>NW_019154098.1:37498625-37807141 GCF_002288905.1 Enhydra lutris kenyoni | reverse complement strand
ATATAAATTATCACTCTAAGATAGGATACTTGGTAACTTTTTAATTCATTTGAAAAAAGGGGTCTCCTAGTAATTACTTTGGGATTCCGCTTTGAACTTGTATTGATGTTAATTTGTAGATATGTTGAACTAATCAAATTCAGTAAACATGGATATCTATAGCATCCAGACACTCCTCTGCGTAGACAGTCACTGTGTGCTGGGGCACACAGCCATATAAATTATCACTCTAAGATAGGATACTTGGTAACTTTTTAATTCATTTGAAAAAAGGGGTCTCCTAGTAATTACTTTGGGATTCCGCTTTGAACTTGTATTGATGTTAATTTGTAGATATGTTGAACTAATCAAATTCAGTAAACATGGATATCTATAGCATCCAGACACTCCTCTGCGTAGACAGTCACTGTGTGCTGGGGCACACAGCCATGGGGGGATTGCATGGTCATCCTGACTCCGGGCCACATTTAAAATTGGCAGGGGGGTAAGCAAACCTTTCTGAAAGGCCATCTTACCAATTACTGTCTGAAAAATGGATAGACCTGGCCCCATGTATACACTTACCCCCCACACACACACACGCATTTACCTGTAGACTTTCCTGGATTAGAAAAAGCCTGAATTTTAAAAGTACCCAATATTCAAATTATAGCATATGAAGGATAAACCAGTCAGTATATGGCATTTTAAGCTTCATTTTAAAGCATAAGTTAACCCAAATCTTCCCACTATAATTCAGAAAAAACTTACATTGCACTTTGTTCCCCAATCTGTGCCAGCCATTATGGAAGATGGTAAGAAATTGTAAAACCCAGCCTCTGTACTCTAGTAGCTGGTAATTTCATTAAGGAGAAGATTCATGAAACCCTATACAAATGAATAAAGTTCGGACCAAAATGAGATGGAAATAGTTCACTCAGAAGAAAGTTTGGAAGAGGAGAGATTGGTGTGACATTGACCATTCATTCATTCAACAGATATTTACCAGGCACGAAGTGTGTGCCAAGCACTGTTCCATACACCAGAGACACGGTGGGAAAAAGACAAAGTTCTTGCTCTCTTGGAGTCTATGTTGTCACATGGGATGCAGAGAGCACACCAGAAAACAAATAAATACATTCTATTACTTCTGACAGTGGTAAGTGCTCTGAAGAATGAACAGAATGCTGGGGTGGTGCCTTTGTAGAGGGAGGCTGGGAACACTGTCTCCGAGGAGGTGAACTTCGAGCAGAATCCCTACTGATGTGAGGAAAGCTGCTGCATAAAGATCTAGAAGTGTTTTCTGCAAAGAGAATGGCAATTGAGTTGACAAGATGCTGCTGTGTTCCAGAACTGCAAAAAGGCTAACAGGGCTGGAGCTGAGTAAGCACAGGGGAGATGTCCAACCTGGCCCAGGAGACTTCCCTCAAGAGATGAGATTTGAAACAGGATTGGCTTGTCAGCCTGCCCAGATAGAGAGAGCGTTCCAGCTGATAAGTTAAATTTCCACCACCTGGTGCCATTAGGACTTACAAGTGGGTTAATTAGAGAAAAGTAGAATTAGAGAGTTGTATTTTCTACATAGCTATAGGGCTTACATTTGAGGATTCTAGTTAACACTTTCTATAACACCTCTGTTTGCTCACATCATTTGGTCTCTTATCAACTCTTTTTTTTTTTAAGATTTTATTTATTTATTTGACAGAGAGGGATCACAAGTAGGCAGAGAGAGAAGGGGGAAAGCAGGCTGCCTGCTGAGCAGAGAGCCCAATTCGGGGCTCGATCCCAGGACCCTGAGATCATGACCTGAGCCGAAGGCTGAGGCTTAACCCACTGCCACCCAGGTGCCCCTCTTATCAACTCTTTTGAGTTGTAATTGCTTGCACTTCTTAAAAAACCCATCTCAGAAGGATGATGATAAAGAGAGCAGAATGGGAGTGAATAATCCTGTCTCAGAGTGCCTGGGCAGCTCAGTGATTTAAGCATCTGCCTTTGGCTCAGGTCTTGATCCGGGGTTCCTTGCTCAACGGGGAGCCTGCTTCTCCCTTTCCCTCTGCCTGATGCTCCCCCTGCTTGTGTGCTATTTCTCTCTCTCTCTCTGACAAATAAATAAATAAATCTTAAAAAAAAAAAAGAATTGTTTTTAAAAAATAAGATCTGTGGACTTTAAATTTCATGTCCTGTGAAATATAACTCTGACCCCTGTAAGTCCGCAATTATTGGTTGTCTTATTCAGTAAATTGGACGCTCATATTAATACTTGAATTGACATCACTGTTTTCTGAAAAGTGTAAATAACTAAAACATTTCTTTTACAAGTTCCTTCTTCTTTTATTCATGAAGGTAAAACTGATTCTATGTGTTGAAGCTTTTTTCAAATAAAGAGTTGAAACTTTATTTATTTTCTATCTCCCCAATTTTATAATCTGTACTTTAGTGGGGGGCAGGTGGTTCTACCCTCAAGGGTCTTTTTAAATTATTGTGTTTTTTTTTAATTATGGTAAAATACACATAACATAAAATTTACCATCTCAGCCATTTTCAAGTGCGCAGTTCAACAGTGTTATGTATGTTCACATTATTTTGCAATTTCCAAAACTTTATCTTAATATAAAATAAATAAAAATAAAATCCAAACTCTATCAAACGATTCCCTGTTCCATGTTCCCATGCTCTAACCTCCTCCCCACCCCTCAAAGTTCCTGGCAATCACAATTCTACTTTCTGCCTCTATGAATTTGACTACTCTAGGTATCTCATATAAATGGAGCCATACAATATTTGTCTTCCTGTGACTGGCTTACTTCGCTTAGTATAATGTCCTCAGGTTCATTCATGTTGTACCATGTGTCAGAATTTTCTCTTTCTTTCCTTTCTTTGTAAGGCCATTGTATGTATTTACCATATTTTTTTATCCATTCATCTATCAGTGAACATTGAGACTGCTTCCACTTTCTGGCTATTTTGAACAATGCTGCTATGAACATGGGTGTGTAGATACTAGCTTGAGACATTGTTTTCAATTCTTTTGTTTTCTGGGAACTCTCTCTTTCTCTCTCTCACCTCTCTCTGTCTCTCCTCCGTCTCCCTCAAAAATATATATCTGAGGATACTAATTATAATTTTTTAAAGTTTTTTTATTTTTTCCATGAATCAACTCCTAGGGACTAAATTTTGTTTTGTTTTGTTAATATTGCACAGTTCTGCCTTTGGTTTCTGGCTTTGGTTTCCCATCCATACTTAAGAATGAAGCAATAGTGGGGTGCCTGGGTGGCTCAGTGGGTTAAAACCTCTGCCTTCAGCTCAGGTCATGATCCCAGGGTCCTGGGATAGAGCCCCACATCAGGCTCTCTGCTCAGCAGGGAGCCTGCCTTCTCCTCTCTCTCTCTGCCTGCCTCTCTGCCTACTTGTGATCTCTGTCTGTCAAATAAATAAATAAAATCTTAAAAAAATTAAAAAAAAAAGAATGACGCAATAGAAAAGCTCATCATCAGCTATGTGTCTGTGGCAGGGCTTGTCAACTGGCAAGCATCATTTTAGTTGAACAGATGGGGGCAGCCATTCAGCTTTGAGCCTCATAAAATGGAAGGAGAAAGAGCTGTGTGCCAAGGCACTAATTCACATGCTTACCGCCCAATTTCTCGTGAGAAAATTCTTCCATTTCTTTACTTTTTTGGTGCTTATGTTTGTTTTGTTTCAGGAATTTGCTTAAATTCTTTTCCCCCCCAGCTTTATTAAGATTGAAAAATAAAAATTGTATTTATTTAGGTTGTACAATGTGATTTTTTTGTCTTTTTAAGGTGTACAATGTGATGATTTAATATACATATGCTTTGTTAAATTTACACGATGAAATATTATGCAGAAATAAGAAAGGAAATCCTGCTGTCTGGGACAACATAGGTAGACCTTAACAGCATTATGTTAAGTGAAGTAAGGCAGATGCAGAGAAACAACTATTACATGATCCCACTTATATGCGGAATTTTAAAAGGTCAAACTCATAGAATCAGAGAAAAGAATGGTGGTTGCCAAGGTGGAGGGTGGGGAGAAATGGGGAGATGTCAGTTAAAGGGTGCAAACTTCCAGTTATAAGATGACTAAGTTCTGGGGATCTAATGTACAGCATGGTGACTATAGTTATTAATATTATATTTTATTCTTATAATTTCCTAAGAGACTAGACCTTAAGCTTTCTCACAATACCTGCAAAAAAAAAAAAAAGTATCTTTCCATTTCTTTCGACACTGACTCAATCAATCAATCAATCAATGTCTCCCTCTCACTCTTTCTATCTGTGTCTCCCCCTGCTTGGAGAGAGTGAGGCATTCTCTGCAGAGATGTGTCCGGTGTTGAATATTCTATCTACAGACTATCCAGTAACTCCTCTGTTTTCAGCCCCATTTACTCTATCTCTGCAGACCTGGAACTTCTTGAGTTCTAAGCCCTCCAAACTTCTGAGAGAGATCTGTACAGTCTCCTCTGCTACAACACCCACCATGCATTTTTTTGTTTGTTTGTTTGTTTGTTTTGCTCTTTGACTTGTTTATGGCCCTTCTCCCACCATGCATTTTTAAGTGATGTTTCCTCCTCCCTGCCTCATTCAATATTTACTCTATTTCCCACTTTGGTCTCCAGAAATTTGTTGAAACCTCAGGTCAACGGATGCCCTCTATTTATTTTTGTGAGCTCATTCATTCATTTGTGAGTACAGTCATTTTTAGGGGTTGGAGGGAGTGGAGCTAAACACACATACTTAATCCACCATATTGAATTACAAGCCTGAAAGTGTAGTTCAGAAATCTTACCATTTCCACGGCTTTCTTTCCTGCAGATGCAGGCTCCCATCTGGGATCATTTCTATTCAGCCCTGGGAACTTCCTAAGTATTTCCTGCAGTACAGGTCTAGTGCCAACAAATTCTCTCAGCTTTTGTTTTTCTGAAAATGCTTAGATTTGGCCATCATTTTTCCATTTTAAAAACATTTTTACTTTGAATTAATTTTAAGCTTACAGAAGATTGCAAGAATAGTACAAAGAACTGCCAAGAGTTATTTTTAACTGGTGACATTTAATTGTTAACATTTTGCCACATTTGCTTAATCATTTTATCTGTCTCTTTCTCTTTCCTGCTCTCTCTCTGTCTCTGTACATGCTCCATATATATTACAATTTTTGATATTTATACATAAAATAATTTTGTATAATATACATACTAGTATAAACATTTGAAAGTAAATTGTGAGAAAAAAGAGTAAGTTGTGGATGTAATAACTCTGATTTAGGGAATTAACATAGAAGCAATACTATCATCTAATCTACGGATCTCACTCATGGTTTACTGATTATCCTGATAATATTCTTTTTTTTTTTTTTAAGAGTAAGCACAAAGATTTTACTTTTCAAAGAATTTTTTCAAGATTTTATTTATTTATTTGACAGACAGAGATCACAAGTAGGCAGAGAGAGAGAGACAGGAGGAAGCAGACTCCCTGCTGAGCCAAGAGCCCAATGTGATGCTCGATCCCAAGACCCTGAGATCATGACCTGAGCCGAAAGCAGAGGTTTTAACCCACTGAGCCACCCAGGTGCCCCTCCTGATAATATTCTTTAAAAATCTATAATCCCATCCAGGATCACTTATTGCATTTAATTATCACGGCTCTTTCATTTCCTCTAATCTGGAAGATTATTTCTGTTTTTGTCTTTCATGACCTTGATATTTTTGAAGAATCTATGCCACTTATTTTGCAGAATATCATTCAGTTTGGGTTTGTCTGGTATGTCTTCATTATTCAAAAGAGGTTTTTTTTTGTTTGTTTGGTAGCAATAACATAGAAGTGATGTTGTGTTCTTCTTGGTGCATCCTATCAGAGGGTGACAACAATGACAGTTGTCCTCATTACTGATAATGTTAAAGTTTACTATTTGGTTAAGATGGTGTATGTCCCTAAATAGCCAAAACAATCTTGAAAAAGAAAAAGTTCGAGGTCTCTTTTCAGTTACAAAGTTACAGTATCAAAACAGTGTGGTATTGGCATAAAGACAGAGATGTAGGCCACTTCAAAAGAATAAAGAGCCTTAAAATAAACCCTTACACATACAGTCAAATGATTTCCCTCAAAGGTGCCAAGAACATTCAATGGGGAAAGGCCAGTCTTTTCAAAAAATGCCCTTGGGAAATTGGATATTTACATGAAAAGAAAGAAGCTGGACCCTTCAATTATATTATATTCAAAAATTAACTCAAAATGGATCAAAGACCCAAATGTAAGAGCTAAAACTATAAATCTCTCAGAAGAGAGTATAAGGGAATCTTCATAATATTGAATCTTGGCTATGAGTACAAAAGTACAAGCAGCGACAACAAAAATTAGACAAATTAGTACATCAAAATTTAAAAATTTTTCATCAAAGGACATAATCAACAGAGTAAAGAGGCAACCTACAGAATAAAGGAAAATATTTCCAAATCCTCTATTTCATAAAGGGTTAATATCCAGAATATATAAAGAACTCCTACAACTCAACAAAAGCAACAATTAAAAAAAAGTTCAAAATGGGGAAAGGACATGAATAGATACTTCTCTAAGATGTCCAAATGGCCAACAAGCACATGAAATATGTTTAATATTACTAATTATTGGGAAATGCAAATTAAAACAACAATGAAAAAAAGAAAAAAAACCCACAATGAAATACCATTTTACACCCAGGATGGCTATGATCAAAAACAAACAAACAAACAAACAAACAAACAAAAAAACAAAAACAAAAAATGAGAAAACAAGTGTTGGAGAGGATGTGAAAAAACTGGAATCCTTGTACCCTACTGGTGGGAATATAAAACGGTACAACCTCTATGGAGTATGATATTTCCTCAAAAAATTAAACATGAAATTAGCATATGATACAGTGATTCTACTTCTGGGTACATACCCAAAAGATTTGAAAGCAGGGGTCTTGAAGAGATATCTGTACATTCATAACCATAACAGTATTATTTACAATAACCAAAACATGGCAGCAACCCAAGTGTCCATTGATGGATGAATGGATAAACAAAATGTGGCATATACATAAAATTGAATATTATTCAACCTTAAAAAGAAAGGAAATTCTGATACATGCTACTACAGGGATGAATCTTGAAGATACTATGCTAAATAAAATAAGCCCCGTCACAAAAAGACAAAAAATGTGTGATTCCATTCATATGAAGTACCTAGAATCATCAAATCCATGAAGATAGAAAGTAGAATGGTGATTGCCAGGGACTGTGGGAAGTGGGGAATGGGGTTTTATTCTTTGACTGGTGCATAGTTTTACTTTGGGAAGATGAGATGTCTCTAGAGATAGATTGTAGTGATAGTTGCACAACAATGTGAATGTACTTAATGTCACTGAACTGTACACTTAAAATGTAAGTTTTATATTATATAGATTTTACAGTTAAAAAGATGGCACATGTCATGTTTCTCCACTGTAAAGTAAATAAGTAATATGTGTCTTGTAGTAACCATATTTTGTTACTTCCTTTATTAAATATGAAATATGAAAATATGATTCTCATTATCCTCATTATATTGTGTGTCAATCCTCTTGAATGTAACCAGTCTCTCAAACATATCGACCATCTCCTACCTCTGCCTCCACCAACCATGCTAATCAAATCCTTGACCCTGTCCCCACTGATGTGGCAGGAGAATTCTAGCCTGCCACAGAAGTGAGACAATGACCTTAAATTTCAGAGGATATTTTCACTGGATATAGAATTTCTGGTTGACAGATTCCTTTCTCATTCATCACTTTAAAAGATGCCAGTCCATCTGGCTTCCATTGTGTCTGAAAAAAAGTCAGCCATCATTCTTATTGTACTTCTAAATGTATCATGTTTTTTTCTCTGGGTGTTCTTAAGGTTTTCTCATTGCCTTTGGCTTCCAGCAGTTGGACTATGGTAACTATAATGCTTGGATAAGCTTCAATCTCTCTTCTCCTTCCACAACAGCCCTGGAGGTTCTGCTTTTAAGATGACCACATTATAAGAGAGAAGAAGCCTAGAAATCAGAGTCAATGTTTGAAGGAGAGCCATGAAGGAAAGTTGGCTGTCCCACTGAGACTGAGATTGGTAAACAAGCAAATAACAACAATAACAACTACACATTATGTAACTTTAAGTTACTGAGATTTCAGGGTTTATTACAATGGCATAGCCTGGCCTATCTTGACTAATGTATTAATCAAAGCGTGTAATAAGATTATTTTAACAAGTAAAAAGGAAGGTAGGTAACATGTGTATTGTTATCATCCATGAACAATACCATGAGTATATGCTACGTATTGGTATTTAGATGAAAACTCACACACATGTGCACATATACACACATATTTAAGTTGCCATACCATTAAAGATCATTAGAGATCATTTGAGAAATAACTTCCGTATTTAAAAAAAGATTGACTTTCTTACTTCAAACCTTGAGAGGTCAAGCGGCTAATCACGTACATGACTGGTAACACAAGTCATACTCACAAGCACTGTATTATCCATGTATTTTGTAACAGAGGGGGAAAAAACTATGTCTTCAAAGTTAGTATTTTTAGGCCAAAAACTGGAGTCTAAACCAAAGTCAAACATCACATTTTAGAAAAACCAAATACTTCTAAGGAGATTATTTCACCTGCCACAGAGGTATGAAATTGGTACTTACTAGTTGACTCTATTCCATTTCTAGGAAATAAGCACTGTTATTATTAAGACCAATGAGAAGACTCCTTTGGTTAATATCAGGCTTGTACTTGATTTCTCCCTTGACACTGAGGCTAGTGGTTAGAACGCTACAAATTTGAGGTGGTCTTAGATGGGCTGAAAAGGGAGTTAATGCTGGAAGGCCTCATGATTTCATGATATAAGCCTTTAG
Source organism: Enhydra lutris kenyoni (assembly GCF_002288905.1). Taxonomy (NCBI): domain Eukaryota; kingdom Metazoa; phylum Chordata; class Mammalia; order Carnivora; family Mustelidae; genus Enhydra; species Enhydra lutris. Next base: position 37,798,242 of record NW_019154098.1, on the reverse strand, counting down.
CAATGTCATTGTGCATAAGTTAGCCTCTTTGTGCCCCAGTTATCTCACTTGCTGATGGTTCTGGTTCTTGTGAGAAATGGAGAACAAGGTGGTGCATAAAAGCCACTTAGTGTTGCAGTCATCATCAGGGTCAATATCATCATCACTCTAGTAAGGGAATTCAGATGTTATTAGTACTCACCACAACTTTGTCATCCACTTTGTATAAGAATGTGGAAAAAAGAATGTAGGCAACATCATTTTGGATCTTTCTTTCCTCCTTGAGTAAAATACGAGTATCACTATAACTAGCATACATGTTAAACACCTGAGAATTTTGATAAGTGTCTTAAAAGTAGAAATCAAGGAATACATTTCTAAACCAGGTTTCTCTAGATTTCAAAAGAAACTTTCAGTTAGATGTTAGAAAAAACTCAGATGGCACCTGAGCATGCCATGATGGAAAGATACTTTTAAATTGTGAGGAAATCAGCCTTAAGCAAGCAGTATACGGGTTTTTTTTCCTCATACTTAAAAAAAAAGCTGTTTGGGAATCAACTTGTGATTCCTTTGTGTCTGCACACTGCACACATTAGACAAAACACAAGGCTTATATTAACACAATTACAGCCAATCAAACCTGAAGGTAAATGCATTATAAATTACCTTTTCATTAGTTAATCCTGGATACCAAAGTTCTTGGAAATATGGTGGAATCACATTTATCAGAAGGTCTCAAGGGACACATAAAGCTTTCAAATATGTGAGGATTTGAATAAAGTAACCTGGCAAGTAGAGCTTTGAACTTGGCAGTGTAGCTTGTTCCATCTACAGCACAGATTCGCGAAGTATCCTTTCCATCTCCCTTGGTTTACAGGTGGCCAACTTACATGGCCAAGTCAGCCCACAAACTAAGGATGTTATGTTCCAGGCTCAGTGAACTTGGCGTTTCAAGAGTAGCTTGTTTTTCCTTTTCATCAGTGAGCTAGGGTTGGAGAAATCCAAGAGTCGAAAATTTAACTATAACCTCAAGAGCTACAAAGTACAATGCTTATAAAACCACCCAGACTATCTCTTCAAAGACTTACAACCTACAAAAAGGCTCACCTCACAAGCTGCTCAAAACACCCTGAACTGACATGTTCCGGCACCACCACGAGACAGCATACAGATAAGGTAACCTTAAAACCAACCAAAAATAGATGGTACCTTCTGGATCTGCTAAAATCTTTTTTTTTTTTTTTTTTTAAGATTTATTTATTTTAGGGACGCCTGGGTGGCTCAGTTGGTTAAGCAGCTGCCTTCGGCTCAGGTCATGATCCCAGCGTCCTGGGATCGAGTCCCACATCGGGCTCCTTGCTCGTCAGGGAGCCTGCTTCTCCCTCTGCCCCTGCCTGCCATTCTGTCTGCCTGTGCTTGCTCGCTCTCCCTCTCTCTCTCTGACAAATAAATAAATAAAATCTTTAAAAAAAAAAAAAAAGATTTATTTATTTTAGAGAGAAAGTGAGAGCAGGGGGAGGGGCAGAGAGAGAGAGAGAGAGACCGAGAATCCTCAAGCAGAATCCCTGCTGAGTTTGGAGCCCGATGCTAGGCTTGATTCAGGACCCTAAGATCATAACCTGAGCCGAAATGAAGAGCTGGAGGCCTAACCTACAAATCTACCCTGGTGCCCCTCTGCTAAAATCTTGGTAGGCAAATTAATACAATTAATTTTAGGTTTATTCAACTAAAATATGATGGATGTACTACAGCACTAACCAAAACCTTTAAATTTGGTCACAGACCAAGTGTCTTCAAGCATATAGCTGCATATTTGAGCTTTGTTGTCTGTATAGGATTCGTAGGTAGGCCAAACACCTGAGGAACTGAATTTATCCCTTAAATTAGTATTGCTTAAGACACTCATAAGGGATTTACAAAGTCATGGAATTATCCATTTTATAAAGCTAGAATGCTGTTGGTTTAAGCATTATTTGGGACTTTTAAAAGAAAATCATAAAATGACTTGTTTTCAGTTTATTGTTTTTTCTTGAAAAAATCTAATTAGGAGAAAGTAGATCTCTGCATTTCTGTTGCATTGAAAGGTTTGAGCTTCATGATTAATAGTATTGGCAGCAAATAGAGTAAACAGTCCTCCTTAAACGTATTTTGATTAAATACATTTAGAGTTCCAGTTAAGATGCATTTTGCCATGTTCAATATGGTGCTAGACATGGGTGGAAAAACAGCAGAGGTTTTTCCAAGCAGGAGGCATGAGATTGCTAAAATCCTCAGCCTCCACCACAACATTAATTAGTGTGTTTCACCAACCAAGGCTGTAAGATTTGTAAATGAAATTCTAGAAGGGGCATCAAGCTAGAAGAGGATATGGAAGCCAAATGGAAAACATGAACCAATAAAAGAAAAAAGCTAAACTAGCTAGAAGTCTTAGTTTAGTCTTTGAAGTCAGTTCAAGTCTTGCATGCTTTAATTCTGATGTAATCTTAAAATGGTGGGTACAAACAAGAACTCCGAAACAGCTTTTGTAACTTTTGGACCAACTGCACATGAATCAGTTTGTTGATGGCTATAATGATTACACAGTGGTCTTTGCTGAATTACATCTGAATTAAAACCGTCATTCTCCTCAGGCCAGAATATAATGAACACTTACAAACAAGAACAACCATCGTCCAAACACATTCACCACCCCTTCCACAGGCACACTTATAAAACTTTTACACAGTATGTTACATTTTGTTGATATATCACATTATTAGTCTTAACAGTGTAAGCTTTTGCACGCCAGCACATTCTTCCTGGATGACAATATGTTTGTTCCTCCTTTGTCCTGTCATTTGTCTCATTTCACGTTCTAGTTAATGAGATGATTGCTTTTCTGTGTGCAAGAATAGTTTCCTGAGAAGATATAATTCTCTTGATTTGAAAAAATATATATATTTCTGGCAGGATAAGGACTTCAAACACATATGGCATAGAGGACCATGCCCATAATAATCTTAATGGACAAAATTTCTTCAACTAGAACCACAATCCATTAAGTGTATCCTTCTTCTTGTCTGCTGACAAGTCTTAAAACTGAATAACACACAAAATGAAAAAATGCACACTGATCTTTTTGTAACATCCATTTGAAATTCTTAGATGGAATAAGTGTTAACATTATATTATGAAGAGTCTTTTCATAATAATTATTATTTTCTTTCTTGGAAAGAAATTTAAATTATTTTCTTTTGATGATAAATGGAAAAGTTTAGTTCATACATGTTATTTTGACTTAAAAAGAAGAGTACCTAAAAGATAAATAGATTTGATTAAAAATACACGTGATCAGTACTCATGATGGGAATTGAATAGGTGGATTTATATTTATTTATAGAATGTATATGTGAAGAGTTAACAAATAAGGGCACCTGAGAGCCACAATTATACAGAAGTGGGTAAGCCACATATGCAAGTACAGAGTAATGTGACAGCAGTGCTATTGTATTTAGACAGAAAATAGCCCACACAAGTAAGAAGAAATCCATAACCATGATTGTCTGGTAGGCAATAATAAAATTTCAGCCTCACAAAGTTATTGCATGCCTAATAAGTGCCAAGAATATGCATATGACATGTAAACAACAAGTGTAACACAACTGATAAGTATGATAGAAAGATATGTACAAGGTCCACAAGAGAGAAAAGAAAAAGATCAACTCAGTTGAGTTGTGTGTGAGGGGTATCCAGGGTCAGAGAAAGCTTCAAGGAGGAGAGAAGGTTTCAATTGGGCCTTTGAAAAATGAGTAGGCCTACAGCCCAGCAATTGTACTACTAGATATTTATCCAAAGGATACAAAAATAGTGATTCGAATGGGCACCTTCACCCCAATGTTTATAACAGCAATATCCACAATAGCCAAAATATGGAAAGAGTCCAGATGTCTATTGATAGATGAATGGATAAAGAAGAAAAAGAATGCAATCTTGCTATTCGCCATAACATGGATGGAACTAGAGGGTTTTAAGCTAAGCAGAGTAAGTCAGCCAGAGGAAGACAAATACCATATGATTTCTCTCATATATGGAATTTAAGAAACAAAACAGATGAACATAATGGAAGGGAAGGAAAAATGAAATAAGATAAAAACAGAGAGGGAAGCAAACCATAAAAGACTTAACTATAGGGAAAAAACTGAGGGTTGCTGGAGGGGAGGCAGGTGGCGAAATAGGGTAAGTGGGTGATGGACATTTAGGAGGGCACATGATATATTGAGCACTGGGTGTTATATGCAACTGACCAATCACTTAATCATACCCCTGAGACTAATAATACACTATACATTAACTAAATTTAATTTATATAAAAAAAATTTTTAAAGGAGTATGGTTCTGCAGGTAGAAGAGGGAAGGTATTCTCAGGCAGATGGAACAGGTATGAAATTACCATGACCTATTTGTGAGTTGTAAGTAATGTTCACTGGTTTTTAAAGTGTGGTCTATAGACTCCTCTTTAAGGGGGTCCATGAAGTCAAATACATTTTCATAATAAGATGTTATGTGCCTTTTTTTACTGTGTTGATATTTACACTGAAGATGTTAATGCAACAGTGGGTGAAACTGCTGACCTCTTTCTAGATATCAAGGAGGTAGCACCAAAATGATGACATATTTTCCTTTCAAAGAAAAAATAAGTTTCACTTAAGAATGTCTAGAAGTGGGCACCTGGATGTCTCAGTCGGTTAAGCAGCCAACTCTTGATTTTCGTTTGGGTCATGATCTCAGGGTGGTGAGATGGAGCCCTGCATCAGGCTCTGTGCTCAGCAGGGAGCCTGCCTGCGATTCTCTCCCTCACCCCCTGCTCCTCCCCCTGTGTGTGTGCTCTCTCTTTCTCTAAAATAAATAAATAAATATTGGGGAGGAAAAAAAAGAATGTCCAAAATTATTAACTTCACTAAATGTTGACCCTCCAATACACATCTTTTTGATATCCTAATTGACAAAATAGGGAAGTAAAGAAACAGAAAACATGCCTGCTGCATACCAAAGTATAAAGGTTATTTCCTGAAAAAGCACTTGCACAGTTGTTTGAGTTGCCAGCTGACCTAGCCACTTTTTTCATGGAACACCATTTTCATTTGAAAGGATTAACATACAAATTATAGTTATTTGGCAGATGTTTTCTAAAAAAAAAAAAAACATACAAAGTGAGACTCTTACTTCAAGGAAAACAACAGGCAATATTTTTTTTCTGATAATAAAATACAAGCTTATAAATGAAAATCAGAATTTTCGAAAATTACATCTACCATTGTGAGTTTGACAGCTTCCTAATACTTAAAAGATTTTTCTGATGAGATTAGTGAACTTTGATATTGTACAATAAAATGTCAACATTTGGATCATCTCCATAACTCAGTGAACTGTTTTTTTTTCCCCCAAGAACCAGAATATGAGGTTACAAAATTATACATGGATAAAAGATCCATTCAAAGAGCAGCATAGACCAATGGATTTTCATGTAACCAAATACTGAAAGTATTGATATGGTTTCAGATTTTATATGCCAACTAAATTTAAAGAATATACCAGTATATTAAAGAATATATGGTGGTATAGAAAATACCCATATTTATCTGAGAAAACTATTAGGCTATTAAATACCCCTCCCTTTTCCAACTCCGTATCTGTGTCAGGCCGGATTTTCTTTGTATACTTTGACCAAAACAACATAATACAACAGACTGGAAAGAGAAGCAGTTGTAAGGATCCAACCATCTTTTATTAAGCCAGACATTGAAGAGATTTGCGAAAATGTAAAACAATGCCACTCTTCCCCCTAAATTGTATTGTCTCAAAAGGTACAGTTTTTAAAAATAAAAATGTATACTTGATGATGACATGATTTAATAAATCTAAATAAAAGATTTGATAAATCTTTTTGAAAGTTCTATTTTAATTCATAATTCAGTAACTATCAATAGACATAAACCAAATAATCAAAAGATCTTTGGGGTCCTTAATATTTTTAGGAGTATAAAAGCAACTTGAGAGCAAAAATGTGGAGATTCTCTGGTTTTATAGTATGCAAGGAGAGACGATAGACATGATAAGGTGTGTAAGATAATAGAGGAGCATGTACTTCATGCTAAGGCCTATGGTCATTTCCTAGAAGAAAGGGAATCATCTTAATAGCCCTTTGATGATACCAGAAAAACACTTTAAATACAAATGGAAAGTAAAGATACACATAAATATACTTTTTTGGTGTGTGCAATTGAGTAATGCAGTAATTTTTTGTACATTGCTTTATGGAGGTAGAATTTACATACCACAATATTCACTCATTTTAAGATTCAACGATTTCTTAATTCTATTGAATATTGCAGCCGTCACCACAGTCCAGTTTTAGAACATTTCCATCTCTCCAGAGAGATCCCTTAAATGCCCATTTATGTACAGTTAATCCTCGTTTCCATCCTTAGGCCCCAAGCAACCACTAATCTAATTTCTGTCTCTACGGATTTGCCTTTTCTGGACATTTTACATGAATGGAATCATATAATAAATGCTATTGGTCTGTCTTCTTTCACTTAGCATAATGTTTTTGAGGTTCATGTATGTAACATGTATCAGTTATTCGTTCTTTTTTGTCACTGGGTAATATTCCACTGTATACATGGGCAACATTTCATTTATCTGTTCATCAGTTGATTGATTTTTGTGTAATTGTTCACATTTTGGCTATTATGAATAATGCTATGTACATAAGCATGCAAAATTTTTTATGGAAATGTTTTTGTTTCTCTTGGGTAGATTCCTAGGAGTCGAAATGCTAAGGAGTATAGTAAATATATATTCAACTTTTTAAGGAACCGCCAGATTTCTTCAAAGTGCCACTTATGTTCCCACCAGCAATATATGAGTTTCTCCATATCCTTGCCCTGACTGGTTAATGTCTTTTTGGTTATAGCTATCCTGGTGAGTGTCAGTTGTTATCTCATTGTGGTTTTCATTTGCATTTCCCTAATGACTAATGATGTTGGATACCTTTTCATGTGGTTATTGGTGATTCACATATTTCCTTGGTGAAATGTTTATTCCAATATTTCGATGATTTGAAAACTGCGTTGTCTTCTCATTATTGAATTACATTCTTTATGTATTTAGACATAAGTCCTTTGGCAGAAATATTTTATTCCAGTCCTTGGTTTGTCTTTTCATTTATCTAATGGGATCTCTTTGAAGTACTAAGTTTTCAATTTTATGAAGTGCTATTTCTTTTTTTCATTTATGGATCCATTATGTAGTTGATTTAATATTGAGGAATTTTTTGCCTAACCCAAGATCATGAAGATTTTTCTCCTGTTCTCTTTTGAAAGTTTGTTTTATTGCTTCAATTTAGGTCGATCATCAAAATTTTGAGAAAAATTTTGCACAAGACGAGATAATTCCTCACTTGGAAAGTTCATTGAAAATTAAATGATGATAAATATAAGGATTTATTTCTAGACTTTCAATTCTGATTTCAATACCATACAGACTTGATTACTGTAGTTGTAGAATACATTTTGAAACTGGAAAGTGTAAGTCCTCTAATTTTGGTTTTATCAAATTTATTTTGACATGGATACTTTAAATTTCCATATAAATTTTAAAATCAGCTTGTCAATTTCTATAAAAACATCTGAAGAACTTTGATAGGGATTATGTTGAATGTTGATAAATTCCAGGAGAATTAGCGTTATGACAATATTGAGTCTTCCATTCCATGAATATGTAATGCATCTTCATTTATTTAGTTAGTTTCAAGTTTTATTTAAATTCTAGTTAGTTAATATATAGTGTAATATTAATTTCAGGCATAGAATTTAGTGATTTATCACACATATAATAATCAGTTCTCTTTACAATAAGAGAACTTTAACACCTCCTTAATACCCCATCACCCATTTAGTTCATCCCTCACCCACCTTCCCTCTAGCAACCTTAAGTCTATTCTCTATACTTAATAGTCTCTTATAGGTTGCCTCCCTCTTTTTTTGGTTTCCTTCCCCTATGTTCTTCTGTTTTGTTTCTTAAATTCCACTGAGGGAAGTAATATCATATTTGTCTTTCTCTGACTTACTTTGCTTAGCATAATAAGCTCTATTCACATCATTGCAAATGGCAAGATTTCATCTTTGATACCTGAGTAATATTCCATTGTGTACACACACACACACACACACACACACACACACACACACACACACACCATCTTTTTTACCCATTCATCAGTTGATGAACATTTCGGCTCTTTCCATAATTTGGCTTTGTTGATATGCTGCTATAAACATAAGGGTGCATATGCCCCTTCAAATCAGTATTTTTGTATCCTTTGGGTAAATACTGGGTATTTTTGGTAAAAAAAAAAAAAAAAAAAAGGATGTGAATCGGAGGAAATGACTGTTCGCTCATCAAGGAGGGGGATCTGAGGACCAAGGTGGACCCCATGTGCACTGTCCTGTACTCATCCTCCCAGCCCAACTTCCTTCTGCCTCTGTTCCTCCTACTCCTGGCTATGGTTTTTATTTTTGTTTTTTCCTCCTCCGCCTCTACCAGTTCCTGGCATTTCAGAAACTCTAGAATGTACTCCATGGTGGGCAGTTCTGGTCTGGGCCTTCTAATTAACATCAAAAAGATCCTGCCCTCCTGGGCAGGCTGAGAGACATGTCTTTTTTTCTGTGTCCTTGGTGTGAGGCCAGGTCACAGGTTCCCAGCAGGGCAAGGGTAATGAAATGCCTACACTGGAGGGACAGAAGTAGCATCCTATTTAACTTAGTAGAGAATGAGCCCAAGAACCATATATATACATATATATATATATATATATATATATATATATATATATATACACACACACACACACACACACACACACACATATGAATGATTTGGGCAAATAAATGCTGGGTCATAGGGTGATTCTATTTTTAGATATAGAAACCACCATAGTATGGTTCTATTTTTAACTTTTTGATTAAACTCCATACTGTTTTCTAGACAGGCTGCACCAGTTTGCATTCCTACCAACAGGATAAGAGGGTTCCCATTTCTCTGCATCCTGACCAATATCTGTTGTTTTCCTGTGTTGTTAATTTTAACCATTCTGACAGATGTGAGGTGGTATCTCATTGTAGTTGTCATTTGTATTTCCCTGATGATGAGTGATGTTGAGCATCTTTTCATGTATCTGTTAGCCATTTGTATGTCTTCTTTGGAAAACTGTCTATTCAGGTCTTCTGCCCATTTCTTAATTGGATTGTTTTTTGGGTGTTCAGTTTGATAAGTTCTTTATAGATTTGGGATACTAACCCTTTTTCAGATATGTCATTTGCAAGTATCCTCTCCTATTCTGTAAGTTGCCTTTCAGTTTTGTTGATTGTTTCCTTCACTGTGCAGAAGCTTTTTATCTTGATGAAGTTCTACCAGTTCATTTTTGCTTTTGTTCCTCTTGCCTCCTGAGATATGTCAAATAAGAATTTGCTATGGCTGATGTCAAAGAGGTTGCTGTCTGTGATCTCCTCCAGTATTTTGATTGTTTCCTGTCTCACATGTAGGTCCATTTTGAATTTATTTTTGTGTATGGAATAAGAAAGTCATCCAGTTTCATTCTTCTGCATATTGATGCCATTTTTCCCAACTCCATTTGTTGAAGGGACTTTTTCCATTGGATATTCTTTCCTGCCTTGTCAAAGATTAGTTGGCCATAGAGTTGTGGGTCCATTTCTGAGTTTTCTATTTGGTTCTCTTTATCTGTGTGTCTGTTTTTGTGCCAGTGCCATATTGTCTTGATGACTACAGCTTTGTAATATCTTGAAGTTTGAAATTGTGATGCCTCCAGCTTTGCTTTTCTTTCTCAAGTTTGCTTTGGCTATGAGGGTCTTTTCTGGTTCCATAGAAATTTTAAGATTGTTTGATCTAGCTCTGTGAAAAATGCTGGCAGTATTTTGACAGGGATTGCATTAAGTGTGTAGATTGCTTTGAGTAGTTTAGACATTTTAACAATATCTTTTCTTCCAATCCATGAGCATGGAAATTTTTTCCATATCTTTGTGCCATCTTCAATTTCTTTCATAATGTTCTATAGCTTTCAGAGTACAGACCATTTACCTCTGTGTTTAGGTTTATTCCTAGGTACCTTACAGTTTCTGGTGCAACTGTAAATTGGATCAGTTCCTTGATTTCTGTTTGATTTCTCTTTCTGCCACTTCATTATTCGTTATAGAAATGCAACAGATTTCTGTACCTTGATTTTGTATCCTGTGATTTCGCTGAATTTGTGTATCAGTTCTAGCATATTTTGGCAGAGTCTTTTGGGTTTTTCTACATAGAATACAATGTCATCTGCAAATAGTGAAAGTTTGACTTCTTCCTTGATGATTTGGATGATTTTATTTCTTTTTGTTGTCTGATTGCTGAGGCTGGGACTTCCAATAGCATGTTAAATAACAATGGTAAGAGTGGAAATCCCTCTCTTGTTCCTGACCGTCAAGGAAAAACTCTTGTTTATCCCCACCTAGGATGGTACCATTTGTGGGTCTTTTATAAATTACTTTTATGACATTGAGGCATGTTCCCCCTAGCCCTACTTTGTTGAGGGTTTTTATCAAGAATGAGTGCTGTACTTTGTCAAATGCTTTTTCCCATTTATTGAGAGAATCACATGGTTCTTATCCTTTCTTTTATTAATGTGGTGTATCATGTTGATTGATTTGTGAATATTAAACCACCCTTGTAGCCCAGGAATAAATTCCACTTGATCATGGTGAATAATTCTTTTAATATACTGTTGAATTTGACTTGCTAGTATCTTGTTGAAAATTTTTGCATCCATGTTCATCAGGGATATTAGCCTATATTTCTCCTTTTAGGCCTCATAGGAAAGTTTATAGTTTTCCTTCCATTTCTGTTTTTTGGAAGAGTTTGAGAAGAACAGCTATAAACTCTTCTTTCAATGTTTGGTAGAATTCTTTTATTAAGCCATCTAGACTTTTGTTTGTTGGGAGATTTTTGATTACAGTTCAATTTCTTTGCTGGTTATGGGTCTGTTCAAATTTTCTATTTCTTCCTGTTTCAGTTTTGGTAGTTTATAAGTTTCTAGGAATTTATCCATTTTTTCCAGATTGCCCAATTTATTGGCATATAACTTTTCATAATATTCTCTATATTTATTTGTGTTTCTGTGGTATTAGTTGGGATCTCTCCTCACTCATGATTTTATTTATTTGGGTCCTTTCTCTTTTCTTTTTGATAAGTCTGGCTAGGGTTTTATCAATATTATTAATTCTTTCAAGGACCAGCTCCTAGTTTCATTTTTGATCTGTTCTACTGGGGTTTTTTTTTGTTTGTTTGTTTCCATATCATTTATTTCTGCTCTACTCTTTATTATTTCCCTTCTTCGGCTGGCTTTAGGCTTCATTTCCTGTTCCTTTTCTAGTTACTTTAGGTGTAAGGTTAGGTTGTGTATTTGAGACTTTTCTTGCTTCTTGAAGTAGGCCTGTATTGCAATATACTTCCCCCTCAGAACTGCCTTTGCTGCATCCCAAATGTTTTGGACTATCATGTTTTCATTTTCATTTGCTTCCATGTATATTGTATTTATTCTTTAATTTCCTGGTGAACCCATTCATTCTTTAGTAGGATGTTCGTTAACCTCCACATATTTGTGGCCTTTCCAAATTTTTTCTTGTGGTTGACTTCAAGTTTCATAGCATTATGGTCTGAAGACATGCATGGTATGATCTCAATATTTTTGTATTGGTTGAGACCTGCTTTGTGACTCAGTATGTGATCTATTCCAGAGAATATTCCATGTGCACATGAAAAGAATATGTATTCTGTTGCTTTAGGATGAAATGTTCTGAATACATGTGTTAAGTCCATTTGGTCTGGTGTGTCATTCAAAGCCATTGTTTCCCTGTTGGTTTTCTGCTTAGATAATCTGTCCATTGCTGTGAGAGAGGTTTTAAAAGGTCCCTACTATTACTGTATTATTATCAATGAGTTTCTTCATGTTTTTCCTTAATTGACTTATATATTTGGGTGTTCCCAAGTTGGGGGCATAAATATTTGCAATTGTTAGATCTTCTTGTTGGATAGACCCCTTTATTATGATATGGTACCTTTCATCTCTTGTTACCATCTTTGGTTTAAAATCTAGTTTGTCTGATATAGGTTCAGCTACTCTGGCTTCTTTTTCTTTTTTTAATATCCATTAGCATGATAGATGGTTCTCTATTCCCTCACCTTCAACTTGCAGATGTCTTTAGCTCTAAATGAGTCTCTTACTCAAACAGCATGTGGATAGGTCTTGTTTTTCTATCCATTCTGATACTTTATGTCTTTTATTGGAATATTTAGTGCATTTACATTCAGAGTGATTATTAATAGATATGAATTTAGTGTCATTGTGTTACCTGTTAAGTCATTGTTTCTGGAGATTTTTTCTGTTCCTTTCCCATCTTAGTTGCTTTTGGTCTTTATTTCCTACTTAAAGAGTCCCCTTAAATATTTCTTGCAGGTCTGGTTTAATAGTCACAAACTCCTTTAATTTTTGTTTGTCTGGGAAACTCTGTCTGTCCTTCTATTTTGAATGACAGCCTTGCTAGATAAAATTTTCTTGGCTGCATATTTTTCCCATTCAGCACTTTGAACATATCATGCCACTTTCTTCTGGCCTGCCAGTTTTCTGTGGAGAGGTCTGGTGCTAACCTTATTTGTCTTCCCTTGTCAATTAGGGATTTCTTTTTCCTTGCTGCTTTCAAGATTTTTTCCTTATATCTGAATTTTGCCAATTTTACTACAATATATCTTGGTGTTGGCCTGCTTTTGTTGATCTTGATGGGAGTTCTCTGTGCCTTCTGGATTTGGATGTCTGTTTCTTTCCCCAGATTAGGGACGTTTTCAGCTATAATTTGCTCAAATAAGCCTGTCCCCTTCCTCCTCTCTTCTTCTTCTGGGACTCCTATGATACAAATGTTATTATGCTTTATGGAGTCACTGAGTTCCCTAAGCCTACCTTTGTGATCCAATATTTTTCTTCCTCTCTTCAGCTTCATTATTTTCCATAATTTTGTCTTTTTTTTTTAAGATTTTATTTATTTATTTGACAGAGAGAGATCACAAGTAGACAGAGAGGCAGGCAGAGAGAGAGAGGGAAGCAGGCTCCCTGCTGAGCAGAGAGCCCGATGCGGGACTCGATCCCAGGACCCTGAGATCATGACCTGAGCCGAAGGCAGCGGCTTAACCCACTGAGCCACCCAGGCGCCCCCATAATTTTGTCTTTTATAATACTTATTTGTTCCTCTGCTTCTTCCATCCTTGTGGTCATTACATCCAGTTAGTTTTGCATCTCAGCTATAGCATTTTTAATTTTGGTCTGACTAGTTTTTATGTCTTTAACTTCTGCAATAAGGGACCTCCTGGTGTCTTCTATGCTTGTCTCAAGACTAGCTGGTATCCTTATGATTTTTAAAAAAAATTCTGCATCAGGCATATTATAACTGTTTTTATTAGATCCCTGGCCATGACCCATTCTTGTTCTTTCTTCTGGGGTGAATACTTCTGTCTTGGCATTTTGTCTAGATCTCTGTCTTCTTCTATGCATTAGGAATGCCTATTATATTTCTTGCTCCTGAGAATAATGACTTTATTAAGAGGTCATGCACTATGCAGGACCTGGTGCTTCAGGATGTGTTTCTGGAGAATGTTGTGTGTACCCTATTGGGTTTTGGCTGCTCTTTCTTTCAGTTCAGTCTTCTGCAGAGTTTCTCCTTACCTGCAGTGAGGAGTGTTTAGACCTTGTCTAGTGTGTGGCAAGTTTACAAATTTGTGCTTTGGTCTGCTTGTTAAAGAGGTCAGATCCTATTTCCAGTAAAGCTGAAACTTTGCAACACTTTATGGTTAGTAGACGTAGTGTGCACAAGGGGGTTTGTGTTGGGCTTCTGGGAGAGGGCCCACTGCCACTTTGGGTCTTAGGCACACTTACCCTAGTAAAACGTACCTGCTGAGTGCAGGGGGGTGGGCTTGGTGTAAGCGACTCAAGCCTCCAATGTGGGTGGTGAGCTGCTCATTGAAGTCCATCTGTGCTGATGGGCCAGGGAAAAATAGCATCAACCAACTTTTTTGTCCCCACAGAGGGGAGTTGCCACTCACCACTGTCCAGGAAGCCCTCAGAAAAGAGCAAACAATCTCCCCTCACATGTGTCCCAGGCAGCTCTCAGACCCCTCCCTTCACCCTGTGTTCTGTCTGCCCACCCAGTGGCACAATGCTCCTATGTTTTATTTCAGGTGTGCCAATTGAGTTTAAAAACTCCACATTTTAGGGACCTGGTGTGGTATGGATCTGCACTGATCCTCTGGGGGAGGGTCTCACCGCACTATGGCTGGTGCTGGTTTGTCCCAGAAGGGTAGTTGCATGAATGCACAAGGGCTTGCAGTTTATAGTAAAACACAGCAAAAAGCCGGTGTCCAGGTTAGCTGCCCTTAGCAGGTGTTTCTGTCCCTACGTTAATGAATTGGGCAACAAAATGCTGGCTCTCTTGTCCCCTCAGAGGCAGTGCTCTGAGAAGGGGAACTTCTCCCCTCTGAGAAGGGGAACTATTTTTCCCAAGCAACCAGGGGATCCTCAGACCATGCTGTCTGTTCCTGGGCCTCTGCCCTCTTTCTCCACAGGAGCACCACCACACCCGTCAGGCTCCACACTATGTGGTTTTTGAAAACTTCAGTCTTTGAGCTCCACTGCTTATAAAAACTCACTATAATCATCCCCTCTCATTATCCCAGTCAGTGATTTGGGGGAAATGTTTTTCTTGTGCGATTCCCTGCTCTCCCCTCAGGCTCCCTCCCCTCTGTAGCTCATTCATTCCCCCCCTCCACCACACCGAAATCATATCTCTATAGCTCCTACCTTCCACGATGTGGCCTCTTCTCTTCCTCTAGTTGTACAATTTGTTCTCTTGTCCTCAGATTGATTTCTTGGGTGTTCGGAATGATTTGCTATTTATCTAGCTATATTCAAGGGATGAGGCAAGCATAGGATCCTCCTACTATGCCACCATCTTATCTCCCCATTTCCACTTATTTAGATCTTTAATTTCTCCAAGCAATGTTGTGCAGTTTTCAATGTCCAAATCTTATACTTCCTTTTGATATTATTCATAAGTCTTTAATTCATCATGGTGAAAAAATGGGTTTGGTGTGTCAGTTTTGGTTTCTTTCTATTGCTAGTACACAAAGATACAGTTGATTTTATGTTTTGATCATGAATTCTGCAATCTTGCTGAACTGTCCATTGCTTCTAGTTTTTGTGGATTCCTTAGAATGTTCTACACAGAATCATGCCATCTGCAAATAGACAGTTTCACTTTTTCCTTTCCAGTACAAATATATTTTATTTTTCTTGCCTGATTGTAATGGCTAGGCTCTCTACTATAATGATAAAAAGAAGTGACAAGAGTGGATGTCCTTGCCTTGGTTCTAATCTTGGGAGGAAAGCTTTTAGTCTTTCACTATTAAGTATAATGTTAGCTATAGGTTTTTTGTAGATGATCTTTATTAGTTTCCCTTTTGTTCCCAATTTGTTTAGAGTTTTTATTAAAATGGGTGTTGGGTTTTTTGAAGTGCTTCTTTGTCTATTGAAATGATCAAGCTGTTTTATCCTTTTTAAATTAGAATGTATAACACTAAGTGATTTACATCTAATTTGCTTTTGAGATCCTCAGATATGTAGATTAATGTTTTCCATTATTTGGGGGATATTTTTGGCTACTATTTCTTATTTATTTATTTTTTAACTGTACCTTTCTCTTCTTTCTTTCGGTGGCTCCTCTAATACATATATTGTGAACTTGATGGTGTTCCACCATTCCCTGAGGCTCATTTATTTTCATTCTTTCTGAAGTTCTTCAGATTGGCTAATGTCTATTGATCTACCTCCAAGTTCACAGATTCATTCTTCTGCCTACTCAGATATGCTGTTAAACTTCCTGGTACATTTTTAAAATTTCAGTTATTGTATGTTTCAACCCTAGAATTTCCATTTGTTTAAAAAATTTTAAGCTTATATTCCGTTTCATTACTATCAGAATTCTTTAATTATTTAAAGTTTCTCTTTTTAATTTAAGCATGTTTATAATAGCTGATTTGAAGTTTTTGTCTGAAAGGTCTAACACATGTGTCCCTATACAGTTTCTATTGACCACTTTTCTTCCTATGTATAGGTTATACTTCCCTATTTCTTTACATGTCTTTAATTATTTTATTGTTGAAAATTTGGCATTTTAGATAATATATAGTAGCATCTCCACATTCTGGATTCACCACCCATCTTGGGGGTGTTGGTACATTTGTTATTTGTTAGTGACTTGCCTGGACTAATCCTATAGAAAAGACTCCGCTATAGTGTGCAGCTGCTTATGTCTCTGTTGTTTTTTAAAATAATATTTTTGCTTTTGCTTCTAAGCCATCTTCCTAGGAATTGCATATGGATTAGTACAATGATTGGTCAGAAGTTGCACTTAAACACTTGGAGCTTAGTAAGGCTTTTGTTCATTGCTGATGCTTTGATGTATAGTAAAGGACTGCATTCAAAGTTTATGCAGTCTATAAGATAGACACAACTTTTACTTTCTGACTAAACCGGCCTCATGTTAATAAACTATGAGCAGACAGAATACTCTCTGATTTCTGTTGAACATGTGTGTATCCTTGAACAAGCCTACTAGCTTCCAAACCACTACGGATATGTAAAAATTTTCCAATGACCACTATGCCTCCCTCATCCCAGATGGCTGTTTTGTTCCTAGCTGGTCTGTTAGTATGTAGCTTGCCCAACCAATGGGCATGACCTCCTGGCCTTCTTAGATGTTTGCTATTATTCCCAGATTGCCCTACTGTTTTGAAAAAATTCCTGGGCATGAGTTTTCCCATGTTTCAAAAATCAAATCAAATCAGCAGCAAGGCTGCTGGTCCTTATGGCCTACTCCATGCTGGTAGAACTACTGTATCATGGAACAGGGTGGAGGGAATGAAAACAACCCTAAACCAGGCCCTGAAAGTTAGGGCATCCCAGTTGTTCCTGAGGTTAAGGAGTTTTCTTGAATAAACAGTTTGTTGTATATATTTTTTTTCCAATTTCTAGAATTCCCAAGTGGTTGTTTTGACAATGTTGTCTAGTTTTGTTGCTTCTATTTGGTGAGAAGATTTGCTGAACATCTCACTTAGCCATTCTAGAAGTCCCACCATATTTAGCGATTCAGTAGTTTTTTTTTTTTTAAGTTGCTAAAGACACCAAATTTCATATGTCAAAACTAAATACATGCTTTATAACACCTCTTTCTAAAAGTCCCACAGATATGATAATAAAGAAGCACAAAGAGAACAACTATTTAACAGTATTGAGGATGGTAAAGGAACTTGTCGGTGGCCCAGAAATTTCGACAGTAGAAAGCTGATGGGATCATGTTGACATATAAAACAAAGCCGAGAACAGAAACTACAATTATGATGCTTTGAAAAGGGAAGAATGGACAACACATAGAAGCCACAATTCATCTCCTTGGCAGGAACTGTGAAAACACCTTGCATAATGGACTGAATTTTTATGTCCCCTCTCAAATCGCTCTGTTGAAATCCTTATTGCCAATACGTTAGTATAGGAGATAGGGCTTTTGGTGTGAGAAAAGAGCCCTAATGAGTGAGATTAGTGCCCCTATGAAAGATAACCCAAAGTCTCCCTTCTCCCTTCTGCCATGTGAGTAAATAATAAGACAGCCACCTATGAACCAAGAAGGGGGTTCTCACCTGACACTGAAAATTGCTGGGGTCTTCTAGATCTTGGACTTCCAGCCTCCAGAACTGTGAGAAATAAATTTCTGTTGTTTATAAGCCCCCCAGTCTAAAGTATTCTGTTGTAGCAGCCTGAACTAAGATACCTTGTTGGATCCTGATGCTACTCCATGGGGGAAACAACTTTTCCCTACTCCTTTGGGGTCGCTGGCTTTGCTTCCTGAAATAAATTTTCCTTATCTATTATCCTCTAGGCTACATCTGTAATTGGCATTGGAAAGTAGGCCTCTTTGGAGGTTGTACAAATTTCACAGCCTGCTTTCTGATGATGCAAGTTTGGGGGCCTGGTGGTTGTTTTATAGATTGAAAAATTACAGACATTTTCAGGCCAGGCTTGTGGTTTTGTTGAGAATACAATTCCATCAAAATTTAGTAAGCTTTCAGTCTATTTACTACCAGTTGGTTCCATGTCAAAATCTCTTTTGGTCTCAGTTCTTAAGCCTGCCAACTCTCTTATTTTATTTATTCACTTCTATACTTAGCACACTTCCCTGTTATTTTAATGGTGGCTATTGTAAGGTCATATAAAACAACAGGCTATATTAAGAAGGCAATCCCTCCCCTTTGACCTTTGTTACAGGGCCACTACTGTCCAGATAAGAGGTCTTACTGAGAAACATCAGAAAGTGCACTGACCAAAGACTCTGCTTAATGAAGCAGAGTTGCAGTTGACTTTTCCAACTTTGAAGGGTCCAAATTATTAGACTTTACATCAATTTTAATTGCAAGCCATAATCAGAAAATTTATCTTCCATTTTTACTTGTTTACAGGTTAATTCTTGCCTGATATATCTCTCATGGTACCTAACTAAAAGCAACAAGGACCAACAATGCATAAACACACCAACATTCTATCCTTTTCTTTCTTTTCTTTTTTGACCACTTCTTTTAGAAAGCTGTGGCACAGCAGACACATGGTCTGCCTTCCAACTTACCAGAAGTAACAGCTTCACCAAATATTTAGCCATGACATTACAAAGGTCACCAGTTTTCTTATCTTCAATTATGTTTCCTGGTGCCCATGACTGATTGCTTCATGGACTTCACATTTTAGGTTTTTGTTATGGCACTACCCTACTAGCAGCAATTTTTATATTACTTAACATCTAGGATAAGCTGTTGTTTAAAAAAGAAAGGCACAAAAATAAAGTGACTCAAACAAGATAGGGATTTTTCTCTCACATAATAGTCCAGAGTGAGACATCTCTCCTTCAGGAGGTCATCCACAGACCCAGACTACATAATTCCTTAGGGAGGTGTCCCATCTATGTTGTGGGATATTTCATTAAAAAAAAAAAAAAACAAAAAACAAAAAACAAAAAGCTCAAATGGATATTTCACACTTCTGCTCAAAGCCCTCTGACCTGACGTTGTTCACATGGCAATGTCTATCTGCAGGCTAGACTGGGAAATGACAGTTAACAGTCATGGACACAGGGGTGCCTGGGTGTTAAGCGTCTGCCTTCAGCTCAGGTCATGATCCCGGGGTCCTGGGATTGAGCCCCACATTGGGCTCCCTGCTCAGAGGGAAGCCTGCTTCTCCTTCTGCTTGCTGCTCCCCCAGCTTGTGCTCTGTATCTCCCTCTCTGAGAAATAAATAAAATTAAAAAAAAAAAAAGAAAAAGAAAAAAACACCAGTCATGGACACAGCTAAAATTTAGGGATTCCATTATTAAAAGGAATAAGAGGTGGACAGATGCTGTCACAATGGGGGTAAAGAAGGGGATTACCATTCAATATCATCACGTACTATTGAATTTTTTCTTTTTTTTCCTAGGTACACATATCAATCTTATAATTACAATAAAGAAGAGATTTCTGAAACAGTAACTATTTCAGAACAGACCTACACACTAAATATCTGACTTTGGAAAAGGAAACAGCACAGAAGCAGAATTTTTTCATCTTCGTATCCAAGGTTCTAATTCAAAATATAGCAACAGTTGTTCATTGAGAAATACACCAAAACTCGATAGAGAGTTACACATTAAAAAGCCCCAGTACTATAAATTCACAAAATCACATACTATTAGAGCTAAAATTTAAATAAGGACCCTTTGAGGTGCCTGGGTGGCTGAGTCAGTTAAGCATCTGCCTTCGGCTCAGGTTATGATCCCAGGGGCCTGGGATCAAGTCCCATGTCATGCTCCCTGCTCCACAGGGAATCTGCTTCTCCCTCCACCCCTCTTCCCACTTGTTCTCTCAATTGCTCTCTCTCTCAAATAATAAGTAAATAAAATCTTTAAAAAAGGACATTTTGCTCTATAAATATAAGTAAATGGGGACTCAAAGTGTAAAATAAATGGCCCCACATCAGAAAGGCAGTTATAGATCCAAGATTAGAATCATTTCTACTGAGTCATTGGATATATACTAACAGAAATTTTTTTTTTAAAAAGGATTTTATTTATTTATTTGGCAGAGAGAGATCACAAGTAGGCCAAGAGGCAGGCAGAGAGAGAAGAGGAAGCAGGCTCCCTGCTGAGCAGAGAGCCCGATGCGGGGCTCAATCCCAGGACCCTGAGACCATGACCTGAGCCAAAGGCAGAGGCTTTAACCCACTGAGCCACCCAGGTGCCCCTAACAGAAATTTTTTGAAGCAGAAAGTTCACTGTAATTTTTAAGAGTATTCCAATTAAGAAAAAAACCCACATTTATTCACAGATAATATACTATAAAGTAATTTTCAATTATATGATAAATGATAAAGATACACATTTAAGAACTATAACATGAATTAGATTATACTTTTTTTTTAAGATTTTATTTATTTATTTGAGATACAGAGAGCAAGAAAGAGACAGCATGAGCAGGGGGTAGAGGCGGGGGTTGGGGGGAAGCAGAATTCTGACTGAGCAGAGAACCCGAGGGAGGGCTTGATCCCAGGACCCTGGGATCATGACCTGAGCCAAAAGCAGATGCTTAACCAACTGAGTCACCCAGATGCCCCTAGATTATACCTTTAATACTAAATCTGTTTATTAGAAAATAATATACACAAGCTGAAATCTGACCCTACTGACCAAATTACTTTTGGATTATTTCACTATTATTTTTATTTCAAAATATCTTTACTCATCCTAAACAATAATATAATCAATTTTCCCATGTTTTGAAGGGTATAAGTTGACAAAGTATACATGGTAATTTATGTGTTTTAAAATGCAAGTCTCTTCCAAAAGTAAGCTCTCTCTTTTTTTTTCTTTTATGAGAACTCAACTCATAAAACCAAGAAGCACATCAGATATAAATGGCACAATCAGAATTAACTTATTTATTTGTACAAACCCAAGTCAGATTTCGGGGCACTGTTAAGATTACCTAACATACATATTTCATTAAACGTAAGTAAGGAATTTAAGTTTTATTAATTCAACAAATATTGACTGAGCATTTCCTTTAGGCAATACATGTCCAAAGATTATGTAAAAGAAGGGAAATTATTCAAATGGATGTAATACAGATACCACTAAAAGAAATAAGTCATCTGTTAGAATGCACTATCGGTAGTGTTATGGGGCTAGGTACTATGATACTTTTTTAAAAAGAATATGCTGGGGGAACTAGAATTTAAAGGTTCCATTGTAAGTAGAGATCTCAAAAAATTAAACATAAAAATGTTCCAAAGTCTAAAGCAGTGGTTCTTGACTAGGCATGATTTGGCGATATCTGGAAATATTTTTGGTTGTCACAACTGGGGAGGTACTACTGGCCTCTACTGGGTAGAGGCCAGGGATACTGTGAAACACCCAGCACTGTGTAGGACAGCCCTCTGCAACAAAGAATTAGTTGGCCAAAAAAGTCATAGTCCCAAGGTTGAGAAACTCAGGCCTGAAGTAATTTAAGTGACTTAGTGTGATTTAATAAGCACTAATTTCTTTTCTGAAAGACATGATGACACATAGGTATATTTTCATAAATATGAAAAATGACATAGATAGACCAAAGTTTATATACTTTACATGGAATTGTAACCTTATTTATGTATTTTAACTATAAAAATACTAATGGTAAATTTTTGTGAATGACATTGTGTTGACCATTCTTACATATGCAGTGATTTTTACCTGCCTGTGATTTTTAGAGTAGAGACATTTCCTTCATTTTTTCAAGAAATATTTAATGAACATCTATTTTCTAGATATTCTATGTAAGGGGCTGGAATGAAAGTTCAAATAGCAGCTTTATTGGGGAAACAGGCATGTGAACAAAAATTAGAATCCATATGACAAAGATTATTATAGAGGAATAAGTAAGTCACAGAGTGGTAAGACAGAAGAGGGAGTGATAACTACTGTAGTTTTGAGGGCCAGGGGCTAGGGTAAGAGAAGAATATCAAAGATAGCTTCCCAGAAAAACAAATTCCTGATCTGAATATTTATATCAGAAGACAGGCGGGACTTATACATATGTCATGGTAACTAAAGAATTCCTTGGGGCACACAACACTTGAGTGGCTCAGTTGGTTAACCATACAACTCTTAATTTCAGCTAGGGTCATGATCTCAGGGTCAGTGCCTGCTTAAGAGTCTCAATCGCCCCCTCCTTCTCCCCCTCCTCTCTGCTTGCACACACACACACACTCTCTCTCTCTCTCTCTCTCTCTCTCTCGGAAAAAAAAAAACGAAAAACAAAAAACAAACTATCTTATCAATAACAAGTTTACCAATCATCTTTTTTTTTTAAAGATTTATTTATTTGTTTATTTATTTAAGAGAGAGAGGAGGAGCAGAGGGAAAGGGAGAGAGAGAATCTCAAGCAGACTCCCTACAGAGCATGGAGCCTGATACAGATCTTGATCTCACAACCCTGAGATCATGATCTGAGCCAAAATCAAGAATCAGACATTTAACCGACTGAACCACCCAGGTGCCCCACTGATCATCTTAATGAAGATTAGGCAAGGTAATGTCATAAGAAGGTATGATTTTATAAAAAAATCATCAAGCACAGTTGGAGGATGGTGAGGCAGAAGAGAGAGATACTAATTAGGACTCAGATTCAAGGTGATAAGAATCTGGAATAAGGCAGTCATCCAATGGGCTTGGGAGAAGAAGGAGATGAATGAAGAGATGTTAAGAAGAATCAGTAGAACCACAGTCAGAAGATACTTCTGAGCATGCTAATATAAGGAAATTGTCTCTAGTGCCAAAAAGTTGAGATTAGCTCATGCTGGGGGATGCTTTGAGAACAGGCCAAAATGAACATGTTAATACTTATAATATAAAGGTTGCCATCAATTTCATACATATAACACAATAAAAACAAATAATTTAAATTTTCTTAATTTTTAAATTTTCTTAATTTTATCTTAAAAATAAAACGGACTACAGAATTCTTTAAAATACTGGTGTCAAACTTGAGGGTCCCATCCGATATGGTAAAGAGCTAGAAGTCATTACTACCGTCCTCAACAAGAAAAAAGCTGAACAAACTGAAAAATCAACAACTCTCCTTGGATCCTTCAAAGAACTGTGGTAACAGGGCAGACTGATGCCCCTAAAACTGGAGGGAAAGACAGGCAGATACAGAGAATTCCAGCTTACCAGGAGCAGAAGCCAGCAGCTGGAGTTAATTTGGAGAGAAATTCTTTAAGTTGTAATTGATGACTTGCTCCAGGGCTCAGGGCAGACCAGCTTGAAAGGGGCCCTGTCTTTGGTGGGGGAGGGGTGTCCACAGTCTTGGGTTTTACTTCCAGTAGCTCCACCAGGTTCTCACTATAAAGATCAGAGAAAAATCCCCTCCTGCCTCTGGTAGAGGGAGTGATTAAGTAAACATTTTGGAATACACCCAGAGTTCTCTTCCTAGGAAGGCCTGCCCTCAAGGGAAACTATTTCACCAGAGCCTAATGAACTGGGGTTATACTAAAGCCTAAATGACCTGGGGGAAGAGAAATACCCAACTCAGGCTCACCAGAAGACTGACCTATAACCATCAGAATGTAAAACACTTCCCCTCCTCCTACACTTTACCACATCAACAGGGTTCTGGTGTAATAACCGTGATTGCAGCTAAGAGAACTGCAAGCCTCAGACCCTATCAAGGAGACTCCAGGAAAACCCCAAACAACAGAAAAGACAAAAACAAGGACCTCAGGGAAATTTCAGCCTATAACACCACAGCCACAGCAAACAGGAAATACACCTAATGCCTAGCCAGATAAACATAAAACCTCACACTTAAGGCCCATATAACCTCAGTTCCTTTTATCATGTCTTGTTTTCTATAAAATATTACAAAGCATGCTAAAAGACAAGGAAAAAAAAAGTCTGAAAAGATAAAGCAAGCAGCCGAACCAGACTCATATGTCTGAGATTTTGGAATTATCAGACCAGAAATATAAAATGATTAATATCCTAAGAGATCTGGTAAAAAAGTGGATAATGTGTTAGACCAGATGGGTCATATAAGCATAGAGAATGGAAGTTCTAAGACAAAATCTAAATGAAATACTAGAAACTGAAAAATTGTAATGGAAATGAAGAATGCTTTTGGTGGGCTTCCCAACAGATTAGACACAACTACAGAAAGAATCAGTGAGCCTGAAGAAAGATCAATAGAAAATTCCAATACTGAAATGCATAAAGGAAAAAACCAAAACAGTGGAAAAGAACAGAATATCCAAGAACTGTGGAACAGTTACAAAAGGTGCAAAAGGTGTGTCATGGAAATATCAGAAAGACAGGAAATATCAGAAGGAAGATAAATAACATTTGAAGTCATAATGACGAAGAATTTTCCAAAATTATGAAAGACATCAAACCACGGATCTAGGAAACTCAGAGAACATAAGCAGGATATGTACCAGAAAATCTACACCTAGACGTACTATATTTGAACTATACAAAGTCACAAAGAAAATCTTGAAAGAAGCCAGGGGAATAAGATAAGAATTGTATTTGATTTCTCTTCTGAAAACACGTAAGCAAGAGGAGAGTGGCGTGAAACATATTAAGTGTTGAAAGAATAAAACCGCTAATCTCAAATTCTATATATGGTGAAATTATCCTTCAAAAGTTAAGGAGAAATAAAGACTTTCTAAAACATACAGAAATTGAGGAATTTGTCTCCAGTAGACCTGCCTTACAAGAAATGATGAAAGAAATTTTGAAGAGAAGGAAAATGATAATAGGTCAGAAACTTGATCTACATAAAGAAGGGAAGAGCATTAGAGAAGGAATAAATGAAGGGAAAAAATGTTTTATTCTTCCCATTTTTAATTGACCTAATAGCAAACCATTTAAAATAATAATAGCAAGAATGGATTCAGTGGTTACAGCTCATGGACAAGTGAAATTAACTGATAGCAAGGTAATAAGGGACAGGAGGGAGGAAATGGACATGATCTGTCTTAAGACACCTGCACCACCCACAAAGTGGTACAGTAGTACTTGAAAGCAGTCTTTTATTAGTTGTAAATGTATATTCAAATTCTTGGGCAACTTTGTTTAAAAAGAAGTATGATTGACATGCTAAGAGAGGAGAGAAATGGAATCTTATAAAATGTTCAATTAAAACCAAAGGAAAGCAAAAAAAAAAAAAAAAAGCAAAATAAAAAAAAAAAAACGAAGAAAGGAAGGAAGGAAGGGAGGGAGGGAGGGAGGGAGAAAGCTAGGAAAGGAAAGAAAAGGAAGAAACAATGATCAGGTGCAAAGCACAGAAAAGTGACACACCTCACAGCCCTCCCTGCCCCGGGTGTGGACCGGAGTGGAAGCAGAGGAAACCAAAGGGCTCTTAAGATTTCACAAGTGTCCAAACCACTGCTTTAGAAGAAAAACTCTCTCTGAAGTGTGCCTCCCGATCCTTTCCCCCTTTAAAATGTTTCTTGAAGACTTTAGAGAATCAGGAACAGCAATTTTTACTTTGAAAATACTGTCTGGGGTTCTGAGAGAGCGGAAGTCCGTTGCTTCCAATCCAGTAATGCAGGTCACAGTCTTTTAGAGCTTCTGCATCCCAAGGCCTACAGCTGGTGAAGTTCATTCTCCCGCATCATTTCTGACACTTTGTCCTTTCTCTCTGGGAAAGAGGAGAAGAGGGTGTATGTCTGGGCTCTCTCTGATTCACGTGTGACTCCAGTTAGTAGGGGGGCTTTTGCCATTTCAAGTTCCTCTTTTTTACCCTCACATTCATTGCAAAGAGTGATCCGCAGAGCTCATCTATCAGAATCCCCTAGGATGTCTGTTAAAGGAGGGAGACTCATGGGTTCTGCCCAAGACCTACTGAATCAGACTCTCGGAGGGAGAGCCCAGAAATCTGCCCTGTGGGCAAATGCCACAGGTGACAGTTACACACACGAAAGTCTGCATTTAAGAACCACTGCTTTAATGTAAGGTTCCTTTGGAGCTGGGGAAAGGGATGGGGCTCGAAGTCACTTGTCTTTATGTTTTGGGTGAATGTCCTGCTTGGAATATTTGCCCCTAGCCCGCTGCTGATTATGTCTGCTAACGAAAGAGAGTAAATGCTCCAAGGATATTTACTGGAAGATTACCCAAGGAGCATAACGTGGGACTTTCTTAAGTTCAGTGATTAGCAAACCATTTTGATTCTTCTAACCTAGATGGAAGTCATTTTATCCTAAATAAGTTTTTTAAAAATTTTATGGTCTCATATGTCATGTGTACAGAATAGATATCATTTTAAAACTATGAGAGTACAAATGCCAAACTTTATTTAGATGGTAGGCTTGCTCTAAAGCAGGCCATCAATAAATCACTTGAGCTTCCATATCAGTTAAATTTGGTTTAAGGGATTCCTGCAAGAGAAAAATAAATGGTTGAAAACATAAACAGCTATGGAAAATCTAACTCGAAAACAAACAAAAAAACTTGCTAAGAGTTGTAATAAGGATCCCCCCAAAAATGAACAGACAGGTCAGCAAACCCTCCAGGTTGAGACACTCTGAGGGTAGTCTAAGGGTTTGGGGAACTTGCAGAAAGGTGCAGTGGCTAGGATAAACTGAGAGAAAAAAGATGAACCAGCTAAGAGCATAAAGGCCTGCTCATCAAACCCTCCCAAGAACCAGAAAACCAAAATCCACAAAAAGCTAATCAGGAAGGTAGAAGAAAAGAGAAACAGGACCTTTACTGGGTTCTTCAAATACTGGTTCCACGGGTCACACATGGGCTACACTATATTACTGTGCTACTTTGTAAAGGCACTGACGTCTTTCAATTAGCAGCCAGTCCCAACTGTAGGATCCTATCAGTCTCTGCAGGAGAGAAGGACTGGGCTTGATTTCCAGTTCTTTGTTTTTTGTTTCTTCTTGTATTCCCAACTTGGGGAGATGGAGCTTGGAAAAACTCTGCTGGAGAAAACCTGGGGAAACTGAGCTAGAGCCACATCTTCTGTTGTTCTTTGTGGAAGAAAAGAACAGAGAAGGTGTAAATAGAAGCAATAAATGGTCATGCCCTGAAGCTTTCCTTTTCAGAGGACGGGGCCTCTTGGAAGGGACACAATGTGCTCATTCCTTCCCATCAGTTTGTTAGCAGGATGTGTGTGCACGTGTGTGTGGTGCCTGCATGGTGTGTGTATGTGCGTGAGCGCGTGTGTCAGAGGGATGTGTATGGCACTGAACAACTTTCAGTGTGTGACTTACCTTGCATTTGGTAGCAATAGATTATACCCACATGAGTACTGTCACTTTGAAAATGGGATGGTTAAGTTCTCAGCAGAGGAGAAAAAACAGAAAGGGAGACAGAACACACACACACATGCACACACGCACACACGCACGCATGCACGCACACACATATACAGAAGTTCTCCTAAGCTGTGAGTCAGGCGGGAGGGAGGCAGTCTTCATCCCTTCTTGCTGTCTCTGTGCTAATGGCCTCCTGGAAGGCTGGATTCCTAAGAAGGAAGAAAGAACGGCAGGTAGACTATTGCTGGAAACTCACTCTGGATGTTGTGGGAAGATACGGTCTTTTTGAAAGACAGAGCTGAGGCAGGAGTCTTAAAATTTGTGAAAGATGATGTGGCTGTCCAAAAATAAGAGAAAGAAGTAATCATCAGCAAAATCCTCTAGAACTAATCCATGGTAGAAGGTAACCAAACAACCCTGTAGGCAAAAAGCAAACATTACCTGTAAATAACTTTTTTTCCATCTCTTCTTGAATTTTAAGAAGAACCCTTTCCTGTTCTAAGGCTTCTATGTACTTGGAGTAGCACCAGGTTGGCTAGAAAGACAATTTTCAAACTTAATCTTGGAAATGTTTGCACCAGGAAATAAACTGAAGGTAAAATGGCTTTCATAAGCCTCTTCATTTAAACCTTTTATTGAAGATAACAAACTTCAATAACAGATCATTGAATATAACTATTCAATGATGTGCCATAACTATATGTGTTACAACTATTTCTTAATGAATCAATGTTGCGAAGTTTTATGGATTTCTTGACAGCTATGCAGGCACCTACATTTTATATTCAATTTGATTGTGAACTTAGATGCTTTTTTTTTAAGATTTTATTTATTTATTTAACAGACAGAATCACAAGTAGGCAGAGAGGCAGGCAGAGAGAGAGGGGGAAGCAGGCTCCCTGCCTAGCAAAGAATCCGATGCGGGGCTCGATCCCAGGACCCTGGGATAATGACCTGAGCCAAAGGCAGAGGTTTAACCCACTGAGCCACCCAGGTGCCCCTGTGAATTTAGATGCTTAAGTGAGATCCAAGTTTGGGGAGGGTATTTTACATTTGGATTAATGACAATTCTTAAATGTGCAAAATCTATCTGAACAAATGTATATACAGAGCATCCACACTTGCAAAATGGAAGTGTATTATTACTCTACCAATTGCTGGAATAATTCACATGGATTTCTTCAATAATAACAACAATAATAATTTACATTTATGGAATGCCTTTGGTTTCCAAAAGCTTTTAAGATTTCTTACAAAACTCTTAAGATATATGACAAGAGATCATCACCATCATCATCATCATTCCCTTCTCTCTCCCCTTTCTCCTTTTAACAGATAAAGAAACAGCCTCAAAGCAAATTCTGTGATTTTTTTTTTCAGGTTTCCAGGTAACACTGACTTGTAAATGATAGTGAAATTAGAAGCCTGTTATTACAAATTCCACATTTCCCCCTTTATTTTTACATGGTGTTTCTGAGATTTAATGCTAGTTATTTGCTAATGAATGTTCTTCCAAATGGCATTATTACATACCACACACTTTTAGATGTTACCTTTTTCAAAATATGGACATCTCCCTTCTTCTCAATAAAAAAAAATAGTTTTATAGTCTATCAGTTATCTTAGCTGAGTGGCTGAATTTATTTGACATTCCTAAATGCCGAATTGTTTCTTGGACTAGTGTTATCCTAAGACACAAATGCTTTTGACACAAAACATTAAAAAATAGACACGAATTTATGAAATGTCATAAAAGTGATATTAATGTACAAGTTATAAATGTGAATATAAACATAAAACTGTGAAGGTATTGTTGATGGTCATTTACTGGCCAATTTTATGACCACTTCAAAGAATTAAAAAATTGACCTTAAGGGACGCCTGGGTGGCTCAGTGGGGTAAGCTGCTGCCTTCGGCTCAGGTCATGATCCCAGGGTCCTGGGATCAAGTCCCGCATCTGGCTCCCAGCTCCATGGGGAGTCTGCTTCTCCCTCTGACCTTCCCCCTTTCATGCTCTCTCTTACACTCTCTCTCTCAAATACATAAAATCTTAAAAAAAAATTGACATTAAGCCTTTGATGTTTTTCTTTCTTTTTTTAAACCCAAGAATGTATCAACCAAATGTATTCTACCTTGTTCTCTATCTGCCTAATTTTTTCCCTTTTCCAATAAGAGTCATTTCAACTTCTGCCTCTTAAATCTTCTTCGTATGTATCAGAAAGTATTTTCATTGATTATATTGTCCAAGATGAGCTGAAATTTTAATGTTCTCTGAAAGCTCATGGAAAATCCCTTCCAACCTCTCCTAATACAAGTTTACCTTCATTTTCTTTTTTTTTTATTATGTTCAGTGAGCCAGTGTATAGTACATCATTAGTTTTTGATGTAGTGTCCAATGATTTGTTAGTTACCTTCATTTGCAAACAAGCACACCTCTACTATTGGAGAATAACTGAGTGACTGCATTCTACTATCCAATGCTCGAAAGAAGAAGTGGTATCTGGAGACACCTTGACTGCTTACCTGTCGACCATATGCTTGTAGGCCTAAAACTGGGTCAGTGGCTAGAGTAACTGTTTTGATAGCAGATGCTGAAGAACTTGCATATTGTCTGAGTCCATCCTGTAATTATATTAAATGAAGTTATTCCAAAAAAGGGATTAACACGATATTAGTATAAACTTACAGTAAAGGAGTCATAACATCAGATGAAAAAATATTTTGTGTTGAGTACCATACCTGTGGTTTCATCAAGTCAATATTACTACTGTGACATAATTCATGAACTCTTTAATTTTCTTTCATACTAACATAAAATATTTTGAAATAAATAATAAATTATGAAGAACATAAAAATCACTCCCAAATTCTGGCATCTAAGAAAAACCCTTGTGAATATTTTCATAAACATACATCCAAACTTCTCATCAGGGAAAGATATAGATATAATCTATAATTTTAATATTTATTTTTTATTATCTAAATTTCATGCAAATGGGATCACACTATATGTCCTCTGCTGAAATATCCTTTTCACGTTAAATGTTGTGAAAATGCTTCTATGTTAATAAATATAGAATGGGAATATAAAGGGGAGGGTCTTTGTATCAACCACCAGTATCCCTACCATACAACATATAGTATACACCCGAATATTTGGATGATGAAATGAATACATCATCATTTCCAGTGAACTGTTCTATGCACTCGAATCCTGAATGATTAAAAAAATATATATATACCATCACATCAACAGGTGAATAGTAATCTAGTGAAAGTATGTACCATAGATAATTCAATCAATGCCTGCTATTAGAAACTTAAGTCATTAAAAATTTTTTATTATTATAAATGATGCTGTGTACATATTTCAGTTGCTGACAGTACTGTCCAAGAAATTCAGTCATGAATCAGAGGAAAACCATAAAACAAACTATTCCTATAAAAATATTTGCATATATGAAATAATACCCCAAACCATAAATGCAGAAAGTCAGTCCAGAAGTAGACCAAAAATATAAAAAGGAAATATAAAATGACAGTTCACTGAACTTAAAAGAAGACAGAAGAAAAAGATAAAAGTCTCTCAAAAGTGAAGGTACAAGGTAGTCAAGGGAGAAGAAATTTGATTGGATAGGGGATTTAAACACATATTATTTATGTACACTCTATTTCTGATCCATGTAAATGTATATAAATGATATATAATATGTATATAAATCATATATATTGGATCAAAAGATTTATATATACATATACATGCACACACATATACAATATGTATATAAATCCCCACCCAAAACTTAGCAAAAACATAAACCAATAAACTCAAGAACCGATCAATCCTCAACACAAATCCAAAGAAATCCACACAAGACATATCATAATCAAATTCTGAAAACTAAAGACAAAGAAAAAATCTTGAAAGTGGTATGTGATGATTCTTTATATGGAAAGCCCAAAAGACTCCACCCCCAAACTACTAGAACTCATATAGCAATTCAGCAACGTGGCAGGATACAAAGTCAATGTACAGAAATCAGTGGCTTTCTTATACACTAACAATGAAAATACAGAAAGGGAAATTAGAAAATCGATTCCATTTACTATAGCACCAAGAACCATAAGATACCTGGGAGTAAACCTAACCAAAGAGGTAAAGGAACTGTACTCGAGGAACTACAGAACACTCATGAAAGAAATTGAAGAAGACACAAAAAGATGGAAAACCATTCCATGCTCTTGGATCGGAAGAATAAACATTGTTAAAATGTCTATACTGCCTAGAGCAATCTATACTTTTAATGCCATTCCGATCAAAATTCCACCGGTATTTTTCAAAGAGCTAGAGCAAATAATCCTAAAATTTGTATGGAATCAGAAGAGAGCAGAATCACTAAGGAAATGTTGAAAAAAAAAAAATAAAACTGGGGGCATCACGTTACCTGATTTCAAGCTTTACTACAAAGCTGTGATCACCAAGACAGCATGGTATTGGCATAAAAACAGACACATAAACCAGTGGAACAGAGTAGAGAGCCCAGGTATGGACCCTCAACTCTATGGTCAAATAATCTTCAACAAAACAGGAAAAAATATACAGTGGAAAAAAGACAGTCTCTTCAATAAATGGTGCTGGGAAAACTGGGCAGCTATATGTAGAAGAATGAAACTTGACCATTCTCTTACATCGTACACAACAATAAACTCAAAATGGATAAAAGACCTCAATGTGAGACAGGAATCCATCAGAATCCTAGAGGAGAACATAGGCAGTAACCTCTTTGATATCAGCCACAGCTTTCAAGATATGTCTCCAAAGGCAAAGGAAACAAAAGCGAAGATGAACTTTTGGGACTTCATCAAGATCAAAAGCTTCTGCACAGCAAAGGAAACAGTCAACAAAACAAAGAGGCAACCCACGGAATGGGAGAAGATATTTGCAAATGACAGTACAGACAAAAGGTTGATATCCAGGATCTATAAAGAACTCCTCAAACTCAACACACACAAAACAGACAATCATATCAAAAAATGGGCAGAAGATATGAACAGACACTTCTCCAATGAAGACATACAAATGGCTATCACACACATGAAAAAATGTTCATCCTCACTAGCCATCAGGGAGATCCAAATTAAAACCACATTGAGATACCACCTAACACCAGTTAGAATGGCCAAAATTAGCAAGACAGGAAACAACATGTGTTGGAGAGGAAGTGGAGAAAGGGGAACCCTCTTACACTGTTGGTGGGAATGCAAGTTGGTGCAGCCACTTTGGAGAACAGTGTGGAGATTCCTCAAGAAATTAAAAATAGAGCTTCCCTATGACCCTGCAATTGCACTACTGGGTATCTACCCCAAAGATACAGATGTAGTGAAAAGAAGGGCCATCTGTACCCCAATGTTTATAGCAGCAATGGCCACGGTCGCCAAACTGTGGAAAGAACCAAGATGCCCTTCAACGGACGAATGGATAAGGAAGATGTGGTCCATATACACTATGGAGTATTATGCCTCCATCAGAAAGGATGAATACCCAACTTTTGTAGCAACATGGACGAGACTGGAAGAGATTATGCTGAGTGAAATAAGTCAAGCAGAGAGAGTCAATTATCATATGGTTTGACTTATTTGTAGAGCATAACAAATGGCATGGAGGACAAGGGGAGATGGAGAGGAGGAGGGAGTTGAGGGAAATTGGAAGGGGAGGTGAACCATGAGAGACTATGGACTCTGAAAAACAATCTGAGGGTTTTGAAGGGGCGGGTGGTGGGAGGTTGGGGGAACCAGGCGGTGGGTATTAGAGAGGGCACGGATTGCATGGAGCATTGGGTGTGGTGCAAAAAACAATGAATACTGTTATGCTGAAAAGAAATTAAAAAATTTTAAAAAAAGGTTAAAAAAAAAGGAAAGTGGTATGTGAGAAACAATACCTTATCTATAGGGAAAAGAAAGAATAAAATAACAGCTCTTGGAGCATCAAGAAGGAAGAAAAATTGAAAGAGCAAAAGTATGGGTTAATAGAATAGACTTTTCTTCTTTCTTTGAGTTTCCTCATTTATGTTTGAGGGTTGAGGCAAAAATTATAAAATGTCAGAGTTTTCATTTTGTTTTATTCTTATGATGGCTTTATATAGATATCACCTGTCATTTTCTGCTCATTTTGAAATGACTTATATTTTCCTCAACCACCAGTAATAGTGATGTGGTTTGATGTGGTTCTCAGTATAGGTTGAGGAAATATTTAAAATAAATATAAACAGGTGAGGGAAAAAGACTTAAAGGGGGAGAGTAATTCCTAGACTCTACTCAAACTGGTAAAATGTCAACACTAATTGACTGGGAAAAATCACATATCTATAATGTAATATCTAAAGCAACCACTAAAACATCTAAGCAAAGATACACCCAAATAAAATTCTAAGAAATAGACAAGTAATCCACAGAAATGCAGACAAAGGAAACAGAATAAAATGAAAAACAGAAGGAACAATCAAAACAAGAAATAAAATGGAAGACTTAACTAACATATAAAAAACTACACTAAAGATAAAGAGACTAAATACACCAATTAAAAGACAGAAGATTAGCAGAATGGAGTTTTTACAAAACCACCATGACCCAACTCTATCCTGTATATTTGAATAGAAAAAGATACACCATACAAATATCAAAACAGAGCAAGCTGCCTCTGCAGCTTTGGAGGAGTTTGGCAGTTTTTTGAGAACCTCTATAGTTCTCTATATTTTTTATAAAACTGTATACATACATGCATAAGACACTATCTTTAAAAAGATCTGGAAGAATATAGCCCAAGCTTAGTGGTTGTTCTTGGGAATAGGGAGGGTAATAGAATTCAGAACTGGGATTAAGAGAATTTGCTCTTTCTGTAGGATTTACTCTTTCTGCAATATTTTAGAGAGAAAAAAAAAAACACAAATGAGGCAAAATGTTAGCAGTGTTTACTTTGACCTGTGTATATATGAGCATTATTATATTACTTCTGCATCTTTCAATAACTTTTAAATTTCTTTTTAAAAATAGAATAAGCATAAGCTTATAAATAAATAAAACACATTAGTTGGGAGCCTTTACCCTTCTTCAATTCAAAGAAAATGGATAAATATAAGGATAGACAGATGAATGGATGAATAAATGGACAGACTAACAGACAAATAGGCAGGTTGGGCAATTTATAATTCATATTTATAAATTTCACAATGAATGTATCATACTGTAGTTTTAATACTGAAAATGCTTTGCCATGAGTTCATGACATCTTTTCATTCATTCATTTTTTTATTCCTGATTTACTCAGTAAACAGTGATTAATAACTGAACATGTGCTGGACACTGGTCTATGTGCTATGATACACAAATGCACAAGACAGATACTATCTTTGGGAATCAGTCCTGTGAGGATGACACATGAAAAAACTTGTTCATGAGGCTATAGAAAGCATTCTCCAAGAGAGTTAGGAATGCTACTACATAAATGTGAGCTGCTTGTGTTGCCTATCAGGGTCAACGAAGCTTCCACAGGGAAGAGGTGATATTTGAGATGAATTTTGAAAATTTCACAACGAAGGCTGAAACCTTTATAAAGGATTAAAGCCACTAAAATCTGTATTCTATAACATCTCTGCATTTTCCCCTGGCCCAAATTCTTCTATAAATTCACACACATCACATACCTTTTAAAAGTATGATTCAAACCATAAGAAAAAAATAACTAAAAAATAAAAAATGAAAGTATGGTTCAACTCAAAATGAGTCTTGTCTTACCTTTGCAAATTTTTCGTCTTCTATGACTGCCAATTTTTTTTTCTGCTTATTATATTCTTGTCTCCTCTCTAAAACACTCATAATTTTTTCATCAGTTAAGTTCCTCCTAAACTCACAAAACTGAGGCCAAAATTTAAATAGAAGCCCAAAAATTGTCATCTGTATAAAAAACAATGTCTCAGGTTACAATTTCATACAAATGTACTGATTTAAACTCTAATTCACCATAATAATGGATTAACTATTCTATCTTTAATATACAGCATGTTTCCTCCAACTTATTGTCTCCAGACATCTTGGTATAGTTTAGCTCAGCACATGCTTATGATCAATGTTTTTTACTACCAATGAGAAGTCTTTCTTAAAAAAAAATACACTTAAAAGTTACTTTATTCTTTATGTTTCCCTAACCAATTGATTGTATTAATAAAGAATCCATTAGGTCTTTTCAAATAAGAAATTTATGTCTTCTTTTAAAAGATACACTAGTTGATCTGCCACACACTCTGCTGTTTTATGCAAGTATTCCAAATATTCGGTCCATCAAGAGGAACTCCTCTCTGCCTGCCCCCCCTTTTCTTTCTTTTAGAGAAAGGAAATACCTCTGGAAAAGCTCTTAAACAAAGCTGCAGATCTAAGAATAAATCTTGAGTAACTTTTAAATGATATAATCTCTTTTATGTGAGAGCAAGAAAAGTAACATTTAAAAAGCAGGGTGGTATCCTGGACAAATGCTTTCTACGAGCACATTCTACATTAAGTGATTAATTGTGATATTTATAGAGATAAGAATTGTTGCTCAAATTCCCATGCCAAATATTTCCATTAGTTCCAGAGGCATATATTACTTCCAAGAAGGTAGGACTTGCCACATCAGATCAAGCCCAACATCTTGTTGCTGGGAATGACCTTTACCTAATGCCCCGGAGAAAAATGAACCATCCCATTAGGCTCCAAGCCAACTCTTCAGGGGAAAGGAGGAATTTTTTAAAAAGCAAGCACTGCAGTGATCAAGAGTCCTCAACTGGTTGGTATATTTCATTATTCCTTTTTTCTGTACACAGATATTATCAGTAATTGTAAAATTATTTACTCCTTTTAAAATACAGTTTATATGCAACTAATGAATCCTTGAGCCCTACACCAAAAACTAATGATGTAGCCAAGTATATGTTGGCTAACTGAATTTAAATTAAGGGGAAAAAAAAAAGACAGTTTTATCATTGAATTCTGTAGCCTCTTGGTATTTTGAATACAAAAGCTAAAGATCCTTTATTTGATGAAATATAGGCTTTTTAAAAAATTTCATTTACATTTACCTGCCACGTCTTTATTTAAGTAAGTCCCTGCTCCAATGTCAAGGGATTATGGTGGTTTTTATGCGAACTTCTTAAACTTAAATACTCTCCCTCTTCCTCCTCTATTTACCAACTATTGACCCTAAATCTCAGTTATCCTCCAAAACCTGAGTCATTCCTAGTTCTCAAATACATTGACTTCAATCTAGAAAGTCTTCCAGTACAAGTCACACAAGTAGAACACAAATTTTCAATAGGAGACATAAAACTGCTCTATTCCTAAAAGTTGCAATTACAATTTTAGGTTAATAATATATGTGCTAATCATGAAAATTACCCCGTGTCTCCAGAACCTTAAAAGAAATCAAACTGTATGTAACAAAAGGTTTTAATAATTTTAGAGCTACTTTGCTCACTGGCAGGAGATGGGCAATGGCTTTAGTATGAATAAAAAGGGCCAGTGAAAATTTGGCTGGATGAAGAAAACTTTAAAAGTTTTGCACCCAGCTATTAGGGGTGTAGGTGGGGGACAGGCAGAGGCTAAACTGCTAACAATACCAGAACAGGCTACAGGTTTTTAAATCTACTATGCAGCCCTTTCACTCAAGTTTGCTCTCATTTCCAATTTGATCTTACTCCTTTCTGTCACAAATGATCACTTCTCATGTTCAGTCATCTATGTGTTCAAAAATGCCTATTCTGTGCCAGGATTTGGGCCACAAGGGTAAATAAGAAACATTCCCTACCCTCAAACACCTTACAATCTAGTGGGAAAGTCAGCATGAAAATAGGCATTTTCAGTTTTCTGTGATAAACAGAGACATACACAGGATCTTACAGAAGCACAGGGGAGAGATGATAATGCAAAAAACTCAGGAGGGAAGAGAGTGAGTCTTGTCTGTGGAACTATAGAAATGTCAGGAAGACTGGGGGTTAGGTAGCATGGAGTGGTAAGAGATATGCCTAGAGAGATAAATGAAGATGGTCTTCATGCTGAGGACAGTAGGGAGTAACTGAAATAGAAAGCAGAGAAGCGACATGATCAGATAGACATTTTGAGAAAGGTGGCTCCGTCTGCAGTGAGTTAAATGGTTTTGAGAGAGCCCAGAGGCACGTTTGGCAGTTAATGTGAAGTATTGCAGATGTGAGCTGAGGTAATGGCACGGAGTCAGAGAAAAGTAGATAGGATGACAGATAACAAAGAGACCAATGGATAAATTTTAGGGACTGCAGATATGGGGGTAAAGGAATAAAGGAAAGGGAAGACATAAAGATGGCAATCAGATCTTTGGCTTGCACACCTGGGTAGAAGGTGATGCTATTCTCTGAGCTTCCTTAGGAAATGCAGGAGGAATCCCCAGTTTGGTGGGGTGAGGACTACAAAGATTCTCTTATTTTCTGATGCTCCAAAGACTCTAAAGACATGTCCAGGACTCCATTTTAGGAAATCAAGCAGAAGGCATAGACTAGAGGACTCCAGTAGAGTTTACTGGCTTCAATCCCTGGTATGGCGGAACCAACCAACATAAGCAGCTCCAGACAAGCCCTTGGAGACTCAAGGTCTTTGAGCTACATGGGCAAGCCCTGGTCTGGGTTAGCCAGTGACCTAGGCTAGGCTAAGTGTTCGCTAAGCTCTTTTCACTAACAGATACTCTAATTCTGGCACCATGTTTTCTCTACTTCTCTCTAGCACATCCTCAACGGTTCCTTTATATTTTTACTTATTTTAATGTATAATTTGGATTGGGAGTCCATTTTCAGTTTCTTAGAGGACTTAGAACACAGCTGGCTCACAAATGAATGTTAAGGAATAAGGGCCTTTTTTCCATGCTCAAGGGCAATCATATCCTAAATCTCTGTTTCATATCACTTAAATCATGACATAGCCTTCCCTATTACCTCTATTATAATTTATTTTTCTTAATCATTTTTCAGGAACAACATCACTAAAAGGCTTTTAAAAATGCAAATAAATTATGTTCACTGTTTTCTATTATTTATCTTAAAAAGAAGTAACTTGAGCAGGTTAACAGGCATGGTTTTCCTTTCATGAGCTTGTGTACTTTATGCTGGTCGGGTACTTAAATCTCCTCTCACTTACTTTATGAGCCATGTGAATATTCCAATCTTTAAAAATACACAAATCTTGGGACACACATATTTTACCACATATTTGTGGTAGCAGATTTTTCTAAAGGAAATAAGGATGGTGGGAAATGAAGGAGGAATTGGCTGGAGTTCCAGAAGTTAGAAACAAAAACGATAATCGTGGAGAGTCAAGGATAGTATTTAAATAATTGTATTTGCCATATAGTCTCAACAAAATAATAAGTTACTAGTTTCTTATGATCTGGGGAATATACAAAAGTTTTTATTTATTTATTTATTTATTTATTTATTTATTTTTTTTTTTTTAGATTTTATTTATTTATTTGACAGACAGAGATCACAAGCAGGCAGAGAGGCAGGCAGAGAGACAGGAGAAAGCAGGCTCCCTGCTGAGCAGAGAGCCCGATGCGGGACTCGATCCCAGGACTCCGAGATCATGACCTGAGCCGAAGGCAGCGGCTTAACCCACTGAGCCACCCAGGCGCCCCTATACAAAAGTTTTTAAAGATTTTTCTATCTGTTTTAGGGGGTGGGCAGACAGAGAGTGTGAATCTCAAGCAGACTTCTTGCTGAGCATAGAATCTGAAATGGACTCGACACAGGGCTCAACCCCAGGATCCTGAGATCATAACCTGAGAGCCAAAATGCAGAGCCTGACACTTAGCCATCTGAGCCACCCAGGCACCCCTGAAAATATTTTAATTAAATAGAATAAACCCCAGTATTAATAAGGTTGGAACCTTGTCAAATATGAATAATGCAAAAGCCTTAAAAGGATATCTAGATTGTTCATCTATTTTAAAATATGCTTAGCTGCTAAAAAAAAATAAAAATAAAAATAAAAATAAATAAAAAATAAAATACCCTTAGCTGCATGCCCTCATCTCTTACCTGTGCCTCTCTAAACACATACGGTCCTAACTCCTTCCTGTGTTCAATAATCTTCTGGGCTTGCTCTACTGGAATATCAATTTGTAAAGCTGGTGGAATACTAGAATTAATAAAGCAGTGGATAATAGTCATGATCTTCTTGTGAATGATGGACTCATCACAATGTGAATGGCACAAGTCCTGAGCAAGGAGATAAGATAGAACAATATATCATTAATGCATTCATAGAATACTTTATAGAATTGTGCCAACATATCTTTCAGTAATATATACTGCTTAGCCACAGGTCAAGAGGGCATTAGAACATGTGAAGGCTATCTTAGAAAAACAACAACAACAACAACACCATATCTTCGATTTCTCTTGGGTTTGAGGAACCTAACCCTTTGATGCATATACCCTATATAAACATGTTTCACTTAATCTGGAGTGCTCCTACGGCCAGGCAAAGGAAGAGCTTCAATGTCTACTTTCATTCATTGAACAAATTTATATGGAATGCCTGCTGTCTACCAGTTGAGCCCCATGACAGTACCTGCCCTTTAAAGGCTCAATCT
This sequence comes from Enhydra lutris kenyoni, assembly GCF_002288905.1. Taxonomy (NCBI): domain Eukaryota; kingdom Metazoa; phylum Chordata; class Mammalia; order Carnivora; family Mustelidae; genus Enhydra; species Enhydra lutris. Next base: position 37,758,103 of record NW_019154098.1, on the reverse strand, counting down.
TCCAGGAGGAGAAGCAAGAGAACACATAACTTCAATATGAGCTAGCTAGGAAGTGCTACAGTAGAGGCTTACACAGGGTCCGAGGCAAGCGCTGAAAACAGGCACCTAGCTCAACTGACAGGGTGGATGCAAAAGCTTTTCCAACAAGAACTGCTTCTACTCTAAGGCGACTGAGGCACAAAAAGGCAACAAAACCAGGATGCTGGCCGTGACAGGTATGTCATTATGTATCTCTTAGTATTTGCACGCTTATAGTTAACCCATTAAATTATCCTCCTTAAAACTAGTGATCATACATTAAAAAAGAGCCAGTTTTATGTCACAGTTGTGGGGCTATCATTTTTTAAAATAAAGAGGTAGCTTAGTTTGAATTATGGCATTGTCATAGTTGTCAAAGACATTGTTCTCTAAATTGCTAGGAAGCAAACACATTTGGAACTTGTCATTCCAGGCTGGAAATGAGCTAACACTTATTAATTACTCACTGTGTGATGGGCATTGTTATAGTTATCTTATGATACTACGAAAGAAAGAAAAATTTGAGTGCTGGCCATATAAAATCTTGCAAATAATTTGGAATAAGTTATATATGAAACAAGCTTGATATGAATGTTACATTAAGACAAAAGTTAGCATTTTTAACTCAATTTAGCATACCCTCAGAAAATGCCTATTTATACCACATATGTTTCATATGTTACCAAGAGTGTATATTTTTCCATCACTCATAAGATATCACATATAATTATTTGGTGAGCCTGATTTATAATTATGGAATATGTCTTGTGAAATAAAAACAAATTTTTGGAGTTTTCATTTTGAGAGTGAAGGGATAAAAATCAGAATTGAACTTTTTTTTTCCAATTGTTCTGCCCTACTATATCATTAGCCTAGTGAACTTTTACCTATCATTAAGGTCTCAGTTTAAACAATTTAAACAGGTTAATCAAATATTGTTCTGAATTGTGAAAATTTGGGAAGAATCTAGATCTCAATTTCTTGGCATATTACCATAATCACAGCTGGGTGGGGAGGATGGAACATAACTTAAGTGTTTAAGGGCATGAGCTTTAGCAACAGAATGCCTTGGTTCAAATTCCAGCTTTACCACTTAATTAGCTACATGATGTTAGAAGTTTCTTAACCCTTCCATGCCTTAGCTTCTTCATCTGTAAAGTGGCAAGAATAACAACTTTGACCTAATAGTATTCTTCTGAAGAATAAATTCATTATTACATGAAAAGAATTAAAACAATATCTGGCAGATAGTAAACATTTAGTAAGACTAAGCCATAATAAAGTGAGCTTAGTAAGATTTTGCCATACCAGGTAGAATGCTTTCCACCTAGCAAACACTCTCAAGACCCAATTTAAATGTTATCCCTGCCGAGAATTCCCTGACCTGCAACCCTCTCTGCATCATTCCCTCCTTGGTGCCAAAACTGTATCTAGTTAGAACATGGATCCAAATCAATATTATTTCATGATATTTGTTTACATGGGTGTCTCCCTCCTTGAGGGAGGGCAATGTACTGCATTCACATTTTTATTCGTAGGATCTAGCATAATAGCTGGCACATTAGGTACTTAATAAATGCTAATTGAATGAGCAAATTCCCTCCTATAGCAGGATTTTGACTAGTTACCTAGAATTATATGTCCTCCGTTCTATACCACAGACAAGATTTTTAAATGAAGACCAAGAGCAACCTTAAAGGAGAAATAGTCGCACAACTAAGGATTGACTTCGAATGAATGGGTGGTTCTTTTTTTTACTTTATTTACTTATTTATTTATTTAATTTTATTTTTTCAGTGTTCCAAGATTCATTGTTTATGCACCGCACCCAGTACTCCATGCAATACATGCCTTCCTTAATACCCACCACCAGGCTCACCCAAATCCCCACTGCCCTCCCCTCTAAAACCATCAGTTTGTTTCTCAGAATGGGTGTTTTTAAATGTCTTTCGTGCAAGGATTATTGCATTACCTCTTATCCTAGTGGGGTTGGGCTTACTCATATTCATAGCAGCTTAAAAATAATTCTGCCCACTCGTATTACTGCCTATTCTGGAAAACAGACTCTACCTCCTTCTTAATTCTCAAAAAAAAATTTAATATTGCTTACCTTGTGACAGATTTTGAAAAATTTTATCTTGAAACATTTTTTTTTCTGAGAAAATTTCTAAGGTGAGAATAGTACAAAAATTGCTCATAACAGAAAAGAATAGAAAACAGTTTCATGGTAAGTTGGAGAAAGTTTGGAAATAGATTTTATCGAGCAATTACTAACTATATAGAATAAAAATGCTGCAGAATATTAGTATTGCATAATTCATACTTAGAGTATAGACGAATTGAAAGTATTATCATCTTAACTTCCAGTTTTATTTTTATTCTTTACCTTTATAATGGGATAAATAGGCTGCTCGCTCCCTGTGGGAGCATGAAGCAGAGTCTGGATGCCTACTCTTAGGTATTTCTTGATAACATTGCATATTTAAGTCTAGATTATAATACCTAGAAAGTCCTTTCCTTTCTTCAACGCAAAGATGCAATATGGTTTCAATAAACACTTAAACTTAAACCTAAAAATAAACTACCTTTGCCCCTAAACTTGTTCTTTCAATTAATTGTTTTGTTAAAAATTTGGCCATTCTTCCTAATACAAAAGCTCCTCTCATCTCTGTTGGTTTATTTATCTATAATTGTCTATCTTTGATTACCATTGCTGACAATATAGTTGGGAGGAATTCCGGTAAAGAGATCTTGGTTAAAGTACTGAATATGGATGTCTTCAGGAAGAAATGTGTATGGTCCATTTATAGAGGAGTGATAGGCAGAAATACAGTTAAAACTCTTTTCAGGAAGGATCTCATTAAGTCATAATATATGTGAATATGTAATATATGTGACTATGTTGAAAAATCTAATTCTATCATTTCAGGGCTCACTCTTACTTTTCACTGTATAATAAGAAATGTGCCTAACATAGAACAATAAACACCTTAATAGTTATGTATTGGTCTGAAGATGAAACAATTGGGATATCTCATAAAAATCTTGTCTATGGAGTCACAGGTAAGAATCTGATGTGTTAAGACATTTCCTCCACACACACACACACACAAAAAGGTGGTTTTCTCAAGCTTCTAATATGATACCTTATATTTTTGTACTTCTTGCCAAAAGAGTACATCATTTTCCAATAAATCTCCTTTTAGTGCCACAAACCGTTGAAACTGTCTTGCAGTAATTGGATTCAATAATGCTTTACGAAAAGCAATGATTTCACAAGACGAAGATATCCACTTACTCTCCACAGGCTGTCCAAAGTAGATAATATAGAAAATTAGCTGTATTCTAAAAAGTAATAATAAGGTCATTTATTAGGCTAAAAATTACCAACTTCAACCTCCTTTATTTTGGGCTGTTGGAATTTATGGCATGGATACAACAGAATTTGGCAACTTATACCTCTCTGTTCTTCTCTCTTTTGTCTCCATAATTTTATGGCATAATTTTTTTCATTTATGAATATTTTTATTGAGGTATAATTGACATGTAACATTGTATTAGTCTCAGCTATACAACATAATGATTCAGTATTTATATATGCTGCCAAATGTTTACCACAATAAGTAGTTACTATCAGTCTTCATACAATGATACAGAACATTTCTGTTTATGAATATAGCATTTAAGATTTACCTTTAGTAACTCTCAAATATGCAATGAAATACAATGTTATTGACGCTAGTCACCATCCTATAAAATTATATCCCCAAGACCTACTTATTGCATAACTAGAACTGAAACCTCTTGACTCCATTCATTTCACTTAACATCCCACCCTCCTGTCCTCTGGGAACCAACCTTCTGGTTCTCTGTATCCATGAGTTTTATTTGATCTTGTTCAATTTTTAAAGAGGTAGAGAGAAAAAGAAATGATTGGATGATTCAGAACATATAACTATGTTGTTTAAGAATGTTAAGAATCATTACAGTTTGGGACTATGGTGAAAAACTACATTTTAATGCATTGTGTGAATTCTGTACCTAAACAGAAAAGTGCAACCATAATTTTATGATTATATATTGTTACATTATTATTATGTATTTTAAAACTACATATTATTATACATGTACCATATTATATATTAAATATAACTCGCTTGCCTTTTAAAAAATAAGACCACTAGAACATTTAAGATATTTTTTCTAAATCTTACAAAAAAAAATTACCAATTAATCCTGTTAATTTAAGCAGGAAATTTGCTGTGGAGATTCTAACTAGAAAACAAATCATATTTTTAGGTGAGACATCTTCATATTATTTTAATAAAAACTGATATTAGTACTTGATAACAAGAAGAAAAATCATTACTACATTATTTTTAGTAATAAGCTTCTTCTGACTGAGGATTTACTTTACAAAACAAAAAAGCCAGATGGACCTATGATGTGTTAGTAACGCTTACAAGTATTACTTAGTTTGTATCTTCACAGTTTTGAAATACAAGATGTTTACTTTCTAAGTTTTGACCATTTTAGATCACATATCCATTCCTCTTTAGCCTCTCAGATTAAAAAACATAAGACATAGATTTTACTGAATTTACTGAATAGAACATTTTTTTTTTACTGGATAAATTTTATTGAAGTTCCCCAAATCTGAGTTTAGTCTACAATCATGCAAAGAAGCACCATTCCAAAGGCAATGTTTTAAATGAATTTAGGAATTACAGTAACTCTCAGTCAAAACACATGATAAATATCCATTACTGACAACGCATTAAATAAATTTCCTGAAACAAATCATGTGTGACTATCAGCATAAGTGTTGAAGAAAGTTATGTACAAAGCACTATGGGAACACAAAAGGAGTAACTCATTCTGTCCAGAGGAGCAAAAGCTTTGCAGAAGAGTCTTGAGGATAACATTTGAATTGAAAACTGAAAAGGGAAGGCAATACTAGGCAATTGAGGTGAACAGCAGTGCCTTAACCCTGATAAAGTGATTAGACGCCTAACATGTTTTAGTGAGGCACATATTCTCTGGTCAAAAAGTTAAGACCTCACCATTCATTCTGTATTAAAATTACACCCCTATAAATAGGAATAATTATGTATTAGACTGGGATGTTTATTTAAAATGCACTCAGCAAATAATGTTTTAAGACCTAGTTCTTAATATACAAAACTTAGTAATTTAACACAACAGAAAATAACATAATTTATAATGCATAATAATATGAAATGTAAGCCCATCTTCCTTAGCACTTCAACAAAAAATATAGCAAAAGACAAACATAAGAATGGTTTATTTCCTTTCAAGAGGAAAATATAGAAAAAGAGCATCCTAGCAGATACATACAATCCTCTAATAGTCAAATAAAATTTTATGTATGTAGGGGGTTACCCGGGTCTAGCCTGACGTCCCAGAATGATCTGTAGAAGGATGAATACATATAAATTTATAGGCTCAAAAGGAAGACTGTGTTTATCATGCTTGTTAAGAAGCAAAATAGGCAATTTCTAATTAGGTATCCTATTATAAAATGATAGTTTTTAATCCTTTTAAAGCCAAAATGTAACTTTCAACAGAATATAATGCAAAATAATTTAACTTGCTCATTCTGTTGCATACCTATTCTTTTTGTGAATTCATGCTCAGTAATCAATAAGCTACCATATGTTAAAATGAACAGCCTGCCTCAATAAATCCACCACTAGCAAATTAAACTAAAGTGCATATTTAAAGTCCAATATTTAAAGCACACTTCTAGGGTTTAGCAGATCGAGAGGGCTTTAAGAAGAGGGCTCTGGCAGAATCACCCTCTCCCCCAGATTCCATCAGCCAATTAAACAGAGTCAGTGGCTTAGAAAGCAGTGTCTACAATGAGGGTCTTTGAACAAGTAGGGGAGGAAAAAAACAATACTTTGACAGAGTGGAGGGGCAAGAGGAAGACTATAACAAACTACTTGCCTTCCAGACCCCGATCTTCCTTTCATGCTTCTGTAACAAGAGCTCTTCGGCTATGTCCTTCATCTGTACCTGAAAGCAAAACCAATTATTTTATCCCAATTATTCAGAATGTCTACCTTTTTTTACATCATTTACTAATTTAATAGCTTTTATTTTATTTTTTTAAAAATATTTATTTATTTCTTTAAGAGAGTGTGCACTAGTGGGGTGAGGGGCAGAGGGAGAGAAAGAGAGAGAGAAAATCTCAAGCAGACACCATGCTGACCACAGAGCCCCACGTAGGGCTCAATCCCACCATCCTGAGAACACAACCTGAGTGGAAACCAACAACTGGCTGCCCAACGGACTGCACCACCCAGGTGCCCCTAATTTAACAGCTTTTAAAAATGAGGTAAAGGTCAGCATGGATAAGAGATAATGCAGTTTAGGAGAAAAAAGACCAGACTTAGAAAGGGAAGCTCTCCCTAGGTGCCTGGCAAGTCACTCAAATTCTCTGAACAGTTTCCCTGTCTGCAAAATTAAGCTAATAATACCTAAGTGTGTTGCCCCAAATGTGGATAATAGTTCACTTTGGGTCCCCTGGAAATTGAAGCGGGAGAGATAATTAGGATTTCCCAGATTTTTGTGCTATTTTCTAGCCACAGCTAATTTTAGAAAAGCACAGAAGTTATTCAACACAGGGAGGAAATATAGTGGATATTTCTTGAGGTTATTGCCTATATGCACTATCTTCCCTTGGGAACCACTCCTGCCAAATCTGGGCTATGTGAAACTACCTCCCTGTCCACAGCAGATAGATAGGCACTGACCTAGAGAGACCACTACTGGATCATAGGTGCTGCTTTTTGATAGCCACAGCTAGAGAAAAGATCCAGGAACTTCTGCTGGATGTCCAGGGCTGTCCCAGCCCCTGGCCTTTCTAGAGCTTGGGTGTCAACGCTTCCCCTCAGTGTGTGAGATGTTCTAGCACCATTTTATAACAAATTCTCTCCTTTCTCCTTGGCTGAAGGTTGCCAGAATCAGTTCATGTTGTTTGCCACCCAAAGAACGCTAAGTCAGTCAGGAAACGGTTATAAGTTACAATAAAGTTATTGTGGTCAACATAGTGAAAAAACGTGGTAAATAATATTAGTAAGCCAAAGCCTAAAGAAAGGAAATGAGGAGATTTGAGTTGCCTCAAAGCTTATTTCCAGGAACTTTTTGCCTAAAACAAGTCAGCTCTTCTTCAGACTATAAATTCTATTTTTCCCAGCTGTATTGTGTTTTCCATAATTTAAGGTGCTCATAAGACTAAGGATTATTTCCAAATAAGTAAGGCTCAAAGTGTTTGATAAATTGAATATAGAGGACAGTTCTTTTAGATTCTTCCTGATCAACACTAATGGCATGTACTTTTGCATACTAGAGCCCAAAATTTCACCTTCTGTCCCTTTATGTTATGTTTGTAAAGATAAGGTTTGCCTGTGTTTGGTGTGACAATGACATTTTAAATTATCAAAGTAACACAAACTTTTTATAAAGTGCAAACAAAGCAAAAACCAAACAAAAACAAAAAACACCCCATTTCAGTGCTCGCTTCGGCAGCACATATACTAAAAAAAAAAAAAACACCCCATTTCACAAAGTAAAAATCCTTCCTATTCCCCAGGAGGCAGATACTTGTAGACTTTTTTCATACAAATACAGATAGATAGAAAAATAAATACATAAATCGATATAGAGATATAAGAATACGTAATGGGATTATCTTCTATATGCTATTCTGCATCTGCTTGTTTCCCTCAAGAAATAATCTTTCATATCAGTTCCTGCGGAAATCTCATTTTTATATTTTAATCTCATTTTATAACCCCATTTTATATAGAAATCTTCATAGCACAGAATTATCATAAAGCATTTAACTATTCCCCCTTGTATATCCTTGCCCGTTTATATGAAGACTTCATAACAATAAAAAAATAACACCTAGATTAATAAGTACTATTTGAATCTTCGTTGTGTGCAAGGTACCACGCTAAGAAACTACACATACCTTCTTTCATTTCATCTTCACAATTATCTTAGGAAGCAATTACTCTTATTAACCCCAGTTATTTTTCAAATGAGGAAACTAAGGTTATAAAACTTAAAAGCTGTTGGGGGACCTGGCTGGCTCAGTCAAGTAGAACGTGAGACTCTTGATCTTGAGGTCATGAGTTCGAGCTCCATGTTCAGTGTAGAGATTACGTAAAGTGTAAATGAATGAATGAATGAATGAATGAATGAATGAAATATACTTAAAAAAAAACAACAAAAAACCTTGAAAGTGAACAGTTAACACATGGCAGGGTTGAGGCAAAACCTTGGGAAGGCTGACTCCATGCTCTTAACCACTGTACCATAGAAGTTCAATGGCTGGGGACGCCTGGGTGGCTCAGTGGGTTAAGCCGCTGCCTTCGGCTCAGGTCATGATCCCAGGTCCTGGGATCGAGTCCCGCATCGGGCTCCTTGCTCAGCAGGGAGCCTGCTTCTCCCTCTGGCTCTGCCTGCCACTCTATCTGCTTGTGCTCACTCTCGCTCTCTCTCTCTCTCTCTCTCTCTGACAAATAAATAAATAAAATCTTTAAAAAAAAAAAAAAAGTTCAATGGCTGGGTCCACGGGTAGACACATGTGATGTTTTAAGAGGTACTGCCTATTGCTATGCAAATATTCCACTAACTGATATACCTTTATCTTTTGGCGTGCTGCAAACTGTTCACTTGCAAGAAACAATGGCAACCACACGTTTTCCAGCTTATTGAGGACGTGCTTCTGAACTTCAAGCAGGACAGGGGCATCAAGCTGCTCATGGAGCATTCTTCCCCAGCCACCACTTAAATTCATTATCTAAGAAAATACAAAGGAAACAGAAAAACTGCAAACTCCTGTTTTAGTGAAGAAACACTAATAGTCATTCATTTATCCATCTACTCCCAAACCGTTTCCCAAGCACGCGTTAGGTAGCACAGCTGTCATTTGCTGAAAGGTATCTCCTGGCTCTATTGTGGAATGGTAAAAATCTAGAACTCCCCTATAACATCAAACAGACAATTGTGGTTTATGTGATGGTTTTTTTAGATGTCTGATTTTGCTCGTGATATATTTCAGAGAACACAGGAGTTGGGTTTTTAATCCTGTGTGACCACAAGCAATGCCATTTTTTTCTCCACAGCCTCAGCATCTTCAACTATGAAATGAGGGGAATTGTTAGTCTATGTGTTCTCTAAAGGCTCGTCCAGGTCTAAGATTCTATGAATCTGTGATTCTGGTCAAGTTGACTAGTTGGAGAAAGCGTTTTCTTTTGTGTATGAGGAAAATGGGGCATGAATTACTTAGGAGACAACCTTGACTCATAAATTCTAAATAGGCACAAACAAATGTTGGGTTGGACGTGGTGGGATGAGGATGGTCCTAGCAATGCAGAGCTGCTGCAACAACTCTGAAGAAGAAAACAGAAGCAGCAGAAGTAGAGAGAGACCATGTTATACAGAGAAGAGTCCCTGACCTGCACAGGAGACACCTTTTACAAAATATAATTTCTTGGTGGCCCAGATCTTCCTTCTGTAGAAGTCTCAGCTTCAACAAGCCACAAGTGACTATTTCCTGCTATAAATCATTGTTTTCTGCCTGTTCTGTGCAAGCATCATTCAAAACTTCTGGGCTCCTCAATGGAAAAATTACCTCCTTCCTAGTTCACCTTTGATTAATAAAATCAATCAAATCTTACTAATAATTGTTAAAAGATGAGAAACCCTCATAGCCATCCTTTAATAATACTGATTTTTTTATATAAAAAAGGAAGGAAAAAGAAAAAGAGGAAAAGACTGCTTTGCTGATCAAAATGCAAACTTGGCCCACCCAGCTGAAATTAGAACTAGCAAGATCTATATGGAATGTAATGTGATATGAATATCCTTAAGTATAAAATACTTAAACAAAAATAAAAGTAAGGCCAGAGATGAGGAAGAAAGGTCATTGAGGACACTCCCTGGAGTAAACACAGTCATTTGCTGTGATAGCAATGAATCACTTTTTCTACTGAATTTGAAGTTCTCAGCATGTTCTAGTATGGAAGGTTCACACAGTAGCATCAGATACCAGGAACCCTCATACAGTGTACCACAAGCCAAACAGAAAACAAATGCCTTCCATGTGTTTATTTCATACTTGTACTTATTGAGATACTCAATACTTTTGCTAATACAGCCCAGATTTGGATCTCAGGGAACTAATGGCAAGGCATTTTGTCAAGGTTGCTTAATTTCAGAATTCCTTCTCCTTCTTATTCCCAAAAAGTATTGCTTATTTTACCCCTGTAAGATCTAGCTTTTTAATGTGGTATGCCCTACTTATGAACACTTCTGTATTTTCCTTTAATTGACTGAATTTAGCATTTATCTGAAACTTGTATTTTATAGATGTACACCATTAAAATAGATATCCTTTTAAACTACCAAAATAAAAATATCAAACACTACACATTTGATCTCCAGGTAGTAATGTGGTACTAGCAAACTTCAAACTCATTACAATACTTAATTCTTTACATTTCAAAAGCATAAAAATTGAACCATATTTCATGTGATCAAAGTGTTACATGAACACTTAGTCACACTGCTGAATTCCCGTCTGGCCTTTTTGCCATAAATAATGACACCACATAGTGTAAGAATGACATATAGTAATAATGACAGTAATAATATAGTAAATAATGACAACATATATCACAGGCATTCATATTTGCTGAATGAATGGATGACCGGATGAATAAAAGCTGTTTTTGTTTTATAAATTACTTTAAAAATAACAGTTTTATAGTATACTTGAGTGAATTTTAAAGGCATTTAATTTGTAGATACTAACTTAAATAAGAAATAACTTAAAAAGATCTTCAAAGTATCTAACATATAAATCATAAAAGCAAAGCAAAATAGATGACTTTCAAGTTGTTGACAAAAAGAAATAAATTACTGGTTTTCAACCACAATGACCTCACACCAGTCAGAATGGCTAAAATTAACAAGTGAGGAAACAACAGATGTTGGTGAGGATGAGGATAAAGGGGAACCCTCTCACACTTCGGTGGGAATGCAAGCTGGTGCTGCCACTCGGGAAAACCATACGGAGATTTCTCAAAAGTTGAAAATAGAGCTACCCTATGACCCAGCAATTGCACTACTGGGTATTTACCCTAAAGATACAAACGTAGAGATCCAAAGGGGCACATGCACTCCAGTGTTCATAGCATCAATGTCCACGATAGCCAAACTATAGAAAGAGCCCAGATGTCCACCAACAGATGAATGGATACAGAAGATGTGGCATATAAATACAACGGAATACTACTCAACTATCAAAAAAAAAAAAAATGACATCTTGCCATTTGGAATGATGTGGATGAAACTAGAGGATATTATGATAAGCAAAATATGTTACAGAGAAAGACAATTATCATATGATCTCACTGATATGTGGAATTTAAGAAACAAAACAGGATCACAGGGGAAGGGAGGGAAAAAATAAAACAAGACGAAACCAGAGAGTGAGACTAAACCATAAGAGACTCTTAATCATAGGAAATAAGTTGAAGGTTGCTGGAGGGAAGGGGGATGGGGTCACTGGGTGATGGATATTAAGGAGGGCTCATGATGTAATGAGCACAGGGTATTATTTAAGACTGATGAATCACTGAACTCTTTCTATGAAACTAATAATATACTATAGGTTAAATAATTGAATTTAAATTTTAAAAAATTACTGGTTTTCATACTTCAACAAAGAATATATGTTTACATATTGATACCTGGTCCTGCTGATATAGAGAAGCTGGACTTTGGGGACCGAAGAAATATTTTTTATTAAGGTATTTGTTTTTAATATATATAGATTTTTCTTCCCTTTGCTTTCGGTCTCCGTAAACTATTCTTCTGAACTGTTCAATGTCCGTCCAGCACATAAGGTCCATACTAAAATGAAAACAAAAACAAAGTACAGGCCTTTTTATTTTTTTTCTCTGAATTCTACTAACCCACCCAAAAAGTTGTTGTCTTAGTTAGCGAACTGATTAGGTCATGAAACAAATGAGTTCAATAATATGCCTAATCCTAGCTAAATATATGAATGAACACGGGAGTACTGGGATCAGAAAAGAATCTACTACTGTTATTGACAGGTTCTCAAGAGTTCCTCCATCAATGCTGGACTCATATTGTTTATATCAAATCTGGGAAAATTTCCATCTACTGCATGTATAGCAACATGCTAAATTCACAATTCCCATCAATAAGAAGGGAAACTATATATGTGAAATTTGGCTCCCAGGTCTAAACCTTTTCTGCTAACTTGGGAGAAAATTATTGGAAAAATATATGATCAATATTTCAGTTTACATTACATAAATATGTCATAAGTTTCCAAGATTCTGTGCAAAACTAGTATTTCATTGATGTATTAGCTAATAAAAATCACAAGTATTATAGTGATAATTTCAACAGTTTAGAAAAATATAAAGGAGATACTTTTTAGAAATACTAATTAAAGCAGCTGTCTAGAAAAATGCAAAAGAAAGAAAGAGTAGAAAAGCAAAAGAATAAAACACTTTGGTGTTTTTATTTAGCCAATGCTAAAAACTACTAACAAATCTTATTCGACGACTTGAAATAACATTGGGAGGTTGCTCTTATCAAAATGCACTCCCCAACAAAAAGTTACCATACAGATTTCAAAGAGGTATGCTCATTACTTTTTACTGTCATGGGTGAAATCTTGCACCAAATCACTTTTATAATATGTTCAATCAAAATAAGTAGCTTAAAAACATAAATAGCTTAGAAAATGATGCTTTAAGGGAGAAATACATTTTTTTAAAATGCTTATGTTCCTTACCTTGAAGAATGAGCCTCAAGAAACTGGCGGAAATGTTCAAACTCCAGTTTGTTGTTAAGCAGGTCATTAAAATTAAAGTGCTTATATTCTTCAGGAACATTATTCCAGTATTCTGGCTTTTTAGAGACCTCAGGAAGCCGTGAAATACCAGTTCCAATTTCACTAGCAGTGTCCTAGTGAAATAAAATTTTTCATTAAAAAATCTCTTAAATACAGCAAATTGTTTTCCATATTTAGAAAGGGAAGTTGAAATAAAAATGAACAATTAGGCCAACACCATCTAACAATGCAATGGTAGAAGTAGGTGAGGATCTAGAATCTAGAATCTGGCTCTAACTCCTCTCAAATTCTGTTCTGTTTCTTGCTGTTCCATTCACTTCTTTTTAGGAACACTTAGTAAACATTTACCATATATTTGCTTATAAAACATTTAATTTTCTTATTTTTGTTAGTACAAGAGTAATATATCTTTTATAATAAGAAAACAAAAAACATACATTCTACTTACTATTCGTCTCAGAGACAACGACCGCTAACATTTTAAAATACAAATCTTCTAGTTTTTTTTGCGTACACACATGTAGTTTATTAAAAGCCAAGATTGGACTGAACAACTATGTATGGTTTTGTAACTTGGTTCTTTTTCTTAACAATGTATTATGAACATAAAATGTTCTTTTATTTATAGCAATTCTGAAAGTTATAGATAAGGCAACATAGTTTTCTAATAGCACATTCTTTACATGTAAACTTCTTCATATAAAAGTTAATGTTTAGGCATTTTAAGACCTGATGTTTTGCAGTTTATAAGTTCTATTTAAGGGCAAAGAGCTAGAGAAGCTTACTCTTTGAAAAACCTTTCCTTTCCTTATGGAATTCCTTATATAATTAATTCGCCCCTCTATTTGTGTTTGAAAAGCATCAGACCATGAGAGAGAATACCAATATTTAAAAAACCAATTTCCAGTGTGGAAAAGGATTATGGGGAGAATTACACATTTTAGTTCATAAATTTTTAAAAACAACCTAAAATACAACTAACATGCTACATTTTAGTTCGTAAGGTTAAAACACAAACTTAAAACACAATTTTATGAACATTTTCATTAAGTTTAAAATGCAACAAAATGTGCTACTTTTTTGGATTTTTATATAGTCTTTCCAAGATGCTAATAAGTAGTTTCTCAAATAAAGAATTTCTGTGTTAAAAAGGCAACTATCATGAAGATTACACTTAATCATCTGAGCCCACCAGGTGCCCCTCATGAAGGTTACATTTAAAAAACTCTCCTGGGACACCTGGGTGGCTCAGTCTGTTAGGTGTCTGACTTCAGCTCAGGTCATGATCCCAGGGTCCTGGAATCGAGTCCCATATCGGGCTCCTTGCTCAGTGGGGAGTCTGCTTCTCCCTCTCCCTCTGCCTGCCACTTGCCCTGCTTGTGCTCTCTCTCTCTTTGACAAATGAAAGCTTAATAAAAACTTTACTGTTTGTGTAAAATTTTATTGTAAAACAGTAAAAATTTGAGATAGGCACAGAGGAGAAAGTAAAACTATCACCTGAAAAAAAAATAGATCAATTAAACCTTATCACTCAGAGCTAACGGTCTTCAACATTTTTGTGAACATCTTTCCAGATACCTCTCTTTGCATATATGAATACATGGAGAAATACATACATATAATTTTACATAGGATTATATGATACCAGTATTTTTTGTTCCCCATATTTTTTTAAAAGATTTTATTTATTTATTTGACAGAGATCATAAGTAGGCAGAGAGGCAGGCAGAGAGAGGGAGGATGAAGCAGGCTCCCCACTGAGCAGAGAACCCGATGCAGGTCCTGATCCCAGGACCCTGGGATCATGACCTGAGCCGAAGGCAGAGGCTTTAACCCACTGAGCCACCCAGGCCCCACCCCCATTATCTTTATATAATAATATGTCCTGGGCATTTTCCATGTCGATAAATGTGAATATGAACTCTCACTTTTATGTAAATATACAAATTTCATTTTATGACTTTCAGGATCTACCATGGTTTATGTAGCGAATCCCAAATTTGCAAATTTATAAATCAAAATAACACTTTACTATCCTAGTTAATCCTATGATCTTTTTACGGACTCCCCCAGATCCCTTCCATATTCTTCCCTTTATTGTTTTGCCTATTGCTGTCACACGACAGTTCCCTTTCTGTTTGGAAAACTCAATTTAACTCTTTTTTTGAATTGACAATGAATAGAATAGTTGCCATACAGAAAATAACCAGAAACATTTGAAGGAATAATGTGGCTTTAAGGCTCTTAACTAAGTCAGGCAAGTGGCTTGGCTCACTACATTACCTCATCTGCTTTGTTCTTCGGGTTTGTTGTTTAATGTGTCAGTATAAAGTGATACCTGTCAAACACAGCATCCTAGGCAAAGAAGTAGCAGAGAAATGAAACTGCCTATCCCCTACTTTATCAGGACATGATCTCCTCAATATATGATCCCCCTGCCCCATGCTAATATATACAGTGGTAATCCTCTCCAGGATAAAAAGTTGATTTTTCTAAGTAGTGAGCTGTCTTACCTCAGGTTTCTTGGAAAATGTCTCTTTATGCAAAGCCTGTAGCTTTCTGAAGTATGTGGAATCTAACTGTCGAGTTTCTTCTATCAGCTCCACCTAATAAAATAATAATAAAGCTCGTAACATCAATAGAATGTACATTATGAAAAAGTGGGGAAAGAATGCAAAATTTGCCGGTAACAGTGGGCTCAAAAATGAATACATTTGCCAATAAAATAAATTGGTTTGGCGGCAAAAGCAGCAAGACCAACATAAAAATATTAACTACAGCAAATTCTGACTTTGCGTGCATGCGATAAAATATTTCTACGTAATGATATAGTGACACCAGAGATCATTCCTCCTTTCTGGACACCCCATGCGAACTAACAAACACTGCACACATGCTGGGTCACATTTCCGTTTTCTACCCATTACAACAGGGTAAGAGTCACAAAGACAGGCATTGCTAGCGTTAATAATCAAATAATCCACAGCAGAACAAGAAATGACTGCACTCCATTCGTAACAGTCTGTGACCTAAGGTTTTTTGCTGTAGCGAGAAAGGAGAGGGTCATTCATCAGATTAACCTCATTGTACATCTCAGTCTGCAGAGCAGGTTTTGCACTGTTTTAGACAGCCACAAAAACAAGCTCATTCTCAATTTCTCAATTCCAGGGAAAAATCAGTTTGGTGGACTGAGAACTTTCTACATTTAATAACTAGCTTTGGTAGTCTCCTTAATTATCCTTTTTGGGAGCAAATCTACATAACCAAGTCAACTGGACTTTCAGAGAAGTCCTCTGGGCTGAATTTAAGGAAGTTTCTAGTTTCCTGTTAAAAAGAGTGTATCATTTTCCCACACATTTTATAAGAGTCATCACCAATGCCAAAACTTTTTGGTTTAGGGAAGTTAGTTATAATTCTAAATCTTTTTTTTTTTTTAACATCTCAGGACCCTATCTCAGGTCCTTTTTTTCTCTATGCCATGCATTATATTTAAAATAATGACTGGAGAGAATTTTTTAAAAATCTCATACAATAGCCTAACTTTTCTAGTGTAATAGATGTATTTTTGTAGAAAAGTTGTAATGCTAATTTTTGAGGACAAAGAGAAATTAGGACAGAAAATTTAATTTTCATCACTGAATTTAGTAAGCCCTGAGAGTTGTTCAATCACAATCTGAAAAGGTAATTCTATCCATGGTGTTTTGGTATTAATTTTATCTTAGTTTACCTAAGCTATTCTTTCTGGTAGAAGACAAGACTAAGAAGTGGTTGAGGAGAGAGGAACAAAGAACAGCAATATGAAGACAGCAGAGTTCCACAGAGGGACCTGATGTACAGGGTCCATGCGTTAACTTCATAGGGAAAAAATGCCCAGGAATGGTTCAAATCTGTGGTTCAAAATAAATATTGAAATAAATTTCCTCCACTCCTCAATAACAATAGTGAAAACATTCAAGCATTGAGACTTAAAATGACCTCTTTTGGAATTAAAAAAGTTGTGTTGAAACTCGTATCCAATCAAACATCCCGACATAATGAACATTAGCAGTGCCTTCAAATAGCAACACTGAAGTTACAGAATGTGTTTCCCACAATACATACGGAACATTTCTATTTTCCATGGGTGTCATATTTACCATAACTCATCCAGGAGAAAATTAAATGGGATTTTTCCATTAATCTAAATGAAGGCCACTGCTGAGAAATGGTGAAAAGGGACAAAGCCAGGACATTATCACAGCAGATTTTGTTGGTTCTCAGGAAACCAAACCTCAGATTTCTCTCTGCCGATGTAATTGTACAGAGAACTAAAAATGACAAAGATTTTAGTCTTTTGTTAGAAGACAATTGAGAAACTGGCAAAAAATGAAGTTAATAAATACTTTCGCTGCTCCAATTTTGAGCCTGCCAAATCTTAACTGAGTCCCTGGCCCATATGAGATCTTTTCCAGTTTTTCTCTTTTTCCGTTTTTCTCTTGTGAGTTAATAACGTTGCTTATCCTCAGTTTTGTAGTAAACCTGAATGGTCACATGCCATTTCTTAGTGCCACAATACCTTTCCAAAAGCAGCTTGGTCGAATTTTACCATCTTTGTCCAGGGCTCAAGGAGGAGGAGAAGGATATATTCTTCTGCTGTGTCAAAAAGGTCTTCAAATGGTGGCTGTATTTTCATATAGATTTCTTTTTTCTTTTCCTGTTGGAGTCCAATGTCAAGAGTAGCCGAAGGAGCAATGTATGTGGCAAAAAGATACTAAGGGAGAAAGGGGAGAAAGAAAGGAGAGGATATTGGGAGAAGCCATAATGGTGAGTGGGTTCCTCAGTAAAGGCATTTAAAAAATGTAAGAGAAGGGAAACAAGCTCAAGTGATGTCTTTTTCTTGAAAAGATGCATGGAACTACTTAAGTCAAAGCACTGTGTTTATTCTCTTTACTTTTCCTATTTCTTCAGTGGTAATTAGTCAATTTGTGGTGGTTCTTACTCAAGAGTATATCATTTGGATATTCCAACTTTTTATCAGATTATTTCTATGTATTATTATGATTGATTTCAGGTTTTAGGTCTCCTTTTCCCCTTATGTTCACGATATTTCTAACAAATTATTGCTACCTCCCAAAATGGCTTGAAATGCCCATTTGGAAACAAGGGGCAAGAATCACTGGGGCTGAAAAACTGGCTATCAGTCTTCTAGGATAGGGACCCAACAGACTACCTGCCCTACCCAACAGAGCTGCAGAGTTCTTAAAACTGTAACAAGTATCTCTTTCTGCTGTAAAAATATCTCCATCTGATGTCCAATACTGTGGAAGAGATATGAGAAGGAAGTAGGAGTGAATGGAAAGATATACAGATACACATGGAATTTCTAAGCTTCCTGGAAAAAGCTGCATAAATGTCTATTCCATTCTACTTATTTGTCTTTTCTCTAAATGACAGCCATTTACATCTGAGAAGTAATTTAATAAAATTTTATTTTTAAAATATTACATACTGAATATGTCATGCTCTGTGTATCAGATTTAAATGTAGTTTTACTAACAATCTCTAACTAATTGCATTCAATTTTAATTTTATTTTTTGACTTAGTTTTGGACCTGATCATGTCCAGATTCAACCCAGGCAATAGACAGATGACAGATCGATAGATAGACTTGTACCAAATAAAAAAATAGTATTCTGTAAAATAATCTTCTTAGAAGTTTTAAAGGGTCCGCACTAATAACATAAGCATTTACTAAGTATCCATTACATCTTGGACACGTGGATAGCTGCTATGTATGCAACGATTAATGATTAAGACCCAATACCTATTTGGAGGAGCCACTGGTGGTGACCTCGAGATGAAAATCGGTCACTGCAATACAGTATGATAAATACTACAATAGAAGTATGCATTGTAAATAAGATCATCAATGATTGCCTGTCCATTCTTTTAAAACTCACATCCCATTAATTGTCTTTTAAAATTTACACTCAAATACCAATTCTTCTGTTATTTTCCTAAACCTTGTTGTTTTGCCATTCCATACCATTGCATATATTGTTTGTTTGATCTTCAATATTCACCTTACCCCATGCACCTTGTCTGCTTGATAAACTCTTATTCTTTAAAAATGAACATGGATTTTTCCTCCTCCAGGAAACCTTCACTGACACCCTCCTCCCAAAATCATTTTCTACTGCTATCCACACCACACCATAATGAAGTTATGTATTATGTATCTTCTTCTAGAATGAGGTCCTTGAGGGCAAATACTGCAGCTTATTCTTTTGTCATTCTCCAACTCCTAAAACTGTTCTTGGCAGAGAGAAGATGCCATAAATGTTTATTGAATTGTACTAAATCCGCAGAAAAGACTCATTTATGTCTTGGAATGGGAAAGGAAAAGATTCAGAAACTTTTCCAAGAGAGGATAAGTTTCTCTTACTCTTAATCCTTCAGCTGAATCTTTAAAGATGAGTTGGAGTCAATCAGGCAAGAAAAGGGAGTTGATGAGAAGGATGGTTTAAGGAGGAGGAAAATATGGGTGAGGCGTGAAGGCTTACAGAAGTTTTATGACCTATGGAGAGATTCTGGGCTCCAAATAGATATCACTGGCTAAAAGAAAGAAGTAGAATAAGAGGGGATGCTAGAAAGGGAGGCAGAAGCCAGAACGTGCATATGACCTTTTGTCCCTTGGTGAAGAATTTGAATTTTTACTTAAAGATATGTAATGAGGTCTCTCTGGGGAGTGACATCATTGGATATAAATCTTAGAAATAAATCACTATGGCGTCAGGAAAGAAAAACAGTTCAAGATTTGGAAGTTATTTCAATGACCAGACAAGAAATTATATGACACCTTCATCTCTCACTTGCTTTTTTGCAATAGCCTCTTAACTGGTCCTCAAATGTTCCTCTTTGCTTTCTTAGTGTATTTTCTTTTTACAGCAAACAGACAAGGCCTTTTGCCTATCACTCTTCTGTTCAACTCTTCAGTGACTTCTCCTCTTGCACACAAAAACAGCCAAAGACCTTATGACTCCCTATAATTGGGATTTTTGGAAGTTTCTCAATACCAAGAGGACAAGGACTATAGTTCAGGGCCTGCCATTGGGGAAGCCCCTGTAAATACTTTAGGCTCTCAAAACACCCTAATATCAGAGTTGGACCAGGTATAGACTCTAGTCTTGAATCTTTAAAGTGCCAAGAGAAAATAACTGCTAACCTATAATTCTGTACCCAGCAAAAATATCCTTATAAAGTGAAAAGAAAACAAGGATGTCATAAGTCAACAAACAGCGCAGACAATTCATCACCAGCAGACCTGCGCTATGCACATGAAACAAAGGTAAGAGCAGGATGGAATAGAGAACAACAGATGCATAAATATATAGGTAAAGATGAATAAATACTGATAATAAAGCATAGTAATAATGAATGAAGTCAGAGGAAATAGTAAAAGAGCCTAAGAAAGATAAGTTGAGACTGAAAGGGCAGGTTAAAGTGCAATTGAAATGATCTATTGGGAGCTTACTGTAGGGAGGAAAGCAAATGAGGTTAGAATCAGGATAGTAACAACAATATGCAGAGAGGAATTTCAAAGAATGAGAGTGAATGAGACACCTGGCTGGCTCAGTCAGTATAGCCATGACTCTTTTTTGTTTGTTTTAAGTTTTTATTTAAATTCTAGTTAACATACAATGCAATATTGGATTCAGGAGTAGAATTAGTGGTTCATCCCCTTCATCTAATGCCCAATGCTCATCACAAGTGCCTTCCTTAACCCCCTCACCCATTTTGCCCATCCCACACCCACCTATTCTCCAGCATCTCTCAGTTCATTTACTACATAGTTAATAGTCTCTCATGTTTTGCCACCAGGGTTTTGAGTTTAAACCCCACGCTGAACGTAGAGCTTACTGAAAAAAAAAATAGTGTGAAGATAAGGGAGAAGGACATGTAGAGCATTTAAAAGGGAGTATTTATAAAGTTCAGTATATAATGTGGCACTCACTCAATAAATATTTGTTAAATGGATGAATGGAAGGTTAATGTCCTAAAGTGAAATGATGGTCTGAAAGGGGAATTTCAGAGTTCCAACATTTAAACCTGAAGTCATTCTAAATTATGATGGATTCTAACACATGGCTATCTCCATAGTTAACATGGGAAAAATGGAGATAAAAGACATTGGATTGGGTGAGTTAAAAAGCACTGTAGCACAGATGTAGTGAAAAGAAGGGCCATCTGTACCCCAGTGTTTATAGCAGCAATGGCCACGGTCGCCAAACTGTGGAAAGAACCAAGATGCCCTTCAACGGACGAATGGATAAGGAAGATGTGGTCCATATACACTATGGAGTATTATGCCTCCATCAGAAAGGATGAATTCCCAATTTTTGTAGCAACGTGGACAGGACTGGAAGAGATTATGCTGAGTGAAATAAGTCAAGCAGAGAGAGTCAATTATCATATGGTTTGACTTATTTGTAGAGCATAACAAATAACATGGAGGACATGGGGAGATGGAGAGGAGAAGGGAGTTGAAGGAAACTGGAAGGGGAGGTGAACCATGAGAGACTATGGACTCTGAAAAACAGCCTGAGGGTTTATGAAGGGATGGGGGGTGGGAGGTTGGGGGAGCCAGGTGGTGGGTATTAAGGAGGGCATGTATTGCATGCAGCACTGAGTGTGGTGCAAAAACAATGAATACTGTTATGCTGAAAAGAAATTTAAAAAAAAAAGCACTGTAGCATATATGCTATAAGGGTTATTTGTACAGATGCCAAAAAAGCTTCATATGATTAAAAAAAAGAGAGAGAGAGAGAGAGAGAGAGAGAGAGAAATTTCATGATTCATTCATTGAAACTTTCTAGAAAGATAGAGAACTTAAAAGGTCTTTTGGCAGTGTCAGTGGGACTTAGGATAGGGGATATTAGTAGATGGAGCTACTTAAAATTTTTGAAGTATTTAAAGATGAGTCTTGAACAGCAGCAGAGAACCTCTCTTTATTCCTAAGTGTTGTGAAATGTGGGAGAAGGGGCATATTTAGGAGACATTCTGGATGTTCTATTTAATTAGGCAATCTGCAGTCTGTAAATTTCCTTCCCTAAGACAAAGACACATAGTCCATTGGGCAGAATAGCAGAAATTGAACCATCAAATGATGGTTCATACCAAATGATTATATATATAATATTTAAAATGAAATTTGCTTTGTACACACACAATTTTTTCTAACTTTGGGAGTTTTTTAAAAAATTTAATTTAAATTCCAGTTAGTTAACAAACAGTGTAATATTAGTTTTAGGTATACAATATAGTGATTCAACATTCCTATACAACACCTGGTGCTCATCACAAGTGCCCTCCTTAATCCCCATCACCTATTTCACCCATCCCCCCCACCCACCTCGCCTCTGGTAACCATCAGTTTGTTCTGTATAATTAAGAGTCTGTTTCTTGGTTTGCCTCTCTCTCTCCCTTTTTTCTTCCCTTTGTTCATTTGTTTTTTTCTTAAATTCCACATATGAGTGAAATCATATGGTATTTGTCTTTCTTTGACTGACTTATTTTGCTTAGTGTAATACTCTCTAGCTCTATCTATGTTTTTGCGGATGGCAAGATTTCATTCTTTTTTATGGCTGAGTAATATTCCATCATGAATATATACCACATCAGTTCTATCCATTCATCAGTTGATTGGCACTTGTAATCTAACCAGTCTAACAAGTTAGGTTTGTATCAGGTTGAAATCTATTCTTAAAGATTTTCTAAGCTGGAGATTTTTTAAGTATATAAATTAAAATAATGTCATACTAAGGTAAATTAAGAAACTAAAGACAAAAATGATCAAATTAACAAGAGTAAGAATGTCTCTAGAATTTGCTTCAATAATTTCAAATTTACCTCAAAGAAGGGTAAATTTGACTCCCCAAATCACTTCATTTAAAAATTGGTGGTCAGGTTTTATTTGGGGTTGAACAGCTTCTAATGGAAAAATAAAGCAAACGCTTAATCATTGGGTCAGCTACACTGAAAGTATAGTATAAATAAACACTTGATGTGACACATATCAAACTCTTTGTGTAGAAATCAGGACAATTTCTTTGATTTAAAAAACACAGTAACAGTGAAGAGGGTAAAGTACAAAAGAAGTTGAAATGGTGACTAGAATACCAGTGATAGAAACGACAGTCAGCTTTTGGTGGACACCCAAATCCATCCTTTTCCCTTTCTCTCCCAGTCTTGCCTTCACTCTTCTTGTCTTTCAAGATCTGCTGCTACCCACAGTCTCATGAGAAACTCTAGGTGCTATTTATATTGTCTATCATTATACCTTGGTGGACATTTCACAATGCCACGGCAAGGCCATTCAGGTTGTAACTATCTCCAGTCAGTTTGTTTGGGCTTTTACCTTCTGAAATTTTGCTTTATGATTTTCTTCAGAATGAGTGTCAGTTCCCTTTACCAATTACTATATTAATAGCACAACTTTCTCTCTCTGAACATTATTCTTCATCCTTTTATACCTCTCACCACGCTTTTCTTTACCTTCAGCACAATCTGTAGCTTCTTCCTGTCCTCCAGATCAATGGGGCCACCACCTAGTTTCTCTTTCTTTCTTTCGTGATTGGGTCTGAAGATTGTCCATCATTTCAAGTACACTCTTAAAACATCCTTAATTCCTCCCATCTTGATCTTCTGCCCAATTCTGAATCTGCTGAATCATTTATACATTTTTTCAACTCTGTCCTCGAGCTCCCAATAAAAACTATGACAACTGGCTTCATTATACATAGACTTAAAAAGAAGAAGAAGAGGAACCTTAGCCATGATCACAAAGCTTGGTAAGTTTTTGCATATTTCTAATCAAATCTTATCTCCCCATTTCTAACCTTTGCCATTCTCCATAAAACTCCCAACTGTTCCTTATGCTTCTTCACTTTCAGAAGATTGACCTTCCACTTGACTGGGAAAAACTCTGGTATGGATGCCCTCAACTTTCTCCTCAAGAACCTTCTTCTAAATAGTTTTCTTTCTCCGATGTTTCAAAGAAAGACTCCTTTCCGAGATGAAACCATTCATGCGTGGCCTTGACTCCCTTCCTCCCCAGAACCTTGCAACATCAATTATTTCCTTAGTGCCCATGTCCTTAATTTATGTTGCCATTGATTCCATCTTCTTTCTTACGTTACAAAGCTGTTCAGGTGAGGTGTCTCTCCCTTTGTTAAATAAGTTTCTTGGCTGTTTTGCCCACAAACTATCACCCTTCTCTATTTCCCATCTCTACAAATCTTCTTACTCCCTTTTCACCCACTTCTCTGTCTGCAGTAATCTGGTTTTCATGCCAATGATACTGATCTCCAAGATCACTAACAAACCATACAAACACCAGTCCAATAGCTTCTCTCCCTAATCTTCACTATATTGTATTCCCTTGCAGCTTTTACATTGTTGATTACCTCTCCTTGACCTCAACAGTGTCTCCTGATTCTCTGCCTATTTCCACTCTTAGACTCCTTTGGTGAATCTTTTTCCTCTCTTTCCCCATAAAGCATTCATTAAAATTCTATGTTTACAAAGATAAACTCAAAATGGATAAAAGACCTCAACGTGAGAACGGAATCCATCAGAATCCTAGAGGAGAATATAGACAGTAACCTCTTCGATATCAGCCACAGCAACTTCTTTCAAGATATGTCTCCAAAGGCAAAGGAAACAAAAGCAAAGATGAACTTTTGGGACTTCATCAAGATCAAAAGCTTCTGCACAGCAAAGGAAACAGTCAACAAAACAAAGAGGCAACCCACGGAATGGGAGAAGATATTTGCAAATGACAGTACAGACAAAAGGTTGATATCCAGGATCTATAAAGAACTCCTCAAACTCAACACACACAAAACAGACAATCATATCAAAAAATGGGCAGAAGATATGAACAGACACTTCTCCAATGAAGACATACAAATGGCTATCACACACATGAAAAAATGTTCATCCTCACTAGCCATCAGGGAGATCCAAATTAAAACCACATTGAGATACCACCTAACACCAGTTAGAATGGCCAAAATTAGCAAGACAGGAAACAACATGTGTTGGAGAGGAAGTGGAGAAAGGGGAACCCTCTTACACTGTTGGTGGGAATGTAAGTGGTGCAGCCACTTTGGAGAACAGTGTGGAGATTCCTCAAGAAATTAAAAATAGAGCTTCCCTATGACCCTGCAATTGCACTACTGGGTATCTACCCCAAAGATACAGATGTAGTGAAAAGAAGGGCCATCTGTACCCCAGTGTTTATAGCAGCAATGGCCACGGTCGCCAAACTGTGGAAAGAACCAAGATGCCCTTCAACGGACGAATGGATAAGGAAGATGTGGTCCATATACACTATGGAGTATTATGCCTCCATCAGAAAGGATGAATACCCAACTTTTGTAGCAACATGGACGAGACTGGAAGAGATTATGCTGAGTGAAATAAGTCAAGCAGAGAGAGTCAATTATCATATGGTTTGACTTATTTGTAGAGCATAACAAATAGCATGGAAGACAAGGGGAGTAAGAGAGGAGAAGGGAGTTGAGGGAAATTGGAAGGGGAGGTGAACCATGAGAGACTCTGGTCTCTGAAAAACAATCTGAGGGGTCTGAAGGGGTGGGGGGTGGGAGGTTGGGGGAACCAGGTGGTGGGTATTGGAGAGGGCACGGATTGCATGGAGCACTGGGTGTGGTGCAAAAACAATGAATACTGTTATGCTGAAAAGAAATTTAAAAAAAAATTCTAGGTTTAGGGCACCTGGGTGGCTCAGTGGGTTGAGCCTCTGCCTTCGGCTCAGGTCATGATCTCAGGGTCCTGGGATCGAGGCCCACATCAGGTTCTCTGCTCAGTGGGGAGCCTGCTTCCCCCTCTCTCTCTGCCTGCCTCTCTGCCTACTTGTGATCTCTCTCTCTCTCTCTCAAATAAATAAATAAATAAAATCTTCATAAAAGTCTATGTTCAACTATATTTTCTTCTCAGTTCACATTCTTTCAGTTTCTCACACATGCCAGACACCGTCTCATAGGACTTTCACAGTATGTCTTCTATGCTCTCTGTGCACTCCAGCCTTATCCTCTTTCTGCCTTTTGCTCAGTCGGACCCCTACAGTTTGTCCTCAGGATCATTCTTACATGCTCTGATGGGGCCTCATACTTGCATGTTTCTCCCACTGGACCACAAGGTCTATGAAGACAGATTAGGTCTACTTTGTTACTATATCCCTAGCATTTCGTGTAATGCTAAATTTAGGATGAACAAACAGATGAATAAAAGACTTGTCCATTCCCAGAGATTTAACAGCTAACTATTTGTAGAAGATACCCAAATATATATAGCTTTAGACCCGATTTCTTTCCCAAACTAAAATCTCTGCTTTTAGTTGTTAACTTATTACTACTACGTGGATAGCCTATAGACTTTGAAACTCTGTGACTCAATAATATAACAAATTGTTGTTTCAGAGCCTCCAAGCCCCTCCCTTCCTTCTGTATTTCCAGTTTCCATTAATAACATACCACTCACAGCACAGCCTTTGACTATTTCCCACTTTGCCTGCCTTCTTCCTCAAATGCAAGCCCTATGAATTTACCTCTTTACATTAAAACAAGGAGTAACTGATCAGAACAAATATAAAAATATGAGGAGGAAATAAGAGGCAGCAGTTCCATTCCCACAAGAAACAAAATATAATTCAGACTTCAGCCAAGCTCAGTGAGACTCTTCTCAGGCTACTATCTATGACCTTCCTTCCTGACCTCACACTTACTTCTCTCTATGAAGCCCCAAGGGCCCATGCATATTTTTGTTATTGTTGTTGTTGTTGAACTATTTTTGTCTAGTCTTACTGAGAAATAATTGGCATACAGCACTGTCCAAGTTTAAAGTAGACAGCATAATATGACTTACGTATATTGTGAAATAATTACCACCATAAGTTCAACCATCCATCACCTCATAATGATACAAAAAGAAAAAATTTTGTCCTTGTGAAGAAGAGAATATCTACTCTCTTAACGACTTTTGTATATACCATACAGCAATGTTGACTGCAGTCATCACGGTGTACATTACTTCCCCAGTACTTACTTATGTTATACCTGGAAGTTTGTACCTCTGACCACCTTCATTAAGCTTCCCCTTCCCCCAGCCCCTACACCTCTAGTAACTACAAATCTGATTTCTTTTTGATGAGTTTGGGCTTTTGCATATTATTTAAATGTCTATTCCCATAGTCTCAAGAAGCTCTAACAAGGGTAGCCATATAACCCCATTCTAGTTTAAGCCTACTGTCCTGGCATAATTATTAATAGTTTCCCTTTCACTCTGAAAAGAATCCTGGTTTAGATAATAAATTATATGTTCTCCCCATATTTAACCAACACCAGTTAGATAAAACTACAATATTTCTCTAAAACAAGAATCCTAGACATGCTCAACACATATTTAGAGCTGAACATAAAAGAAAGACAGGCAGAAAATATTACTTGCTAAGAAACACACATTCATCTGATTGCAATCATGTGAATTGAATAGCTGTTACCCAAGCCAAAATCCCAACTATTTTATTTAGAACTTGGATTGAAGCTTCACAGACTTCTCTGTTAAGACTAAATGCATTAGGGACACCTGGCTGGTTCAGTCAGAAGAGCATATGACTCTTGATCTTGGGGTTGTGAGTTCAAGCCCCACACTAGGCGTAGAGATTACTAAAAAAATGTTCTTTTTTTAAAAAAAATTTTTTTAAAGATTTTATTTATTTACTTGACAGAGAGAGAGTCAGAGGTCACAAGTAGGCCGAGAGGCAGGCAGAGAAAGAGGGAGGAAGCAGGCTTTTGCCGAGCAGAGAGCCCGATGCAGGCCTCGATCCAGGGACCCCGAGATCATGACCTGAGCCGAAGGCAGAGGCTTAACCCACTGAGCCACCCAGGTGCCCAAAAAATGTTTTTTAAAGAATGAATACATTAGGGGCGCCTGGGTGGCTCAGTAGGTTAAAGCCTCTGCCTTCGGCTCAGGTCATGATCCCAGGGTCCTGGGATTGAGCCCCGAATCAGGCTCTCTGCTCGGTGGGGATCCTGCTTCCTCCTCTTTCTCTATCTCTGCCTGCCTCTCCACCTACTTGTGATCTCTCTCTCTTTCTATAAAATAAATAAAATCTTTTAAAAAAAAGAATGAATACATTAAATGCAAATCTTAACAGAAATTTAAAAATCTGTCCCCTCTCCATCGCACCTAACTTTAGATACTTGTTTCTTCTCACCTGTTTTGGGGGGAGGGCTTCCTCCCTGTTTATTGAACATTATTCATTATCACATAAACAATTTCTCTTTGTTCAAGTATCAACCCCTATGATAACCAGCACAATCCTTAGGAGGATATACTCCCCACCACCTCCCTGATTCTTTACCAGTATTATAAAATTAAAGAACTGAAAACATTAGAAAAGGGCTTGAAAGATCATCCTTTCCAGAGTATCCCAAGATCACATAATCACATCACAAGATCACATAATGCACGTTTATTATTCTTTTGAGACTCAGTCTCGGGACTCTCTGCTCCCAGAGTGGTAGGGACAACAATGGGTAAGGGGATAAGAAGGGGAAAATGGATGTGATTGTCAATTCTTTATTGGGCCACTCTGTAAATTTATAGTACATTCAACTGAAATATGCTGCTAAAATCTGACAATGTCTTTCTAGTTTGTTTCTAATAATCCAGGGACAATGTATAAGTGGACTGACAACCAACTACATATAACAAATACAAAGGCCAAAGAACACCTTTTAAAACCGTATAAAGATGATGAAGATCATTTTTAAGTTGATGTGAACTTACTTGAAGAAGGAATATGAAGACTATGCTATGTGATCACTAAAAAATAGAGTTTAATTGTGGTTTACAAACATTGCTTAAGTGTCTGGGGTCATTTGCTTTTTTATTGGCCACCCAGTTCTTCCTTTCTAACCACTGAGGAAATAACAATGTAGCTAATGTTGGAGAAGAAAATGCGCCCTTCATAGCCCAGTCAGCGACTCTGATTCACATTAAAGCAGAGATTCACTCACGCACAGCTGTGGCCGACAAGATTCCAATTTAAACATGAACCTGTGATGTTTTAACGACCCAACAGGAAAGTTTCTGAGAAGGGACAGAAGCACTGCCTGTCTGTGATCAGACTCCCTGGCACGGCACACTGCACAGCTCTCGGCCCCATCTCTCCAGGAGATGCTCAAAGGTTATATAATCAGGAAATGCACGATGGGCGGCTTGCCCGGACTGCTCTACACCTGTGCCTCTGACTCATTTTCTTGGCCTCTCTATCAGATGGGGTGGGGGGGAAGCAATGCCTCCCCTTAAAAAAATCCCTTACGGTCTTGAAATTCTGGGAATGAACTTTCTTGTTTAACTAATCTCCGATGAACATGGGATAGCTAATCAGCCCGTCAAGAGGAAAAACATGTAGGATGGATACCGTGGAGACACGAGGAAGAAAAGCTGAATTGGAGGGTGGAATGGAGAAACAAACTGGGAGAAATGAAGACAGAAGAGAGAGAAAGAAACAACATTTTTGACAACCGTTTTGTTTTGCTTTCTAAAGAATGGCAAAATGATGGACAGTATTTCACCTAAATTACTTATGATACACGTTAGTTTGTTACAAGAAACAAACCATAAAAATGTTTCTATGCTTGCTTCTTCAAGGAAACCTCTGATGCTTCATTAATTAGAGCCAATATCCTAAACGAGATGAGCATATCACACAACCCAGGAGATGGCTCAAATTATGCAATTTCCCATTGTGATTTGTATTTTTTTCCAACCTTAAGGTAATTTTGCATGTAAGATTTCAGCCCTGCCGCTTAGTACTTTTCAAAATCATTCTGAAATGGTTATGATAAGTTTACATGATAAACATATTCTTGGATGGAAATGGACCCCAATCTCCTTTCAAATATACCATAATGTATTCCAGGCTTAGTTTTCTCACATTTGATTCATTCTCATAGGCCCTGGAATGGACTGATGTTTTCTCACTGCATCACAACGCCTAGGAAAACATACCTGAGACAGGACAACTGCAGGCTTATTGAATTTATTTTTGTTATTTTTAACAATGTCAAGAGCAAAAAATAAAATTATTTCCACAACCGCCTGTGCTATTTGGCTTTCTCATTGTACCAAAGACAAAATGATGACAGCTACCGGGTAAGATTCCAATTGCTATGCTGTGGAAGCACCCAGAGAAGCAGTCTTTCTGGGCGGAAAATGGGCTAAGTCTTTGGGAAAGCATCTTTCCCATAAGCAGGGGCCATTTGATGACCTTCAGCCTGATGCTCATCTGTGCTCCAATGAAAACAAGAACAATTTCTGTGTAGCCTTAAAAGGCGAAGTCAAGAATAAAGCAAATGCTGGAGTACATGTGTTGATTTGTTATGTTACATTTCAGCTGTTAGTTATGTTAATGGAACAGTTTCACATATTTGGTTTTGAAGGATTTGTTTTAATGATCTTGTGTATGTATCTTTCTGTGATTGCCTGGTAACACTGATTGCATGATGTTCTGCTGTCACCACCAGGCCAGGAGTGGAAGTAAGGGGGGAAAAACATAGAGCTTGGACTTTAGAAGTGTACGACTTAAAGGGAGTCCCTCAGTACAACAGGGACAAGATGTGTCAGAACCTATAAGCCGTAAGGCCTTAATACTAAATCTAGCAGAGTCTATCACCAGGTTAACTAAAATCGAGGACATTTAAAAAGTGGATTTTCAATATAACCTATTAAAGTCTGCTAGATATTAAGAGAACATGCTTATGCTTCAGCCTTTGGTGTTATTTGCAAGCCCATTTTTTAAAAAAGATTTTATTTATTTGACAGAGAGAGATAGATCACAAGTAGGCAGAGAGGCACATAGAGGGGGTGAGGGAAGTAGGCTTCCTGCTGAGCAGAGAGCCTGATGTGGGCTTCGATCCCAGGACTCTGAGATCATAACCTGAGCTGAAGGCAGAGGCTTAACCCACTGAGCCAACCAGGTGCCCCACAAGCCCATTTTTTTCTTAAGATGTCTCACCCTGCTGCAACGGTGAAATAAGGGATTCTAATCATGTAATTAGTAAGGCTGCAGGAAGATGTGTATCTTTCACATTCTTCTGTTGAGTGTCCAAGATGCCCACCGAGAGCACAGGTTATATAAAACTGTCTGCTGCTATTGCCTTCTACTTATTGGGAGGCAGACTTAGTGTTCTGCCAGATGGACTGACAGGGTGATATCAACAAAGCCCTAGCTGACTCCCTGAGAAGAAGACATATTCCATAAAACCCATGACACTATTGCAAACACCCTGAAGAAAAGAGTTTTTGGCTACTGAAATATACAGAATTTTTCTTTTCTTTTCTTTCCTTTACTTTTCTTTTCTTCTCCCTTCCTTCCTTCCTTCTCTTTCTTTTCTTTTTCTTTCTTTCTTTCTTTTTCTTTCTTTCTTTCTTTCTTTCTTTCTTTCTTTCTTTCTTTCTTTCTTTCTTTCTTCCCAGTAAGCTCCTTCTTTCAGTTCATAATAAACAAACTGTGCAGGACCTAGAGATTCTGGAGCATAGTGATGCAGCCTTCTTTGGTAGGTACAGACAAAGGGTTCATAAGCAGTCTCTAAAGCACACGACGAAAATAAAGGTGGAGGGTAGCTGTGACATGAGAAACTTAAAAGGGGAAAGAATCAGAGTGGAAGTTCTCATCATCTCTTTTCCTCTGTCTTAAGTAATGGTACACTGGAACCACCTCGTACCAGTTCATGGATTTTCAAGGATTACGTGAGTAGGTTTTTAAATGCAGTTATTATTCAAAGCTGAATTACATAAGCCTGTAATGAAATCAAACTGGAAACAAAAATAATGAATACCCAAAACTCATCACTTCCCAATGATTTTACTGTTTTTACTATCATCCATGCTCTTGAGGTTATTTACTCTATTACAACTGAATGGTGGAAATACTACTGCCTTTTCTACTACACATCCCTTCCCAGCTCTGCATTCAGTGACGTCATGTCGGCAGCTTGAAATTACCCACGGTGAGAGTGTTTACACCCAGAGATACCAGATCTGAAAATCTGCGAATCAGGGGTGCCTTCCCCTTTTGGGAGAGCTGGTTGTTAAATATTTATCATCATGCCAATGATTATAAGGCACATATACTTCTCTTTTCCTATCATGATGGCTAAAGAAAGATAAATAGAGGCACGTGGGTGGCGCAGTAGGCTGAGTGTCAGACGTCCGACTCTTGATTTAGGCTCTGGTCTTGATCTCAGGGTCATGGGATCGAGCCCCAAGTTGGGCTCTGTGCTCAGCAGAGGATTCTGCTTGTCCCTCTCCCTCCCCCGCTGGCCCCACCCACTCTCTTTTTTTCTAAAATAAACCAATTTTTAAAATCTTTTTTAAAAAAGAAAGTAAGTTGGGGGGGGAAAAAAAGGCAATTGACATCAATTAATTCAAATACCCCCTGAAGGCAAAGTCATATACTGGAAAATACCAGTTCATACCAAAATATGCCAATTTCTAAGTTTACCTAAATAGTGTTTAATTGACTTCCAATTTTTAAATATATGGATATGGTAAAGTTCTTTTTAGTAGTTCAATTGCAGCAAGGCTGAACTACAAGAAGAGAGCAAACAAGCTCCTCTTTGAAACCTGACATTCTGAATAGCCCTTATTTAGAAAAGGGCAAAGCGAGCTTCGACGTCAATTTCCCTTCAGTCCATTAGTACATCAGAGGAGGTAAGAGTTTAGTGGGGAAAAGCTTGTAAACTCGTCCTCCTGAGAGAACATAAGGAGCAGCTACGAGTACAAAACACAAAGCATCATGAGGAATAAAACTGATGCTAGCGTATCTTGATATAATGTCTGGACCCAAAAAGCCCCACATGGCTTCACAGATAACCTCAAACACAGCAGAATATACATCCGCTGTCCCAGGTCATCAACACCTAAACATATCGCTGTGCTTGAAGGCAAATAGCAAGTAATGTAGGATCTTCTCAGCTGGGCTCAATAATTCCATCCTTGGAGTTTATATGAAACAATATGATGAAACTGTGTTCCAAACAGCTAGAGGCAAAGGGTCCCCAGAGGGGTTTGTAAGAGGACCATAAATGCCCTGATACGGGACACTTTCAGAAATTACAAAATATTTACTTCAACAAAAAGTGAGGTCTGTTTTCATAACCATTCACAGCTCTACCGGGCATAGAACATCATTATCTGAGTTCATATGAGACAGAAAAAGAAAATAATGAGCAAGTTTAGGCAATCCAGTATTGTTTTTTTCTGCAAAAAGAGGAAAAAATGATGGTTTTTAATGACCTCTCAAATCCCACTAGGAGCTCAAAAACATTACTGAGGAGCTACGCCGAGAGGGAATAAATTGCAGATGGAGCTTTCCACAAATGGGTTTTCATGTGAAGGACCTTGGGGTTTTTCAATTAGGAATCTTCAAGATTCCTAGAGATTGCAACATCCTGATACTGAGAGGCAAACCACTGCAGAGATCAACACAAAATGGAGTTGCACACAAAAAGATAATGTGATGACAATCAATCTGAGAATTTCTGGCAATTACTCTGACTCTATTATAGAAGAACTCAGTGCAAAAGAGAACCTAAAGAAAAAAAAAATGCCGGTAGGATAGATAAAAGAATGAGACAAACTTGAATCATTTTGGACAGAATGAAAAATCAGAAGGGAAAAGGGAAAACAGAACATGTTAAGAGCCAAAAAACAAACCACAAACTCAAGGGACAAAATATACCAGGCTTAAGAATAACTTGGAAAAAAAAAGAAGAAGAAGGAAAAAAAAATAACTTGGGCCATTGCTTCAGGTATTTTAAACATAACTGATTAATACAGAATGGAAGAAAGTAAACAATTACACACAAAAAAAGTTACTACTATGTAGTTCAAGGCAAACTAAGCAAAAAATAAGTGTTTTGGTAATTTGGGGATTCATTTAAAAAAAAAGCCTTTTAACTGACAAAAGCAAAATATGTTTTTAAACTAATGGAATCATTTCACCTCCAATAAAAATAATTTCTTTAAAGTCAGTGAAAAAGAATAATTCAATTAAAAAAGCATGACTATATTAACATTTTTTGGCTTAAGAAAAAAAAACAACCCCCAAACCTGTGTCACAAGGAAGCTAATCCACACGAACAAAGCAAAAGCAACTGATCATGAAACCAGATCATTGAGGGATTACTTGACAATGAGAAAATCAACCGTCAGACAGGTTGGATGTTTATGTCAGCCAGCCCATCCCCTTAGAAACAAAGCAAATGTAGAGGTTGCTTACAGTCAAGTCAGGGAAATTAACTATGGCCCCCATGAATGTTCTCTCTGTGGGATCTATTAGACTAATCAGGTGCTCACAGGAGTGGACTGCTCAGCAGAGCGCTTTTATTGCAAGGTCAAGGTCAGCCTCTGCAACACTTCACTTTCTGGATGCACTGTTGACTAATGCTTCCCCTTGACGGGAACATACTTTCTTCAAATGTCCCGGTACCTTCATGTTAAGTCTTGCAGGCCTGTGAAACCATTCTCTAGACAATAGCTCTATTTTATTTACATACTGTTTTACACAATGATTTCACAGTTTCAGTTTCAGGAAGCAGCCTTATTTTTAAGTTCCTGGGTAAGGTGAAAAGGGACAGGGAGACTTCACTGATGCTCCAAGGAAATCTCTTAAGAGCTCTTTTTTTTTTTTTTAAAGATTTTATTTATATATTTGAGAGAGAGAGAGGGAGAGAGTGTGTGCACAAGTGATGAGGGGTAGAAGGAGGGAAAGAATCTGAAGCAGACTCTGCACTGCTTCAGTGCATGGAGCCTGAGGTGGGGCTCAGTCCCACAACTGACTTCAAGATCATGACCTGAGCCAAAAACAAGAGTCGGGCACTTAACTGACTGAGCCACCCAGGAGCCCCAAGAGCTCTTTTTTTTTTTTCTTTTAAGAATTTATTTATTTGACAGAGAGAGACAGAGAGATCACAAGTAGGCAAAGAGGCAAGCAGAGAGAGACGGGGAAGCAGGCTCCGTGCTGAGCAGAGAGCCCAATGCGGGGCTCTATCCCAGGACTCTGAGATCATGACCTGAGCCGAAGGCAGAGGTTTAACCCACTGAGCCATGCAGTCGCCCCATCCAAGAGCTCTTCTTTAAAAGCAAACTTGGGGGGTGTGTGCCTGGGGGGGGGTGCTTCCTCCTCTCTCTCTGCCTGCTTCTCTGCCTACTTGCGATCTCCGTCTGTCAAATAAATAAATAAAATCTTTTAAAAAATATAAAAAAATAAAAGCAAACTTGGGCTATGTACACAGCATGCCTAGAAAAAATCTTGACCATGGTTGAAGCTGGGTGATGATATATGTAGGCTCCTTAAAGTATTTTAATTTTTTAATGTTTTTAAATAAAAACACTTGGCTGGCAGTCATATATAATCAATGACTATCTATAATTAGATTTATAATATGTTGCTAAGGATATAAATATGCTAATGAGTTCATTCAGTCATTTAGTCAATATTATTAGAGCATCTTTTATATCCCAGCACCAGTTTTGAAGACACGAGGTAAAAAAAGCAGTCTTCTTAGAGCTTACAGTCCAGTGGGGGAAAATGTTAAGGGTGAAATTTGGTATTTTGGCATTTGGTGTCTATAAAGATATTACCCTGAAAGATTAAACAAGGTGATAAATAGACACACTTTTTTCTAAAGACAATAAGAAAGCAAAGACTTTACAAGTTAAGAGTCTGGAGTCCACATATTTGGGTTTAATCCCAAGCTCACTAATTGCTGAATGGATGGCCTTAAGAAAGTATTCGATTCCTACAAATGCCAGTTTACTCATCTGTAAAATGGGGAAGATACCAACATCTGCTTGTTCGGATGGGAAGAATTAAATAAAACTACTCTTCTAAAGTGACACCAGAGAAACCAATAGATAGTATACATTAAATAAATGTCAGGTAGGATGCTAATGATGATTTGGAGAACTTCATATGGTGACTTTTCCAGAAACAAGAAGATTAAAAGTGGGTCTTTGGAGATCCTTTTTTGGTTCTTAATCCTATAATATTCAAAATCTGAACACTGAATGTAGATAGTTGGTATAAACATCACGAACAGGAGAAATGAATGAATAACCATACACCAGAAAGTGAGCTGTTATATGTGTTCTTCCTGAATTCACTAGCAAGCATGATAAAATGGGATGTAAGATGAGAACCCTGCTGATTCTGTGCTCAGTGATTCATAGTGCTCACGATTCCAAGCCTGGCTGCTACTTGGGACACCATCTCTCTGGTAACAAAAATAAGCAATGTAATAAAGCCTGAATAATAAGTGCCCAGCACTCAAGAAGCAGCCTAATTATAAAGACACTGCAACCTACCATAAAGCTATGATGAGGTACAGGATTTTCCATATTTAATCACCATCCCAACCTCACCCCTCACCCATGCCCATTCATCTTTCAGGAAACACAGCGTGATTCTTAAGGCTGCTGCTGTATAAAGAAATAATGAGCTCTGTTAGTGCACCTGAAAATACACCATCAGCCTAGACAGAGAGCACTTAGCTCATAGCACTTTAATGAAAATGTCAGGACCACCCTGAAGTATTTGAGTCCTGTAAATGCCAAGAAAGGAGAAGAGCTAAACAATTAAGGTCATGGATGACAGCAAGCAATGAAAAAAAAAAAAAAAAAAACAACTAAGCTGATTATCAGAAAAAAAATTTGACACTGCTCCTCTTGTGCTATAAGTTTTTTTCAAAGGAATTTATGGTAACACCCAAGGATTTAGTTACCTAAAATTAGCTCAAACTGGGTCGAGAAACATTGTGAGGACAATGCAGAATTTATGGGGGAAAGAGCTACAATGTCTCCTCTTTCTCAATCTCCCTAGTGTTTTCTGGAAAAGTGGGCAGAAGAGGAGTACCTTCTTGAACCTTGACAGAACTTAAGCGGCAACACCTGTATGTGCTTTGTTCCCCCATGTGCTCCCATCATCGATCAGAGCCTGGTATATATGTTGTTTGATAGATGTTTGTGAAAATGTCAGTATAAAAGTTTTCAAGCTAGGGAAAATGTGCTTGTAACTGGTGATCTAACAGCTATCCTGCTTACATTGATTTTTTGCTTCCACACTAATAGGAGTAACAGCAAAGAAGTCAAACACAGACACACCTGTAGGTAGGTAGGTAGGATTATGCTGCCCAATTTGGTGTGAACTTCATTTGGCTCCACACTATTTCTAAGATCACCTAATGGGAAACTAGAGTGACTTGGGCACAGAGAGAATGAGATGGATAGCAATAAATAATTGCTGAATGAATATATTGATGAATTCTGCATTACTATCACATCATAAACCTATGGCTTCCCTAAAAATACTAATGCATAATACAGGTCTTGAAGACATTTACTGACTCAGCTTTTGTGTTTTCTTTCTGGTGAAATTTTGTAAACCCAAGGGTAAGCCAATGACAGTACTACAGACTAGGTAGATAGGAGTAGTCACTTAGACTGACTTATTTGCTATGGGATTTGCATCAAGTGATTTCTTTGTAGGAAGGTACACACATAGGAGCAACAGTCTCTCACAAAAGCATTAGACCGGAATACTTCCAAGCTATCAAATTACTGAGGGATATGTCAGGAGAGAGACTTCCAAATGTCAAGATTTCATCTAGTTATGGTAAAAGATACTGCAAAGATTTGAGATTTAGTCTAAAGTTGTTGATCCAAATAAAACATGACATTATAATTTTTTGTTTGAAGTGTTGTCATCCAAAAGAGATTTATTTTGTATTGTTTCACAGGGTGAGAATAAGACCAATGCATGAAAGGTTTGGGCTCAAAAGTGAGAAAAAAAGGAAACCGTTCTCTTCCTTCTATGGGTATTTGAGAAGAAGCCAATGATTATCTTTTAAAAAAACAATAACCAAAAACACTAATTCAAAAAGATATACTCACCCCCATGTTAACTGCAGCATTACTTACAATTGCCAAGATATGGAAGCAACTTAAATGTTCATTGGTATATGAATGGATAAAGAAGATGTTTGGGGGGTGGGTGTGTGTATTACTCAGCCACAAAAAGAATGAGAACTTCCTCTTACAACAAAATGGGTGGAGTTAGAGGGAATTATGCTAAGTAAAATAAGTCACACACACAGATAAAGAGAACTCCCATATGATTTCCTTCGTATGTGGAATCTAAAAAACAAATGATCGAACAAACAAACACACTCTTAAATACAGAGAACAAACTGGTGGTTGCCAGTGGGGAGGGGGATGGGTGAAATAGATTAAAAAAAAAAAAAAGTTAAGAGCTATAAACTTCCAGTTATAAAGAAGTCACAGAGAGGGACAATATAACACAGGAAGTATAGTCAATAATATTGTAATAACTTTGTAGGGTGACTGTACTTATCATGGCGAGTACTGAGTAATGTATAGAATTGGCAAATCACTATGTTGTATACCTGAAACCAATAAAACAATGTATGTAAATTATACCTCAATAACTTTAAAAAATGGGGAAAAAAATAACCAACTGTTACCTGCTGGTGAAGAAAGAACTGATTTCCAGTTAAGACCTTAATCTTAACTTAAAACTTAACCCCAGTTAAGATGCTATTAATTTGGTTTTATTTTAAATATAATTGAAGTACTTCAGTAATTATTTCTTTCCCCCACTAGAAAGTGAGCTCTTTAAGCCAAGAACTTTTTTTTTTAGTATTTATTTATTTATTGAAGATTTTATTTATTTATTTGACAGAAAGAGACAGAGAGAGAGGGAACACAAGCAGAGGGAGTGGGAGAGGGAGAAGCAGGCTCCCTGCTGTGCCACCCAGGAGCCCCTAAGCCAAGAACTTTGTCCCAGTCATGTCCTTATTCATAGAACATTGCTTGGCACATAGCAGCTCTTAGTGAATATTATTTAGTAAGTAGCAATATTGTAAAAGATATTCTTTAAAGGTTGTGATTCTATGAAGTGTATTTTGAAAACTCAGTAAGTTCTAGTATTGATTGAATGAACAGCTATGAATTTAGGAGTTGCTGCTCTTCCATCCTGTTTGCTTTCAGAGCTCCAAGTTCCTCTGTTCCTTCCCCATTATCTAGGTAATGGAGAGAACCTTAATATGGACTCTAATAATATTTATCTATATTTATCTATTCCGTAGAGTGCTCTACAGGCAAAACCTCTCTTACTGCACTTCACTTAACTGTGCTTTGTGGATACTGCATTTTCTTTACAAACTGCAGGTCTGTGGCGATCCAGCATGGAGCAAGTCTATTGGGACCATTTCTCCAACAGCAGTTACTCGCTTTGTGCCTCTGTGTCATGTTTTGGTAATTCTCAAAATATTTCCAACTTTTTCATTATTATTATATTTGTTACGGTGATCTCTGATCAGAGACCCTTGATGATATTGTAATTATTTCGGAGTGATGGACCGTGCCCACATAACATAGCAAACTTAATCAATAAATGTTGTGTGTGTTCTGACGGCCCCACCACCCAGCCATTACCCTGTCTCTCTCTCTGTTCTTAGGCTTCACTATTCCCTGAGACACACAATTAGAATTAGGTCAGTTAATAACCCTACAATGGCCTCTAAGTGTTAACTAAAAGGAAGAGTCAATCAATGCAGCAAACTTCATTGTTGTTTTAAGAAATTGCCAAAGCTACCCCAACCTTCAGCAACTTCTACTCTGATCAATCAGCAGCCATCAACGTCAAAGCAAGACCCTCCACCAGCAAAAAGATTATGACTTGCTGAAAGCTCAGATGATGGTTAGCATTTGTTCGCAATAAAGCATTTTTAATTAAGGCATATACATTTTTTTTAGACATAAGACTATTACATACTTAATAGACCACAGTGTAATGTAAACATAACTTGTATATGCACTGGGAAACCAAAAAAATTCACTGGTCTCACTTTATTTAATTTTATTTTTTTAGAGAGAGAGAGAGAAAGAGAGCATGCAAGTGGGAGGGGAGGGGCAGAGGGAGAGGGAGATAGAATCTTAAGCAGGCTCTACACCTAGCACAAAGTCCCAGTGCGGGGTTTGATCTCATGACCCTGAGATCATGTTCTAAACCAAAATCAAGAGTCGGCCACTTAACCCAACTGAACCACCAAACACCCCTCATTCGACTCACTTTATTGTGATATTTGCTTTACTGCTGTGGTCTGGACCAAACCTACCATATCTCCAGGTATGTCTGTATTACTACAAGATATTCCCACCTACATTGTCTTACGTAATCCTTACAGAAGTCCTGTGAAGTAGGCACGAGAACTTTGGTAGGGTAAAGGAGGCAAAGTGCAGCATTGAAATCAGTTCTGCATCTCACATTTGAGCTTAATTTTGTTTCTAGCTATGAAACTTCAGCAAGGTTAACATTTCAGAGATGCAGTTTCTTTTTATCTATAAAAAAATAGGATAAAAATACCTGTATGATGACTGTGGGTATTAAATTGGAAAATATGTGACTGCTTCCTTTTTGGGTATGCTGACAGGCTAGATTAGTTGAAAATCCTTCCTCTATAAAATACCTAAAATACTGGATAAAGTATAACAAATATTCTTCTAAACATGTGGCTGGATAGGAAGGAATACCAGCACACGGGCCAAAATTAAGGAATATACTAAAAATCAGGATGGTAAGCATGAGCTGCCTAAGGGAGGACCATGGGGCAAAGCAAGAACGTGGATTATAAGAGTCACTGGGTACAGGAGACAAGGCCTTGGATCCTCACTAGGGTGGAAAAGTTATACTAAGAGCCATATATACCACAAGGTCTTTGAAGGGTCATATACAATGTGAAATGCAGAATGGAAAAAAAAAATGCATGCATGGGTATATCTCTTATGTCTGTCTCTATCTCTGTCACTACTTACATCTACACTGACCAAACCTAGGAAACAAAATGGAAGCTTGCTTGCCCTGGCCTAGACTCCATGCAAGAGAATAAAAGAATAACTCCTGAGGATCTATTATCGTAAATTTACAATCTCGTGAGTTTGTTTTTCAAGATTATACTTGGCAAATAGGGAAACTTCAT
This sequence comes from Enhydra lutris kenyoni, assembly GCF_002288905.1. Lineage (NCBI taxonomy): Eukaryota > Metazoa > Chordata > Mammalia > Carnivora > Mustelidae > Enhydra > Enhydra lutris. The sequence continues at coordinate 37,717,020 of NW_019154098.1, read as the reverse complement.
GGTGAGAAATCAGCAATAAAAATGTGCCTAGGATAAGCACCATAGGTAAAAACCTCACTAAAGAGCTCATAATTCAGACTTCCAGTACCTACAAGAAGGAATCCAACATGTTCACAGAAATAATAAATAGCAAAATTAGTCCTTCCAAGAACTACAAATCATAGAATTATTGGATGCTTAGCATCAGACTCCTCAGTGTCTCCTAGTGCTCGTGCCCTTTTGTAATTCTCTCCCCGTGTGGGCCTATAATGCAGGGCTCGCTTCTGAGCAACAGAACATAGTCATAGTGATGAGATATATGTGATTATGTGTATCTGGTTATGTTACACACAACAGTAATGCCTGTCTTGCTAAGAAACTCCTTTCCTTGCTGGTTTTGGAGAAGCAAGCTACCATGTTGTGATTTGCCACCATAGAGAGGGCCACACTATATGGCACAGAGCTGCACAGCCTCTAGCTGACAGCCAGGGAGAAACCGAGTTCTCCTCAGGCCAGTGGCTGCAAGGACCCAGATGCTGCTGAAAACCATGAAGCAGATCCTGCCCCTGTGGGGCTCCAGATGAGAAAGCATCCCTGACCAACTTCTTGATTTACAGCCTTGCAGAAGATCCAGCAAAGCTGTGCCCAGATTCCTTACCTGTATAAACTGTGAGATAACACATGCATATCATTTTAAGCCACAAACTTAAAGTAATACTCTCATGCAGGAATAGATAACTAACACTGCTACAGACTATAATATATGTTTAAAATGCTTAAAGACATAAAGAAATTAAAAACTTGAAAAAAAAAAGACGAAAACATCAAGAAGACTTGAAAAACACAAGCAGAATATCTAATAATAAAAAAAATTTCTTAAAATAATTGAACTCAATGGATGGGTTAAATAGCTGCTGAAAAGCCATAAAAAGACAGAAAAATGGACACTGGGGAGGCTCAGTCAGTAAAGCGTCTGCCTTCGGCTCAGGTCATGATCCCAGAGTCCTCAGATGGAACCCACATTGGGCTTCCTGATCAGTGGGGAGTCTTTTTCTCCCTCTGCCCCTTACCTCACTTGTGCTCTCTTTCTCTCTCAAATAATTTTTTTAAAAAAGAAAAACTCAAAAGAGAGATTAAGAGAGATATAGGATTGACAGTCTTGACCAGACAGGGAATCCCGAATGTGGCGAACACAGAAAAGAGAAGTAGAAAGACTGAAAGAAATAACAGCTAAGGACTTTCCAGAATTGACAAGACATGATTCTTCAGATTATAGAAGCCACTTAGACCCAAGAAAGATAATCATGGTAAACACACTGACATGAAATATGGAACACTGAAGTCTAAGAGAAGATTAAAAATCAAATGAGGAGAAAAAGCAAAGGAGCAACAGGAGACTCTTCAAAAAGAGCAACAGAAACCCTAAGACCATAGAGTAGTATCTTCTTTTTCTTTTTTTTTTTAAAGATTTTATTTATTTATTTGACAGACAGAGATCACAAGCAGGGACAGAGGCAGGCAGAGAGAGATGGGGAGGCAGGCTTCCTGCAAGCAGAGAGCCCGATGCAGGGCTCGATCCCAGGACCCTGGGATCATGACCTGAGCTGAAGGCAGAGGCTTTAACCCACTGAGCCACCCAGGTGCCCCTAGAGTAGTATCTTCTAAGTGCTGAGAGAAAATCGTCAACCTAGAATTCTATATTCAGCTACATGACCGATGAGAGAATTAAACATTTGCAGACAAATAAAACCTGATTTTTACCACTAGTAAATCTTAATGGAAAACTTACTAAAAGATATCCTTCAGAAATGAAGCCCAAAGGAAGGAGTATGATGCAAAGGGCAATGGTAAGCATGAAATCAATGTGTAAATAAATCTACACCACTATCAAAGGTATCAAAACAAAAGTGATGAAGGGCACCTGGGTGGGTCAGTCATTAGGCATCTGCCTTAGGCTCAGGTCATGATCCCAGGGTCCCGGGATTGAGCCCAACTTCGGGCCCCCTGCTCAGCGGGAAACCTACTTCTCTCTCTTCCACTTCCCCTGCTTGTATTCCCTCTCTCACTGTGTCTCTCTGTCAAAGAAATAAATAAAATATTTAAAAAAAAAGTGATGATAGCTACTTGGTAGGTATAAAATTAATTAAATTAAATTAAATTAAATTAATTAAATTAAAAAATTTAAATGCCATACAAAAATGATACATAAAATGGGCAAGGTGTGGTGGAATTAAAGTGTTCTAAGATCCTTAAATTATTTGAAAGGATAAAGATAATGATTAATTGTAGACTTTGTTAACTTTGGTATGCATGTTAAAACTATAAAGGTGAAAACAGAAATAAGGAAATAAAATGTGAAGCATTATTACCACCCACATTTTTTTTTTTTTAAAGATTTTTTTTTTTTAATTTATTTGACAAACAGATCACAAGTAGGCAGAGAGGCAGGCAGAGAGAGAGAGGAGGAGGAGGCAGGCTCCCTGCCGAGCAGAGAGCCCGATGTGAGGCTCCATCCCAGGACTCTGGGATCATGACCCGAGCCGAAGGCAGAGGCTTTAACCGCTGAGCCACCCAGGCGCCCCTACCACCCACATTTTATAAGACATGAAACTGAGGCTTACTAAACTGACTGACTTGACTAAGTTTACCCAACTAACAACTACCATAATAATAAGAGCATGTGATGTAAATTCATTTCTTTCAACTCCAAGTCTGTGATTTTTTTATTCCTTCTATGTCATATACCCTCTGATCTAGGTGACACACATTCCTTTGAATAAGCCTAAAAATCTCAAAGATATTGCAAGAATATCTTTATATTGAATAGCACTTTTTAGTAAAAATAAGCAAATCCTCTTATTCCTCATTTCCATTTCTTTCTTACCTACCCTCTCCACTCATTAATTCCTACATCCTCCAAATAATTTTTCTCCTGGGCTCTAATGTTTACGGTTTTTTTTTTCCTCTCTTCCTCTTTCCCACTTAAATATGCATGTGATTAATAAGTGTCTGTACACATGTGTAAACATGTGCAATATTTATGATCATACTTGTTTTCTATTTTCAAAAAAATTCTCAACATATATGCTGTAGAGAGTGGTAAATTCTAAATGCATAGTTTTTGCTGGGATGCATTTTGTTTGAAAGATTTCTACAAAAATGGAAGACGTCATAAAAGACAGTGCTACCCAGATCTGCTTCATTCTACTGCAGTGCTCTATCATTGAAGGGAGTATGTAGTATCAAAAAAAAAGCAGTAAGGGGCGCCTGGGTGGCTCAGTGGGTTAAAGCCTCTGCCTTCGGCTCAGGCCATGATCTCAAGGTCCTGGGATTGAGCCCGGCATGGGGCTCTTTGCTCTCCAGAGAGCCTGCTTCCTCCTCTCTCTCTGCCTGCCTCTCTGCCTACTTGTGATCTCTGTCTGTCAAATAAATTAAAAAAAAAAAAAAAAAGGCAGTAGGACTATCTGTGGGAACAATCTAGGTTCCAAATCTTAGCAGTGGTTCATGTTCCCCTGGCAAACCTTTGTTAGAGTCAAAGACTTTACCTCTGCACTACAATAAGTGATTCCTTTTCTCCTTGCCAAGACCATTTCCATTGGCTTCTAAATGAACTATTCTATCTTGAAACCATGCAGTAAAATCTTCAGTATGTACCCAAGATTTCAGTTCAAACTGATTCCCCGTCTAGTCTGCCTACAGATACTTCTGCAATATTTTATGAGTCAATAAAACTTCAAGGTATGTAATTTGCTTACTATGATACAGGAAAAACATGTAAGTCTCTTGGAACCAACTCTCAGTCTCCCACCATATAACATGTCAGATGTGTAAAAACAATATAAAATCAAGTTGACAGTGACTTTAACATAGTGCTACCTGATTACATTCTGCATTCACATTATTGATCCAAATATCTGTACTGTAAATATACTCTTGAAGAAGGCCATATGCCATTTCTGTTATAAAGAAATGATTGAAAAACAAGACAGAGGATCATAGGGGAAGGGAGAGAAAATGAAACAAGATGAAACCAGAGAGGGAGACAAACCATAAGAGACTCTTAATCTCAGGAAACAAACTGAGGGTGCTGGAGGGGACGGGGGTGAGAGTGATGGGGTGGCTGGGTGATGGATATTGGGGAGGGTATGTGCTATGGTGAATGCTAAGAATTGTGTAAGACTGATGAATCACAGACCTGTATCCCTGAAACAAATGATATATTATGGGTTAATAAAAAGAAAAGAAATGAATGCTATTTCGTACTGTGAAACAAATCTACAGGATTATGGTATTAGAGGTAATTCTTATATCTAGAGGCACAGAAATCTTGGGTAATTAAAACCTAAACCAATCTAGACAACTTGCTCCATTAACCAAAAAATAAAGTAACCATAGAAGTAAAAAGCAAACAAGCCAAAAAAGAAAAAAATCACATGACTTGCTCCTTCAGTTTCCCTCTATTCACCTGAAGGCAACTTACTCCATTGTTTCCCTCCTTCCACCTGCTGTGACTCCCCAAAAGATAACCTAGAGAAGAATAAGTGAATTCATAGGGTACTTATATTTCTCTGTCTGGCTTATCTCACTTAGCATAACACCCTCTAGGGTCGGTTCTTATAGATGGAATCTAAAAAACAAAATGAACAAACGACAAGAAAACAGATTCTTAAATACAAAAACAAATTGGTAGTTGCTGAGGGGAGGGGAATGGGAGATGAATAAAATAGATAAAGGCAATTAAGACATACAAAATTCCAGTTATAAGATAAGTCATGGAGAGGAAAAGCATAGCATAGGTAATTGAGTCAGTAATGTAATTACGTTGTTTGGTGACGGATGTGACTATACTTGAAATAATGAGCACTGAGTAATGTACAAAATTGTTGAATCACTATGTGGTACACCTGAAATGAACCTAACATGGTATGCTAATTATACTTCTATTTTTAAAAAAATGTCTAGAAGGTAATCTAGAGGAGGATAAAAAGCTTACAGACCTTGATGATCCCCAAGCAGAATAATCCGTCTCAGAATAAACAAAATCTGCCTGTATCCTGTTTCACAATACTTCTACAGCACGTAGAATAAGATCTTTACTGAGAACTAGTAAGTCTACCAAACTTAAATAGAATTTCCACTTTTACAAGTGCATGGAAATACGGTGACTACAACAACAAAAACAGAGAACTCACTTGACAGAGCAGCTGACGATGTTTGGAGGAGTGGGCTTTGCAGTAGTGAAAACATAATAAATAACAGGTGGTACTTTTCCAGACAGGAGCAATATGTCAGGGGGAGGAGGAGCGGTAGAGACCCACAGGTCAAGGATGAACAAGCAAAAGAGCCCCATGTGTGGTCTCAAAAAATGGTACTGGCAAATTAGGGCTAAAACTTCATGACCACATCAAGCCAGATCTGGGCTGGGTAGCTGCTGAAGCCCTTGTTCTCATAGTAAAAGTACAAAGCTCTGTCAGGTGATTTACAACACCAGAGTCCGGGTGGTGGAAGTAACAACAAACATCCAGCAGCAGCACTCCCTGAGAGCCTGAATAAGAGCGTAAGGTAAAACACGATAGGACAAAACTATCTCTGCATCATCTGGGGAGAGGGTCTCCTGAATGGAGTTATTCCAGCTAGAGCCACTTACGTGGTCAACAGATACAGAAGAAGTTGTTAGCGGTTTCCTAGGCTTGAAGACTTCTCTCCATAAGAGATCATAAAATCCTGGGGCCCCAGAGTGGCTCAGTCAGTAAAGTCAGGTCATGATCTCAGGGTCCTGGGATTGAGCTCCACGTTGGGCTCCCTGCTCAGCAAGAAGTCTGCTTTTGTCTCTCCTTCTGCCCACCACCCTGCTCATATTCTCTCTCTCTCTCTCTCTCTCTCTCTCAAGTAAATAAATAAAATCTTTGGGGGGGGGAGATAATTAAGATCCTAAGAACAAAAAAACTGAAAAGATTAAGTCAGCTTGAGTCATAATTCTATTCTTTTTCCTTCTCCCCCCTCAAAAGAGGCCACTGACTCTGTCTCCCTTTGCAGAGAATCCTCCTCTGTTCTGCTTCAGGGTGGTCTTGAGATGTTCTTTCCTCCACCTCTCGGTCTCTGTCTTACATGGTGTGTAGTACAGAAGCACAGGGGATGACATGGAGCCTACACCCCACAGTCAACATTCTTTCCCCGCCTCGAGGTCACCAGGCTGAGGATGTCCAACAGCTGATTCCCACAGTAAGCTCAGAGAATAGCTCTGGTCCATGCCTCTGCTCCCCGTCACTTCAGTGACTCATGGCAAGTCCTCTCTCAGAGTCCTCTTTTAAAAAATCACTCACAACCAAACCAAAAAGACATAAATTACAAAAAATATGGGATGTCCTTTATTGGCAGAACAAGTAATTGTCAGCAAAGAGAAAATAAAGCGAACCAAATAAAACAAATAAAATGGAAACCAACAAATCAGATTATAAAATAATATTCTACTGACATTTAACGAAGCAATCCCATGACAACAATTTAACTGCTGCCTTTTTGCCTGTAGTCCCAGATTTCTTTTGTTTGGAGCCGGACACAAATTTTTCATTTCTTTGTGTACTTAGAGCCGCACACTGAACCCTAATTAGTTACTACTTACTTGGGCTTGTTTGCATACTTTAAAAGGGTGAAGTGTTTCTCCGTAGAAAAGCTGATGATAAGCCTGTAGGTCAAACCAAAAGTACACACCGTTCTTCCACAACTGTAGATGGAGAAAAATATATAAATCATTACCACCCAATTATTAAAGCTCTAATTTCAAATATAAATAAATTTTTTAGCTTCTTGGTGTTACCATAAATCAGGTTCAATTTAAGATGGTCTTATCTTCTATTACAAACTGGCAATATAGAAAATATTTATTGGTATTGTCACTAAAATATTATATGTTTGCATGTATGCCTTTTATGTAATTAGCCATTAAAACAGGAAGCAATCTAGTTAACAAAGAGTAATCACATATTTCTGGCATGAAACCAAAACCTGGAGGTATTTTGATATATATGGACAAATATATATCATACTAAAACCAAATACTACTCTAATAATTGAGCTAGTGAAATATTTTACATTTAAGCAAAATGAAAACAAAACTGGCAATGAGTTTTGTTAATTAATGCACTATCCATTGCAGCTTCTAATTGTAAGAGCTATTAGAAATGAAAATTAAAGGATTCATAGAAATCAACTCTGAATTTAATATATATTACATGGAAACAAAAACTCATGAGAATAAAATATTGTTAACAATGCAAGTCAAGGGGCTCCTGGGTGGCTTAGTTAAGTGTCCAACTCGATTTTAGCTCAGGTGATGGTCTCTGGGTCCTGGGATCAAGCCCATGTCTGGCTCTATGCTCATTGAGGAGTCTGCTTCAGGATTCTCTCCCTCCCTTTCCTTTCTCTGCCCCTCCCCTCCACTGACACACTCTTTCTCTCTCTATAAAATAAATAAATAAGTCTCTAAAAAAAAAATCCTTTATTTTTCTTTGTAATTCTCGTAGGATAGTGAACCAAGAGAATTACAATAGAGATGTTTATATTTTTACTAAATATTTAGCATAAAATTTCTTACCAGAAGATACGGGAATTTTAACATCAAATGTAATTATTTGAGCACTGAATTCCTTCAATTTTTCTTACTTTAAAATGAAGTAAAGGCATGAAATTAAAATCATTATCTTCTACCTTGTTTCCTGAATGCTCACAGAATTTAGTAAAGAAGAATCCAGCTCTATTTTCTACATACAAAGATTGCAACAAATTTTCCATGTCAAATCCTCCCAAAGCACCATCGGCCATGGCTTTAACCTAGATAACAAAACAGAAGTCCATGGTCCATCCAGAAACATGATGATTTTTTTATGACACTGTACAACATGGTTTCATAAATTCTGCCAGGCTGTCATTTTCCTGCTGGACTTTAAAATTTTTTTTGTAACATATAAGTAATTAATGCAGTATGTTCGCATTTGACTGTCATTTAAGAGTCATTTATGGAGCCAACTATCGCAGCAGACTGCCTTCTATTATAAACCAATCTTAATTTCAAACTTAATGTTAGGGTAACTTCTCAACCTCTATTATTTTCACGTTTCAGGCATAGCGATACCATTTTAGGAGTCTTCCAGATCTCTGTTGGTGGCCTCATTCCTACATATTTACTGTTATGTTAGCCTTGAGGTGATGCTGTAATGGCTACAAGAGAGTTATAAAAAGAACCATCTTCAAGGCCTCTCAGTGCTGCTCATTAACTGTCCTGAGGGGGACCTCCTTAGACAGTCTCCCCCTGTATAGGTCACAACCTTCAGAATGTAAATGGTAATATAAGTTCTCATAAAACTCTGTTATTTGGTGGCCTCTGTGCCAACAATGCTGGCAACCCTATTACCATTCTTGAAACACAGAAAGCTGGCTACTTCCCCAAGCATAAGAGTAACTTTAGAATACGAAAAAGCATTTACTGTTCACAGCAACTCTTTGGTATTTGCTGTGTGGAACTCAGACTTCTTTGTAATCTTAAGATAACTGTGGCATGAACAATTTAAGGTATTGTTATAGTGTTTCTCTGCCTCTCTATCCCTCTACTAAACATATTCTAAAGTGAAACTGTAATGTTTTAATAATGTTTAACTGTTGGCATTCCAAAAACCAAAAAAAACCATTATTTTGGTAGGGAAAAAAAGCCCTTCTTAGAAGTAAAGAAGAATTGTTTGCTTAGAATAAAATAAAAAGTTATACAAAATTATAGCTAAGTGTTCAGACTATATTGGGACTACCAAAGTTTCTACATAAAGTATAATCCTTAGGGAATATAAAATTGTCATCCCTAACTGGTGTAGAAAATCCAAATTATCAAGGTAGCCACACACTGGAAATACTCTGCTTTATAAAAATTCTGTTTCCAAAACATAACATCAAAATTGTTTTTTATCAACTATTGGCAATTTAATAAAAATAATGGATGGTCTTATTTTGTACCTAAGGTGTTCTCACACCAAACCAGAAGACAGCTGTCCTTGAAGATAGTAATCAATGGAGTATATAGCAACATGGTATTACAAAAGGAAACACAGAGAAAATTTTTGGATAAAGATCTTTTTGGAAGGAAAAAATAAAATGTGTTGTTTAGTAGAGAAAAAGTACTACAGTAAATCAATAAAAACTTTCTAAAATCAGGGGACATTGGTCAGTTAAATGAAGGATCAGATAAATCAGTTCTCAAAATACTTACCAAAGGTTCTTCTGTATAAGTGTATCTTCTATCCAGCTGGGGCTTCAGACATTCAGAAATGTCAGTAAAAGATGTTAAGCGAATAATATTGCTGCTTTCCAACCTGTGCCTCAGCCTAAATTATAAGGATAAGAACTCATTGATCAATATGTATTGAGCACCTTTGGTATACGTGACACCAAATCTTAGGAATGCATTTGAGCTCTGTGAGAGAATAGGGGGGAAAAAAGTGCAAGTTATCAAGTCCAGCCTTTAAGAAGTGGTTGAGAAAATGAAGTATAGTCCTACAGAAAGAACTCTCGATATGATTAACTGCTGGTTGAATGAATTCAAGAATATATTATAGATGTCAAATGACTGGGATGGATAACAATGAGAAGTCCCTTTGAGGTCTATTAGTAATTAAAGAAATGGGATTTCCCTGAAAAATGGGTAGGGTGTGTTTGTATGTGTGTGTGTATGTTTAGAGGGGTTCTTGAGATGGTGAGAAGAGTGAGCAATATGTGAAAGTAGACAGGGAAAGCCTTGTTTAAAAAGCAGCAAGTTAACTGATTTGCTTAGGGCAAGAGGACACTAACAGTTAAGTAAACACTATATAACACAAACCAAACACTGTGCTAAATACAATTCACATTATCATATTTAATCCTCACAACAGGTGGGATTCATAAGGATTTATATGTGGTAGTGTGGGGTGAGATAATGGAAGACTATGAAGCTAGACTAATGACTTGGCACATTATCTTTTTATACTTTCATATCCAGCTGCCTCTCCTTACCTCACTGCAATTATTCTGAGCCTTACTTTCCAGCTCCATAAAACATGCTGATCCACTTCACCAATATATCGGCTCCAATCCAGCAGCAGATTGCTTTGCAGGCTCTTCTCAGACCAAAGATAGGTATGACATGCTTCTGTTTCCATTCCCCGATGTAGTAGACACTATTGACTGACTGGCCAACTCAGCACTCATTCCCAGTGACATGCCTCTGTAACTAGCACCACTGAGATACTGAGAAAGCTAAATATTCACTTTCTAAGACCGACTTGCAGGGATGGATCATCATGTGACACAGTTATGACCAATGAGATACAAAACAGTCTGCTGGGGAGCTTCTAAGAAAACTTGCTTTCCCAACCAAAGGGAAATATTTAATGAAAATTGCGCTTCTTCTTTATGATTTGAAAGACTGATATCAGGAGCTATAACACCAATGAATATGAAAGAATGGCCAAGAACATTACAAAATTTCAGGACCTAATATTTTCAGTCCAAGGAACAAATACTGGCAGTTGCTTACCCTCAGATTTCTTGCTCTGTGAGAAAAATAAGCCCATTTGTCTAAGCCATTGTTAGTCAAGTTTTCTGTTATTTGCAGCTGAACACTCTTAAATTACTATCAACAAACATATCCACCTATACTTATCCTTATTTCCTTCCATCCTGTCTCAGGAAAAAGTATCCCATCTCATATCCAAGGTTAATCTCATGGTCTTTGTTCTTGAATCCTTCCTTCTATTCTCCTTTGAAAATACAGAGCTGCTTCGTTCTTGTTGGTGTTTTAACTTTTCCCTTTCCACTAGATACTACCCTAGGCATATAAACAGGCTCAAGTCTCCTCCACCCTAAAAATATTGTTTTCTGCTTCAGAAAATCATCAAATCACAAAGGAAGAGAGCAAGAAAAAAAAAAAAAGGAACAAGGGAATTACAAAATAGCCAGAAAACAATTAACAAAATGACAGTAAGTCACTACCTATCAATAATTATTTTAAATGTAAATTGACTAAACTCTCCAATTAAAAGACACAGAGTGGCTTGAATGCACTCATATGTGCTAAAAGGAGTATATGGTTACAACTCTTATGAAATATAGTTTTCTGATATCTAAAACAATTTTTAAATCACATGAACTTTGATTTAGAAATTCGACTTTGAGAAATTAATCTTGCAGACATATGCATACATGAAATACATCAAATGTATAAGAATATCCATTGCAACATTGTTTTTAATAATGAAAAATATTGGAAATAATGTCCATGTCCCTCAATAGAATATAAATACAATGTTTGGCATAAAATCAAAGATAACTAGATATAAGGAGAGATAAGATTATAATAATAAGAAACAACAGAAAAAACAGTTATAGTATACCTATAACTAAACTAATAGATAGCATATACTGCTATGAGACACCTTCTCCAATGAATTCAGTAAAAATAAAAGTATAGAATAAGTGGATAGCATGTAACTAATTTTCAACTATGCATATATTTCCAATTTTGAAAATAAAATAATTTAATTTCAGCAAATGACACAAAAAAACTTTTAGATATTTTCCACTACATAGAAAATAATCTCCAAACTCCCTAATGTGACACACAAAAAATTGACTATCTGAACCTCATTTATTGTTTTAGCTTGTTTCTTGCCTTTTCACTGTAATACCCTATTCTCTAGTCACAAAAGACATAAAAACAATGCATAGTTCTCAAAATTAAACTTTTCTCTCAATTCATACTTGTATATTTTTATCACTTGAAAAATTAAGGTAATGCTTTCTTCATAAGGATGCAGTAAGAACTGATACAATGCAAACAAAGTACACCAAACCTCATTAAGTGCTATTTCTGGAAATGGCAGGCAGGGTGATTTGGTCCAACTCTCCCTTTGAAGACTAATTAGATAAATTGAAAAATACAAAAATTAATCTGCTAAAAGAAATTTGAGTGCTAACAATGTAGTTAAGAATTCTAGGGCCAACAGAAATAAACCCACAATTACATGGTCAATTAATCTTTGACAAAAAAAGGCAAGAACATGTAACAGGAAAAAACCATTCTCTTCAACAAGTGGTTGAGGAAATTGGACAGCTACATGCAAAAGAATGAGACTGCACCACTTTCTTACACCATACACAAAAATAAACTCAAAATGGATTAAGGACCTAAATGTGAGACCTAAAACCATGAAACTCCTATAGGACAGCACAAGCAGTTATTTCTCAGACATTGGCCATAATCACATTTTTCTGGATATGTCTTCTGAGGCAAGGGAACCAAAAGCAAAAATAAACTATTGGGACTATATAAAAATAAGACACTTCTGCACAGCAACAAAACAAAACAAAACAACAACAACAACAACAAAAACAACCAACAAAAACTAAAAACAACCTATTGAATGAAGAAGATATTTGCAAATAACATATCTAATAAAGAGTTGGTATCAAAAATATATAAGGAACTGATACAACTCAAAACTAAAAAAAAAAGAGTCCAATTACAAAATGGGCAGAAGACATGAACAGACATTTTTCCAAAGAAGACACACAGATGGCTAACAGACATGAAAAGATACTCATCATCACTCAGTGTCAGGGAAATGCAAATCTAAACTACAATGAATATCACCTCATACCTGTCAGAATTACTAAAATCAAAACCACAAGAAACAACAAGTGTTGGTGAAGATGTGGAGAAAAAGGAGCCCTCTTGCACAGCTGGTGAGAATGCAAGCTGGTGCAACCACTGTGGAAAACAGTACAGAGTTTCCTCAAAAAGTTAAAAAGTAGACTACTCTACAATCCAGCAATTGCACCACTGGGTATTTACCCCCCAAATACAAAAACACTAATTCATGTATGTATATTGTACATATACAATAGTCAAATTATGGAAGCAGCCCAAGTGTCCATCAATAGATGATTGGATAAAGAAAATGTGGAATACATACATAATGGAATATTACTCGCTCATAAAAAATGAAATCTTCCCATTTGCAATGACATGGAAGGACTTAGAGAGTATAATGTTAAGCAAATTAAGGCAGTCAAAGAAAGACCAATACCAAATGATTCTACTCATGTGGAATTTAAGAAAATACAAACAAGCAGAGAGAAAAAGAGTGAGACAAACCAAAAAAACACATACTTAACTATAGAGAACAAACTAATGGTTACCAGAGGGGAGGTGGGTGGGGAGACGTGTGAAATGAGGTGTTGGGGATTAAAAAGTACATTTATAATGATGAGCACTGGAGTAATGTATAGAATTGCCGAATCACTATATTGTATACCTGAAACTAATATAACACTGTATGTTAACTATACTAGAATTACAATTAAAAAAACTTTTAAAAAGGTAATATAACTGACAATATAAAAAAAAGAGGTAGTTTATATTTACAATGAGTATTACTCAGCCATAGAAAGAGTGAAATCTTGCCATTTGCAGCCATACAGATAGATCTAGAGAATATAATGCTGACTGAAATAAGTCAGAGGAAGACGAATACCATGATTTCACTCACATATGGAATTTAAGGAAAAAAACAAAGGGAAAAAAGAGACAAACTAAAGGAACAGACCTTTAACTACAGAGCTTAAACTGATGATTGGGCGGGGGGGATGGGTGAAACAGGTGAAGAGGATGAAGAGTACACTTACCTTGGTGAGCACTGAGTAATACATGTAACTATTCAATCACTATAAACTAATATATACGGAAACTAATATAATATTGTAAGTTAACTACATTGGAGTTAAAATTAATAATAATAATAAATTTTTAAAAAGGTATTCTGGGGCCAAAACTCATTGAGGAAGGAAAATTCCCAGAGGCAAGGATTCTGAGAAGGTATCAGAGTAGGAAGTACCAGGAACCTGCTTCCCCACCAGACCACAGTTTCACTGGCAGATCTAAAGTAACTATTTTAGAACTCTGGAGTCTTTGCTTAAGGCTTTCAACTTCCAGAGGAAGGCTTGGAGAGTAAATTGTGGTTCATTTTGGTCAATTAGAGTTGCTGGCACAACAGCAACAGCTAACCTTCCCCTACTCCCAGCCCCGTGGCAGACAGTTGTGTCTGTGTTCTGGAGCGTTCTGCATATAGTTGCAAGAGCCAGGGCGAGCAGAAAGGACCCTGTCCACCAAATCTCAGGGATCTGAGATCTGATCTCTGCTGCTGCAGATCAAAGAGGTGCAGAAGAGGAACGTGGCCCCTGGGGTTGCTCCTCTCCTCTTGGTTGCAAGCCCAGTCCCCTTCGGGCTGAAGTGACTTCCGGGGAATTTAAAGAAACCTTGCCCTTTTTACTTCATTTTCTCTTTTGCCTCCTTTCAGAAGCCAGACATGAAAGATTAGGGCATTCAAAAGCAAAATGCATATGCAGGAAAAAGTTAGAAAGAGACCACACATGTCCAGGAAAGGCACATACTAGAAAAGACCTAAGAAGACCCTAAGTTTTACCTCAGGCTGACCCTTGGTGCAGTCTACAATTAAAAAAAAAAAATTAAAGATAAATTTAAAATGGTGAAATTCATGTCATATGAATTTTATCTCAAAGAAAAAAAAAAGAATAAAAGTGAAATAACAAATTAATGGACCAGCAGATCCCACACCAATGTTAACACCAAAGGGTATTTTTTTAGGTTGAAGGAAAATAATCCCATTTGAAATAAAGAACAGTGAAAAGAGTATGTATGTGGGCAAATCTAAATGAATAAGGTAATATATGCTGTCTTAAGTAATGACAAAATTCTTGAGAGTCTTACAAGTTTGCAAGTTTGAGCAATACCAAACTACTGAATAAGGTCAAGTAGGAACTGGAGGGAAATCTTCTCAGAAGTCTTTTGACCATACAGCTCATAAGAGGGTGGAGATCAGAGGAACCATCTATTTCAAAAGACTAGTCTCAGGAGTTCTGCCCCTAATTCAGAGTATGCATGACTCTAATATCTATCACTGAAATATAAGGAACTCCTATTAAAAAAAATCAGTGTATTCAGTTTTTCATTTCTATTTAAATTTTCAATTCCTCAAAAATCTTATCATTGCAGAATAACACTTGACACATACAAAGGTGTACCTACCCTTTCTCAATCACATTGCCCTTTGAAGAAATTAGAGACAAAGACTTGCTCCTCCATGGTTTTTGAACTGCTGTTTTTACTCGAGGTGGTTTCTTGGGAGATTTAGGACGTTGTAATAAATTGGACTCTTCTTTCTAAAAAGTGGTAAAATAATACACGAAGTGAAAAATGAGCCATATGAAGGGGAAAAAAAAAGGCCGGAGACTAAAGCATACTCTGCCCATTCACCTTAAATTTGTTTTGTGAGCTTGCACAGTGATGGAGGACATCTGGGTCATCCTACCCACATGTACTCATACATGATGCTCAAAGAGACACCTAAAGTAAGTGGGGGAACGCGCCACATGGATATCTGGAAGAACAGTGCTCTGAGTGAAGGGAACAGCAAGTGCACCACTTCCAGATTTTTGCCTGGTGTGTTCCAAGAAATGGAGAGAGGCCAGTGTGTTTGAAGTAGACGAAGTTCGAGAAGACAGGAAATGAGGCCAGGAGGTCAGCAGGGATGTGTTTAGCTGTGTAAAGACCTTGGATTTATTCTGAGTGAGAGAGGAGGCCCCTAGGGAATTCTGAGCAGGTGAGTGACCTGGTCATATATTTTTAAAGGTTCACTCTGGCTGCTTGGTAAAGAACAGATCATGGGTTTTTCCTATTGTGTAATTGTTGCAGCATGTACATTAATAACAACCCCCCAAAAAGTTAACATAAGTATTAGTGCACAAAATGCAAGCATGGATATTTTATCATAAACTTAATAAAGAGATCAAAGTAGCAATGTCTACCTGACCTGCATATCAGATATCTGTGGAATACAAGATTTAGGTCTTAATGGCAAGAGGGTTGCCATTTGTGGAAAAGGGTCAACATCCTTCCTTGGTTTCTCTTGACGGAGGTGCCAGAATTTCAGTTCAGCACTAGCATGTTTCACTGAGGACGAATGAGTAACACAGAATCTTGGTGCCCTAGTCAAAGGAAAAACAAATTTAAGATTAAGCTAGCAATAAGCCTCAAAATTTGAAAGCCTACAAAATCTAGAATGCCAATGCTCACAATTATGTCTTACCAAATCTTTTTTCTAAAAATTCCCACATTTTTCTGCTGCCTCACTTTAAAAAAAAAATGTTTTTCTATGATATATCAACTGCCTAAAATCACACTCACTCAAAGAGGCAATATACATTAGGAAAAAAATAATAAAACTACATTCAAATTACTATCTGCTTGATAAGAAAAAGAAATCTATGTATCTATTGATGAAGGAATTTTTTTTAACATTTTATTTATTTATTTGACAGAGATTACAAGTAGGCAGAGAGGCAGGCAGAGAGAGAGGAGGAAGCAGGATCCCTGCTGAGCAGAGAGCCCGATGTGGGGCTCGATCCCAGGACTCTGAGATCACGACCTGAGCCGAAGGCAGAGGCTTTAAACCACTGAACCACCCAGGCGCCCCGATGAAGGAATTTTTTTAAATAACTTTCAGTTTTGAGTAAAATGAACACAAAATGCACCTGTGGTCATTTTAAAGCAGTAAAAAGAAGGGGCACATGCACCCCAATGTTCATAGCAGCAATGTCCACAATAGCCAAACTGTGGAAAGAATGGAGATGCCCTTCAATATACGAATGGATAAAGAAGTTGTGGTTCATATACACAATGGAATATTACTCAACCATCAGAAAGGATGAATACCCACCATTTGTACTGCCATGGGTGGAACTGGAGGGGATTATGTTGAGTAAAATAAGTCACAGAGAAAGACAATTATCGTATGGTTTCGCTCATATGTGGAACATAAGGAATAGAGGGGAGGACCACAGGGGAATGGAGACAAAACTGAATGGCAAGAAATCAGAGAGGGAGACAAACCATGAAAGCCTCTGGACTCTGGGAAACAAACGGAGGGTTACAGAAGGCAGGGGTCTGGGAGGATGATGTTTATGAAGGAGGGTACATGTTGGGATGAACACTGGGTGTTGTACACAACTAATGAATCGTTGAACACTACAACAAAAATTTACAATATACTATATGCTGACTAATTGAACATAATAAAAAAACTGGTAGATGAAATTCACATTTTAAAATATACAAACATTTTTATAATGTTTAACTACACAACTGAAGTGGATTTTGATTCATATGTTCTATTTTCAAGCCTTAAATTTAAAGATAAGAATTAGTTTTACAACAATTTATATAAATGACAGACCAACACTACTTCCAGAAGCCCAAGAAAAAGAATGTTTGGCACAATGTCAAGGCCACGTTTAATTGGATGGCTATCCTGGTATTTAGTCTGTGGGCTAACTCTTTATTGGCTACAGAGCTAACCCCAGCTGTCAGGCCTGATGCTAATTGCAGCTTGGACCAGGTTTTCCCCCTGATGCTACAGCCCAAAGATGAACTTTCACTCCATATTTCAGGTCCTGGCAAGAAACTCCCTTTAAAATAGAAAAAAAGCAGATATTGCCCTGATGTGAACACAGGTTGGGAATGGAAGAAAATCCAAAGTTCATAATTACTTTAGATTCAGAGAGAACACTCAGACAGAACACAGATCTGGGTGGTCATCCTAACTATATTTCAGAACCTTTACTTGCAGACTTGGAAATACCCCAAATGACCTCTTATTCTTATGTCAACCAGTAAGTGGGAATATCTACAAGGTCCTCATCCAGTAAAGCAGACATGTGCTGATCAGAAAACCTAAGTGTCTCAATTTTCTGATTTCCATCATTCTACTATACTCATATAAACCCCCATAAGTCTCTGTTGCCCCTACTATTATAATCTTGCATAATTATTATTTCATTCATAGCATTAATTTTTTATTAGCCACTGTGTAAATTCATCAAATATTGTGGTATAAATTTCATGGTTAATTATAAACTGGTGTATTATTTTTCATGCTTCCACCATATGAGCTCTCATGTACACTGTACACATCTTAATTCTCAAACTCTAGAGGGTGGGAGAAGGTATTTGTCACATAATACCATCAAATGAACTGTATTCAACATGGTGTGTGTATGTATGCGAGTATGTACATATGTGTGTGTGTATAGATCCCAATAGAAGAATGGGCAAATGAGATAAATAAGCAATTCATGAAAACTGAAATCCAAATGACCAAATGACCAATCATGGAAAAGATTACCAGCCTCACTAGTACTCAGGGAAATGCCAGTTATAACCACAGGACATCAATGACACACCAAACACATAGGCAAAAATTGAGAAGTCTGACAATGTTAGATGTCACCATGGATTTACAGCAATGGGCACTCTCTTATTCTGTTGATGAGAGCATAAGTTGGTACAACTGCTGTAGAAAAATGGATATGTATACAAGAATATACATTATAGTACTGCTTTTAATTGTGAAAAGTAGGAAACAACCTAAGTGTTTAAAAAAATAACAATTATCATATATTCAATAAGTGGAATACCAATATACATCAATGAAAATCAATAAAACTCTTAAACACAATTACAGACAATTCTCACGTGTAATGTTGATAGAAGACCCAAAAGAATGCATACAACATGTTTCCATTTATATCAAGTCGTAGAATAGGCAGCAATAAGTATAAGCTTGGGTATTTATTTGCATATATGGTTGGTAAAACTAAAGAAAAGTAAGAGGAGATGCCTGGATGGTTCAGTCAGTGGAGTGTCTGACTTCAGTTCAGGTCACGATCCTGAAGTCCTGGGCCCAGAGTCCTGCATCAGGATCCCTGCTCAGCCAGGAGCCTGCTTCTCCCTCTGCCTGCTGCTCCCCCTGCTTGTGCACTCTTTCACTCTCACTCTTTCTCTCTGTCAAATAAATTAATAAAAATCTAAAAAAAAAAAAAAAAGATTCTTAAAAAAAATTTAAAAAAAGAATAAGAGGATGATAATCACGAAAGTCAGAATAGTGGTTACCTCCAAGGGGGAGTGAGGATGTTGTGATTGATAAGGGACCTTCAAGGGTCTTGGCAATGTTTTATTTCCCAGCCCACGTAGTGGTTACATAAGTATGTGCTTCATGATATTCATTAAACGGTTATTTGTTGCTTAAATTCCACATATGAATGAAATATACAGTATTTATCTTT
Organism: Enhydra lutris kenyoni; assembly: GCF_002288905.1. Taxonomy (NCBI): domain Eukaryota; kingdom Metazoa; phylum Chordata; class Mammalia; order Carnivora; family Mustelidae; genus Enhydra; species Enhydra lutris. The sequence goes on along the minus strand of NW_019154098.1, from coordinate 37,697,823 downwards.
CTCTGACTGACTTCAAGGAAGGCAAAAGATAGAATAATCTTATCATTTTAAATCTCCATAAATTATAAATCAGTAAGACAAAAATGTATAACTTGTAACTCGCCTAGAAAAATTTAAAGCAATTAAGTTTGATTCACTTTATTTTTCTTACCAATATAGAAGTAAGGGTTTTACAACCTCAGCCTGAATATTTCTTAAGTGTTCTTCATTCCACTGAGATGCATCCAGCAGCTTAAGTTTTGATAATATTTCTGCAGAAAGGTAGCAATCTCCATTGCTTACCAGATAGTATTTTTTCATCCTCTCAAGATGTCTAAAACAAAATAAACCCACACACATTGCTATGACATTCAACAAGCCAAATGTTTTCACTTCTAAAATGTTTCAGATAAGTAATGAACTATCTCAAACCCAACACCAAGTTATGGGAGACCAGTGTGGAGATAAAACTATTTCTTACAATTATGGGAACAGGAAGAGTATTTTTGGTAAGTTGAACAATGGTCTTCCAAAGATGTCCATGTCCTAATCCCCAGAACCTCTGAATGTTACCTTATATGGTTGAAGGCATTCTGCAGATGTGATTAGAATATATTTTTTAAGAATTTTATTTATCCATTTGTTGGGGGGGAGCAGACAGAGTGAGCATGAATGGGATAGGCAGAGGGAAAAGCAGACTCCCCACTGAACTGGGAGTCCAACGTAGGCCTCGACACGGGGCTCAACCCCAGGACCTAGAGATCACAACCTGAGTAGAGGCTTAACCATCTGAGCCACCCAGGTGTCCCACTGCAATTAGGATTTTGAGAAGATTATTCTAGATTATCTAGATGGCCCTAATGTAATTACAAGGGTCCTTCTAAGATGGAGGCAGGAAGGTGAGTCATTGAGAAAAGACGTGAGGCTTGGGGTGCCTGGGTGGCTCAGTGGGTTAAGCCTCTGCCTTCGGCTCAGGTCATGGTCTCAGGGTCCTGGGATCGAGCCCCGCATCAGGCTCTCTGCTCAGCAGAGAGCCTGCTTCCCCTTCCTCTCTCTCTCTGCCTGCCTCTCTGCCTACTTGTGATCTCTGTCAAATAACTAAATAAAATCTTAAAAAAAAAAAAAAAAGACGTGAGGCTAGAAGCAGAGGTCAGAGAAAAGATGCTATGTTCCTGGCTTGAAGATGGAGGGAAGTAGGTGACCTCTGGAAGCCAGAAAAAGCAAGGAAATGGATTCTCCCCTAGAGCCTCCAGAAAGAATGTAGCCCTGCCCACCCATGTTAGACTTCCTAATTCCAAACTGTAACAGAATAAGTTTCCGCTCCTTTAAAAGCCATTACATTTGTGGCAATCTGCTACAGCAACAATAGGAACTAATACAGTATTGATCCTGAAGAATTTATATAGGGTGCTGGCATATAACTTCCCTAATACATCTTGAAAAGGGGTAGTGGCTTTCTCCTCCATGATCCATCAAGTCATGGTTGCAGAATCAACCATAGGGTAACCCCTGATCCTGTAAGTATGTACAACAATGAGCTCTATGATCTGCATGCCACTGAAATCAGTGGAATAACCCAGTTACTAGTATATATCCTGTCAAACCCTTCCTAGGAATTGTAACCTACTGTAGTTGACCTGCTTCAGAGCAGAAAGGAGAACACAGACAGGAGAAAAACGTTCCTAAAGCAGAGTCCACTTAAGGTTGTTAAGTCTTACTGTGATCTAAAGCACATGGGATAGCCAAACAAGGACCTGGACACATCGGACAACCAGGAGCCTCCTTAGAGGATATCTCGTGTATCTAGGAGATATCTTATTCAGATATGTCTGTCGAAGTGGCATCCCACCAAAGATCATGAGATTTGTCAACTGAGCAGGTTGCTAGGAACAGCAGTCTCTTAACCATGGCATAAGGTACCTTTTATATAAGATATCTGAAGCCAGCATGGTTACATAACGGAAAAGTGTTTATCACTACAGTGTTATAAAAATAAAACAGAATGATTGACTTGAAAGCAGGTTTAGAATCCAAGGGAAGAAATATTATGTGAACCCAAACAACTACCTCTATTTGCATCAGAAAATTATGAAATCACAGAAGTAATAAAATTACTATTATTATAATAAAATGAATATTATTATTCATTCCTCTAAAAGCATAAATTACATTTTTATTTTTATTTCAGGCTTTCTGTTGGTGCTTTAGGAAGTAAACTAATATTCCAGAATTAAAAAAAAAAAAACATTGAAAGTAAAACTAGACATACCTTTGATGTCTTCCGGGGTCCTTAAGAACTTTCAGCCTCTCAATATCCATCCATAATGACCAATATCTCTCTCCTAATGTATTTTTTATAAATTTCTTAAATCTTTCAAACTCCTTTCTATTGCCAATATCATAGGTTTTGTGAGACATGCACCAGTCAGCCCTGGTTTCTGGTCCAATGCTCTCACTCTTTGAACTTGCTTGTTCTAACATCTCTTTTGACTTTTCATTTGTGATTTGAAATGTTTCACTTAACAAAATATTTCTGCCAAGGAGAGGCTCAAAACCCTCCTCAAGCACCACTTCTGTTACCTTGTTGAAGTTTATATAATCTGGGCTTTCTATCAGTGGCTCTTCAAAAATTTGATGAATTGCTACTCTCAAAATAAAGGCTATATAAGATCTTAAAAATTCCTCCCATGTTGAGAAACTCAATGTAAGGCTTTCATCAGCATCCTGTTGCCTCTCAAGGTATATTCTCAAAAGGGCTTGAGAAGGAGTGTCTTGTAGAGAGATGGAGCCCATATCGTCATCGTCTTCGAAATGAGAAGTTAATCTAACGGATTCAGATGAGTCCCTTTTTGTCCTTGGGTGAATTCCATCATCAAAGAAAAAGCTGTCTGCATGAAATCGTAAAGGGTTATTAGATCAGATATGAATACAATGTTGCTTTTATTTTTAACTAAAAGGAGCAGAGCCAGAATGGTAAGTGGTTTTGGCACAGGTCGTGACTGTGTCCATGAGAGAGAGTTCTGAAGCCACATTTGATACCGCAGAGGAAAAACTGCCAGCAGGACTGGCCATGTCTTCCTTGGACATAGAAGTGAATAATGGTGGCAGATGAACAAAATACTTGACATCCCTAATACAGAAGATCTTCAAGAAGACATTATGCGCTTTTAAAATGTCATATTTGAGGCTGACATAGAATGTCAATATGTAAAGGCCAAATCTATTAAACAATTAGAATGTGTACATTAAACAATTGTATGTATTCTAATATGTCATGCTAGAAGGTAAAATAAAATTAGACAATCAGTGAACAGATCAGAACTAGAGTCTGAAATATCAGTAATTTTCAAAATTCACTATTTTATCAGAAATCTTCAATTACTACCATACTTACAACTTACCATCAAAATTACAAAATGGCATAAGGTACTTATGAAGGCTTATAAATACAAATGGACTGTTTTAAACTCTTTCCAAAAACAGAGTCTTTAGCTCCTGTTTTCTCCTTCATTAGAAATTGTGAAATATTAGATGTCAGTGCTTTATTCCACGTGGCAAATCTACCACTTGAAATGCCAGACAGCAGGAAAACTGTTGTCATCTGTGTTCCACTTCAATGGCCATTTTCTCAGTAATAGGTTTCAAATCCCAATGAGCTGGAAGGGTTTTATTACAATTTGTACTGAAAATGAAGACACTAAGTCCCTCCAGTATTAAGAGACTAGACTTTTGCAAATCGATGCTGGGTATACACTCAACCCTATAGAAGTGGAGGGAGAGAGCAAGGCTAGCGTTTCTGTTCACCAGGCTCCTGCTACCCTTCCCCTTCCTGTTCATCACCTTCACTATCTTTGCTCTCCAATTTTCTCCTTTACTCTTTGGGGGAAACAGCAAGAAACCTATAAATTCAGCTATTTACAACTAAGAAGAGTATTTTCCTCTTTACCCAGATTTAGGTTCAGCTCTAAAGAACCCAGATTTATTGTCTTCAGAGGTTGTTACACTTGTCAAAAGAATTAGGTAAGAATTTAGTGAATTGCTAAGTTCCTCTCCTGAATGACACTGCTAGATTTTTTTCCTCTAGCAATGTCATGGTGATGATATCTATTTCTACAAGTTTCCTTCTGTATCTATGAAAAGTTGGTATCGTCCACAAAAGTTCGCCACAGAAGAAATGTACCTGTTTTTCAAGGAGAAAAACAAGTCTGAACTCAGAAGGAAAACTCAAGCTGCATGAATGACTACATACTTCCAAGAAGAGAGAAAGGTTCCACCCACGTAAACTCAAATAGTTAATAATAAGAATCTATAAACTGTCACAGGAAGTAAAGACAAGACAAACATTTAATAACTGCCTATGAGGGACGGGGCACTAGGCCAAATCTAGACATGTAGAGTGTATTATTATTCTCATCTTACAGATGAGAAATGCAAGGCTTTCTGAGTAACTTCAAAAAGTCACATGGTTAATAAGCATTAACCCATCTAAACCCATTCTCTTGGGGTGCCTGGGTAGCTCAGTGGGTTAAGCCTCTGCCTTCAGCTCAGTTCATGATCTCAGGGTTCTGGGATTGAGCCCCACATTGGGCTCTCTGCTCAGCAGGGAGCCTGCTTCCCCCTCTCTCTCTGCCTGCCTCTCTGCCTACTTGTGATATCTCTCTGTGACAAATAAATAAATAAAATATTTAAACCTATTCTCTTTTTCCCATGTCAAGCTGCCTCTTAAAAAACAGTAGAAGGGCGCCTAGGTGGCTCAGTCAGTCAAGTGTTGGTCTTTTGATTTCAGCTCAGGTCACGATCTCAGGGTTGTGAGATGGAGCCCCACGTTGGGCTCTGCATTCATGGGGAGTCAGCCTGAGATCCTCTCTCTCCCTCGGACCCTCCTGCAGCTCGATTTCTCTCTCTCTCTCAAACAAATAAATCTTTAAAGATAAAAACAGTAGAAAGTGAAGCAGGTAGAGGGGTAGGAATGGAGATTATTTTCCTCCCCCCTCCCCCACCACGTGTTGTACTGAGAGAGTAGAACAATAAGCAAAGATTTAAAAAGGAGTTCTGAAATCATTCTTGTCCTTTCTGCTTACCAGAAACAGAGGAAACAACCGGTGTTTCAAGTTTGCTGTGGACTACACAAGTTGGTAATGAAAACGTCGATGCTGTTTGCAGACTCTGTTTCGCTAAGGCAAACCAATCTTTTGTTTGAGTATAGGAGGCCTAGGAAGAAAGGAGCACCTTTGTTTAACGTTGAGATTAGCAGTGTTCTCCCAATCGCAGACCTCGACTCGTCCTTAGAACGTTAAATTTGCATAGTACAACATGAAAGGGAAAATTATGCCATGGAAGGAAAGAATGCCGTACAGAAAAAAGTTCATTACCTGAGAATAATGGGAAGGAAATTTCAACTCAGATTATCTGGATATTAGATGACCAAAGGTAAAAAGGAGCCCAGTGTTCACTAAAGCCTTCTCCACTCTTCCACCAGAGGCATTGCAGCCCTCCTTCCTAGCTGCATTATAGGGTCACGCCATCCCACGCTGTCTTGGCAGCCATCTGACTCCTCAGTTCTTGGCTGTATCTTTTGCCAGCTACTCCCACATTTATAACTTCCCAATTATTTCCTACCCCTAATTCTGTCTGATCTGGCTCTGTGTTTTTTACCACACCTCCCTAATATCACAGACTTACTCTCAGGAGTACTGGCCCCCCCCATCCTCCTGCCCAGGCTCAATGACCCACACCTTCGATTCAGTTTTCCCAGCTTTGCTTGGATTGCAGGCTTCCTGACAACTGATTCCTGACTCCACCTGCCCCTGGATGGAGCCTTCAATTTTTCCTTCGCTTTGTGCACCCTCGAGCCTGCTGACCCAGTTCCCCAGCTGACCTTCAGCTTCCAGAATCCCAGTCCTGAGAAGCCCGTTTCTCAGCTGTCCTGGGAAAATTCCTATGCCTGCCTCTCTCAGTAATGTCCTCACAATCTTTCTAAGATAATCCAGATTGTTCAACAGAAGCAGAGTGGGGAGTGTCCAGCATTACTCAGCATTACTCTCCTTTCTCCTTTCTCCCGATAGGTTGTCCCCAGGTTGGCCCTTCGTGTCAGGAATTCGCACAAGAGGCAGGCCTCAAATGGAATAGGTATTGTTCCCTGACTGTGATACAGAATTAGCAGGGCAAGTTGGGCCACACAAGGAGACCAAAAAGCAAGAGAGAGAAATGAAAATTGTCACCTAGGTAGTCACTGCCCCTCTTAGAAGTAAGGTTTTCTACACAGATAAAAGCTTTGAAAGATTCTAATTTCTTTTTGTTCTCGCTTTTCCTTCCTTTAAAACTAAGTCATTTGGGTGCCTGGGTGGCTCAGGTGGTTAAGTGACTACCATCGGCTCGGGTCATGACCCTGAAGTCCCAGGATCGAGTCCCACTTTGGACTCCCTGCTCAGCAGGGAGTCCGTTTCTCCCTCTGACCCTGCCCCCACGCTGTGCTCTCTCTTTCTCTTTCATTCCCTCTCTCTCAAATATATAAATAAAATCTTTTAAAAAATAAAACCAAGGCATTTACTATTAATATATGTTCATTCAACATATATTTATTGAGTGACTACTCTCTTCCAAGCAGTATCCTAAGCACTGAGAAGGCCAAAATAAAGAAGACCTGTCAGGGAATTGAGAGAGGCCAATATACAAAAGTCCATGCTATTTCAACTTGGCAAAAAAGATTGCTGAGTAAACATTAGGAGAGAAGTAGTAAGTAGTCAGTCAGACAACCACTTAATATGTTTAAGAGATGAGTCAACTGTTCGTGTTGAAGACTCAAAGAAATATTAACAGTTATCATCATAAAGATTAATCTTTGTCCATAGTCATGATTTAAATGATTTAGGGGCTCAAAGAATTTTGAGTCCTCCAAGTTCAAAAGCTATTAAGAAAATATCAGTTGGACGACTGGGTGGCTCAGTTGGTTGAGCAACCAACTCTTGATTTCCTCTAGGGTCATGATCTCAGGGTCGTGAGATCAAGCCCCATGTCAGGCTCCAAGCTTAGCATGGAGTCTGTTTGTCCCTCTCCCTCCTCCTCTGCCCCTATCCCTCATTCTATCTCTAGAATAAATAAATAAAAATAAAATCTTTTTTAAAAAGTATATTAGAGGGTGTCTGGGTGGCTTAGTTGGTTAAGCGACTGCCTTTGGCTTAGGGCATGATCCTGGAGTTCCAGGATCAAGACCCACAACAGGCTCCCTGCTCAGTCGGGAGTCTGCTTCTCCCTCTGACTCTACCCTCTCTTGTGCTCACTCTCTCTCCCTCTCTAAGTAAATAAAACCTTAAAAAAAAAAAAGGATATTAGGTAAAGTGTCAATCAAGTGGAGAGAATTGAGTTTTTTCATACAGAAAATAGCAAAAGTAAACTAGTTTAAATTTTACTCTTACATTCAATTTAATTTACATGTAAAGAATCAGATCTTCTTTCCCAAGATTGATTCTTCCTGTTGTATGTTTACTGACCTGTACTATCAGTACATTTTTTATGACATTCCTGATATTTCTATAATACATAAGAAAAAAAATACTTAAAAATAAGTATAAAGAGAGAAGTAAAATATGCTTTTCGTACATTCCCAGCATGAACTCAGTGGAAATAACGCAACTGGCAAAATTTCAAATGCTTTTGCCAAATATTAATGATAGAAATGACAAACTACAAAATTAAATAGGAACTATGCAAGAAAATAAATGGTCAGGTAAGACAGGTTAAGTCTATTCCAACAGAGATGGTAAATGGTTTTCCTTTTGTATGACATCTTTGATCAATTGGAAGTGCTTGCCTAGAGGGCTGTGTTGAAAAGAATTTGGAGCCAAGTCCTAGCTCAGCAGGAAAACTGCCGTGATTGATTAGCAATATCTGTCATAAATGGAAGCTAGCAGAGCAGCAACACATGGGCCACATATTTGCAATTCCTGGTTTTGTACAGAGCTGTGTATAGGAAATGTGTTCCCAGAAAGAAGACCTGATAATTAGAGGCCAGAGATCAAACAACGGTTTTCACTACAACGTGACTCTCCAGAAAGGCATTTGATTCTAGGATAGATCTCTTCCAATGCACCCATACCAACCCAGCATTTCTTCACGGAGGGCAAATTTATCTGATAACAGTGAAAGGGTCATGCCTTTCACTGCTGAGGAATAATCTTGACAATAGGGAGGAGAAGACCCAATTTATCATCATTTTGTACAAAAATTAGAGACTCCGAACAATGACAATTTTGGAATGAATGATGAAACCATGGATACAATTCAAGTTACCCTTCCTTGCTTCCTGGGTGACTCTGAGCCTATTCTTCAATCTTTCATTTGTTCCTCTGTACACATGAAGATAATAATACCCATTACATTTCAAGTGAACAAGTGCAGAGCAAAGGCGTCAGCATAACTCCACAAAAAGTTTTGCTAAACCTGTCTCAGAAGTACTTGAAATCACTTCCCCTGTTCAAGTGGTACAAAGGCAATTCTTATCCCTAAAATGAGAAGTCTCCTTGAAGTGCCAAGTCATAAAGAAACACTCATACTTTTACCTCGCCAAGAGAAATGTAGAACTTTTTCATGATGATAACATTCTCTTCTTCAGCAACAGGTGGTGGTGGGCTGGCTGGTTTTTTCAGGACCCACGGGGAAAAGTCTGCATTGAGTGTGAAGTTCATACCCGATCCACTCCATCTCACTTGTGAGACCAATTTGGCTAATCTGCATTTTAGAAATCATACAAAACTTGAAATAAGTTTCAAAGATGGTAGAATTCAGGGGGAAAAAAAAACCTAAAATTTTATTTTGTTTTATTTTCAAGTCAATCTCCTCACTTTGCACAATGGTTCTCTTAGGATCTGTTCAAATTAATGGCTTATTCACAGAACTACTAACTAATAATGACTCTTTCAATTTATTTTACTTGATTTTTAAAATGGGATTCTAAGTATAGGTCAAATTTCAGAATTTCAGAATATTTAGGTATTTACACATTATAAGTCAGGAAATATAAAAGAAAAACTTGATCCACTATGACATGCTTTTTCATGACATACTTATATTTGTTTTTTAACAGCCTGCACCATTATCACAAGTAGATAATTTTTATTTTTTTATTTTTATTTTTTTAAATTTCTTTTCAGTGTTCCAGAATTCATTGTTTGTGTACCATACCATCCATGCAATAGTGCCCTCCTTAATACCCATAAGTAGATAATTTTTAAAACAAATGATCAAAGAAGCACAGCTGAAGTACATTTATTAAGAACTATCCCTGTGAGTTCTCTTTGGAAAAGTTAATGTTTTTACAAACGCTCTATCACTCACATACTATAGCAGGTGGGATACAAACTCCCGTGGGTTTAAAAGTATACGATTTTATTAAGAAAGTACAGAAAAATGATTTTAGGTGGGAAAAAAAAAAAACCCAGGCAATTAAAAACTAGGTTTGTTGATGGGACTACAATACCTGTATTCAAAGTAACAATCACTTTCCAGGAACGCTGGAAGTCTTTCTTTTTTGATCCACTCAATACCTTCTTCACGACTGAGACACTATTAGAGGACAAGTGAAAAAGAAAAAGAGTCAAAGAAAATCACCTTTCAGTGCAGTCAAGACCTAGTCACTAGAGTAGTATTACCCAGGGCCCTGCGTCGACCTTCTGTTTCACAAGAGAGAGCAAGGACCTTGGAATCACACATTTGAAGCCATTGCTTGCCTTCCGCTACTTGCTTAATCTCTCAACAACCCTGCATCAACTATTAGCCCCATTTACAGATTAACAAACTGAATCCAGAGAAGTTAAGTAACCTATTGAAGGAAGAGATGTGAGAAAAAAAAAAGTCACTTTCTGTATTTGCATAGTTGCAAAATGAATTAAAAAAAAAAATCACAAACAGAAAAAAAGCTAACCAGAACACTTGATTAGACCACTGTGGTCACGACAGGCCCCTGTCCCTCCAATTTTAGAAAATTTGGTTAACTGTTTAACATCCCCATGCACTATTTGGGAATACCAAGGTTAGCAAGAAAGATAAGGCCCTGAGGGGCCTGGGTGGCTCAGTTAGTTAAGCTTCTGCCTTCAGCTCAGGTCACAATCTCAGGGTCCTGGAATGAAGACTATCAGGCTCCCTGGTCAGTGCGGAGCCTGCTTCTTCCCTCTCCCTCTGCCCGCTGCTCCCTCTCTCTCAAGTAAATAAAATCAGGAAGGAAGGAAGGTTGTAAAGTAGGAACGAAGGGGGGGAGGGAGGGAGGAAGGAAGGAAGGAAGGAAGTGTCTTTAAGGAATTTACAGATAATTCAATAAGTAATAGTAGTAGAGTGCAGTGCCAAAGTTCGGGCTTCTGTGGGAGAGTACCCGGGCACGAAAACAGCGAAGGTTTTCCCAGAGAACAAAGGCGGGAAGCCAGCTGGAGAAGCAGGCAGGCATAATTATGATGCTCTTTCCAATGACATTAAGGCGTTCAGATTTTATTTAGAGGTTGTGAGGACCATACAAAGTCATGGAAGAGTTACTGAGTTGTGGCTCATTCTCAAACTTTTACTAATGATTCTCTTTTTGTCTTATATGCACTTTTCCCCCAGAAATCTAAGGAATATCAGTCCTTTGAACACTAAACAAATGTTCCTGGATAAGTAAAGCCACTGGTACAGCGCACGTCCCAGTGAGGCAAGGGTGAAGGCGTTTATGGGACTTCCGCTGCTTATCTGCTGAGGCAAGGGTTGTGCTGGGATATTAACCTCAGTCAGCACAGCCCACTGCTCACTGCAGTGAGGAGATGAAAGGCTCACAGAGCAGTGCTGCCAACATCTGACGGGCTGATGTTCTTGAGCGTGCACCTGTGCTCAACACTGCTCGCACGTGGCATGAAGTCCTTAAGCTCCCCATGGCTGGAAAACAATGCTTTCCTTCTGTTCAGCCCAAAACATCCATTTGGCCCTGACCAAAGACAATCTTCTGGGTAATGAGAAAACAGAAGAAACTTTGGAAGCAGCCAGCACCTGAACAGTAGCGTCTTGTTGATGGTCTTATTGCTTATGAGTGAGATCTGAAGGACACGTGCATCTTGTAGTCAGAAAAACTCCAAAGAGGCCTCCACATATGCTACACACAGACAGCCACACACAACTCTTGGATTCTCATTAGCAATGCATTCAGTGCGTTCCAGAAAGACACCAGACCGCATATTAAGACATATTAACACCCCCTTGAGCAATACTAAAAGGTTGTCAAGACTAGTCAGTCATAAAAAAATCAATTTGCCTAATATTTACTTAATAAACAGTTCACTGATAACTCATCCCCTTTTGAATGTCTTTGTATCTATCTGGCCCAAAAATGAAATGGAATGAAAAGTTTAAAAGGACTAAAATCAAAACTGATGAAAAGTCTTAGTCAGACTGCCAAAATGTCCCTTCAAGATGTTTACAAATAACTAAAATATAAAGGCCAAAAAAAAAAAAAAAACCACCCCAGAACAATCTGGCCAAACATAAAATGGCAACTTAATAAATACCTATGAAAAGCACAGAAATAATTTACCTAAGGTAAAATTATTTACTCCTTAAAACTAAAAAAAAAAAAAAAAAAAAACAACATACATACAGCAAAAATCCATTCTTTTGAGGACCCAGCTCTACACATTTTAACAAATACAGTTGAATAACCATGACTAGAATCATAGAGAAGAGTTCCAACATCCTCCAAACTTCCTTCTGCCACTTTGCATTCAATGACTCCCTCTAACCCAAGGCCCTGGCAACCACCAACTTGTTCTTCGCAGTTGGGCCTTTTCCAAAGTGTCATATAAGTGGAATCAATATAGGACGTAGCTTCCTTCATTTAGGATGATGCATTCGAGACTGACCTATGTTCTTAGACGGATCGCTAGTTCGTTCCTCTTCATTCCTCTTCAGCTGAGTGCTACTCCACTGTATGGATGAACCACTTTTTTTCATTCATTCCCCACTTAAAGGAAATTTGGGTTTATTACAGCTTTGGGTGAATATAAATAAAGGAACTACAGACTTTCACATACAGGTTTTTGTGTGAACAGAACTGTTCATTTTTCTTTGGTAATATCCAGAAGTAGGGCAGATGTATAGTATGGTATATGCTTAACTTAGAAAGCTAACTGCCAAACTGTTTTCCAAAATGGAATTCTCATCAACGATGTAAGGATTCCAAATGCTCTGCAAGTTGATTGGCACTTGGTATCGTCAATGTGTGTTGCATAGTTTACTCATTCTAAAAGGTGTGTAGAAATAGTTCATTGAGATTTGTGGATGTGTGTATACATACACATTGCCCTTTATTATAACTTTGAGATATAATTCATATTTCATACAATTCATTCATTTAAAATATATAATCCAATGGTTTTTAGTATATTCCCAAACCATCACCATGATAAAATTTCATCACTTTCCAGAAAATTAGCAGTCACTCTCCATTCCACATCAACTCGCCACCCCTATCTCCCAGTATTGACTGCATTTCTCTTATGATTAATGTTGAGGATCTTCTCATATGCATTTTTGTCATCTGTACATCTTCTTTGGAGAAATGTCTATTCAGATCCTATGTCTGTTTTTTAAAATTAAAGTATAATGAACATACAGTGTTATATTAGTTTCAGGTGTACTATATACTGATTCAACAATTCTGTACATTATTCAGTACTCATCCCAGTAAGTGTACCCTTAATCATTTTTATTTCACCCACCCTTCCACCCCTTCCCCTCTGGCAACCACCAGTTTGTTCTCTATAGTCGAGTCTGGTTTTTTGTCTCTTTTCGTTGTCTGTTTTTTTCTTAAATTCCACATATGAGTGAAACCATATGACAGTTGTCTTTCACTGACTGACTTATTTCACTTAGCATTATACCCTCTAGGTCCATTCATGTTGTTGCAAATGGTAAGATCTCGAAGATTTCATTCTTTTTCATGGGAATGATTCAGCCATATATAGCATATCTTCTTTATCCATTCATCTATCAATGAACAGATGGGTTGCTTCCATATCTGGCTATTATAAATAATGCTGCAATAAACGTAAGCATTCATGTACCTTTTTGAATTAGAGTTTCCATCTTCTTTCAGTAAATACCCACTATGGCATTACTGGATCATATGGTCATTCTATTTTTTAATTTTTTGAGGCAACTCCATAATGTTTTCCACAGTGGCTGCACCAATTTGCATTCCCACCAACAGTGCATGAGGGCTCCATCTTCTGCACATCCTTGCCAACACTTACTATTTCTTGTTTTTTTGATTCTAGCCATTCTGACAGGTATCTCACTGTAATTTTGATTTGAATTTTGCTGATGGTTAGTGATGTTGAACATATTTTCAGGTGTCTGTTAGCCGTCTGTCTGTCTTCTTTGGTAAAATGTATTTTCAAATTCTCTGCCCACTTTTTTTCCCCAAGTTTTTATTTAAATTCCAGTTAGTTAATATGCAGTGTAATATTAGTTTCAAGTGTAGAATTTAGTGATTCAGCCCTTCCATACAACACCCCATGCTCATCACAAGTGCACTCTTTAATCCCCATCACCTGTTTCACCAATTCTCCCACCCACTCCCCTCTAGTAACCATCAGTTTGTTCTCTTTAGTTAAGAGTCTGTTTCTTGGTTTGCCCCTCTTTTCCCCCTTATATTCATTGGTTTTGTTTCTTAAATTCCACATATGAGTGAAATCTGTCTTTCTCTGATTGACTTATTTTGCTTAGTATAATACTCTCTAGTTCCATCTACATTGTTGTAAATGGCAAAATTTCATTATTTTTGATGGCTAAATAATATTCTAATATATGAATATTAGATAATATATTAGAATAATATATATACTAGATAATATATTAGAATAATATCTATAAATACACACACACAAACTCCACATCTTTATCCATTCATCAGTCGATGGACATTTGGGCTTGTTCCATAATTTGGCTATTGTTGATAATGCTACTATAAACATTAAGATGTATATATCCCTTCAAATTATTATTTTTGTATCCTTTGGGTAAATACCTAGTAGTGCAATTGCTGGATCATAAGGTAGTTGTTTTAACTTTTTAAGGAAACTCCATACTGTTTTCCAGAGTCCTCTGCCCATTTTTTAAATCGGATTGTTTATCCAGTGTCAAGTTCTTTATATATAGCCTGCATATTAACCTCTTACTGGATATACTATTTGTAAGTATCTTCTCCCATTTTTGTTTTAATGATGGTTTTCCTTGTGTGCAGAAGCTTTTTATTTTGGTGTAATCCCAGTATTTTAATTTTGCTTTTGTTTCCCTTGTCTGAGGAGACATCCCTAAAAAAATGTTTCCATGGCTAAAGTCAAAGAAATTACTGCTTATGTCTTCTTCAGGTTTCAGATTTAGGTCTTTAATCCATTTTGAGTTTATCTTTGTGTTTGGTATAAGAACAGGGTCCAGTTTCATTGTTTCTCATGATGTTGTCCGGCTTTCCCAGCACCATTTGTTGAAGAAACTGTCATTTCTCCATTGTATATTCTTGCCTCCTTTGTTGTAGATTAACTGCAGGGTCTTTGGTGGCTCTACACAAATTTCTGTGTTATTTGTTCTATGAAAAGTGTAGTTTGTATTCTGAGAGGGATTGCATTAAATCTGTAGACTGCTTTGGGTAACACAGACATTTTAACAAAATTGGTTCTTCTAATTCATGTGCATGAAGTATCTTCCCATTTGTATCTTCTTCAATTCCTTTCATCAGTGTTTTATCCTTTTCAGAGTATGGATCTTTCTCTTCCTTGCTTAGGCTTATTCCTAGGTATTTTATTATTTTAGTGCAACTGCAGATGGGATTGTTTTCTTAATTTCTCTTTCTGCCACTTCGTTTTTAGTGTATAGAAATGCAATAGATTTTGGGGGAATACTTATGTAGGATTTATTTTATATAAAAACTGAATCATATTACATGCTTTAATTTACAACTTGGTTTTTCCAGTGAACTATATAACATGAGCATCTATCTCATCAGGACAACAGACATGGTTCAAACACATTCTTTCTTTTTTTTTTAACTTAATTTTATTTTTTATAAACATATAATATATTTTTATCCCCAGGGGTACAGGTCTGTGAATCGCCAGGTTTACACACTTCACAGCACTCACCATAACACATACCCTCCCCAATGTCCATAACCCCACCCCCCCTCACCCAAACCCCTCCCCCCATTAACCCTCAGTTTGTTTTGTGAGATTAAGAGTCACTTATGGTTTGTCTCCCTCCCAATCCCATCTTGTTTCATTTACTCTTCTCCTACCCCCTTAACCCCCCATGTTGCATCTCCTCTCCCTCATATCAGGGTGATCATATGACAGTTGTCTCTCTCCAATTGACTTATTTTGCTAAGCATGATACCCTCTAGTTCCATCCACGTCGTTGCAAATGACAAGATTTCATTTCTTTTGATGGCTGCATAGTATTCCATTGTGTATATATACCACATCTTCTTTATCCATTCGTCTGTTGATGGACATCTAGGTTCTTTCCATAGTTTGGCTATTGTAGACATTGCTGCTACAAACATTCGGGTGCACATGCCCCTTCAGATCACTACGTTTGTATCTTTAGGGTAAATATCCAGTAGTGCAATTGCTGGGTCATAGAGTAGTTCTATTTTCAACATTTTGAGGAACCTCCATGTTGTTTTCCACAGTGGTTGCACCAGCTTGCATTCCCACCAACAGTGTAGGAGGGTTCCCCTTTCTCCGCATCCTCGCCAGCATCTGTCCTTTCCTGACTTATTCATTTTAGCCATTCTGACTGGTGTGAGGTGATATCTCATTGTGGTTTTGATTTGTATTTCCCTGATGCCGAGTGATGTGGAGCACTTTTTCATGTGTCTGTTGGCCATCTGGATGACTTCTTTACAGGAATGTCTGTTCATGTCTTCTGCCCATTTCTTGATTGGATTATTTGTTCTTTGGGTGTTGAGTTTGCTAAGTTCTTTATAGATTTTGGACACTAGCCCTTTATCTGATATGTCGTTTGCAAATATCGTCTCCCATTCTGTCAGTTGTCTTTTGGTTTTGTTAACTGTTTCCTTTGCTGTGCAAAAGCTTTTGATCTTGATAAAATCCCAATAGTTCATTTTTGCCCTTGCTTCCCTTGCCTTTGGCGATGTTCCTAGGAAGATGTTGCTGCGGCTGAGGTCAAAGAGGTTGCTGCCTGTGTTCTCCTCAAGGATTTTGATGGATTCCTTTCTCACATTGAGGTCTTTCATCCATTTTGAGTCTATTTTCGTGTATGGTGTAAGGAAATGATCCAATTTCATTTTTCTGCATGCAAACACATTCTTTCTAATAGTCATATACTATTCCACAGTTCTTCAGTTGATAAACATATAATGTGTTTATACTACTGACATCAGTGCTGCAGTCAGCTCCTATACATACACATTTATTTGTATGGGATAAAAATCCCAAAGTGGCTTCCCAGGAATAAGTCATAGTACTTTTAATTTTAACCAACTGTGCCAGATTAATTCCCAGGGATTGTAGCAATTAATATTTTACTAACACTAGATGTTGTTATTTTTTTTTTAATTATAAGCCCATTTCATGTGATGTGATGAGTACTGTACGGTATTATATGCAACTGAAGAATTATCAAACTCTACTTCTGAAACTAATGATGTACTATTTGTTGGCTAATTGAATTTAAATTAAATATTATAGGTCAATTTATGTCTTAAAAATGGTTTCTGGCTCTACTTACATTTGCATATTTAAGATCATTTGTGTTATTAAACATCTTTTTATTTGCTCATTTTCCATTTTAATTACTCTCTTATACATAGTTTGTTGAATTACTTCAATTATTTTACTGGACTACTTGTCTTTTTCCTGAATAAGATGGGTAAGAAATTAAGTAAAATGCATTTCCTCAAACTTGAAATTTTCTTTTTTTCTAAATCATTGCTTTATGTCATTTTCTAACATGTGAAATATTTTAATTTTGGTGTTCAGGTTTTTTTATTATTTTGAGGATTCTGGAGTCCTTGATTTTGTGAGAGGATGGCTCAGATGTTAAGTTTACATACAAATTTTAACGGATTTTATTGTAATATTTCAGTTTTTAAAACCATTTATTTATTAATATATAAATAAAGACAATTCAGCTTACTCTTGCAAATTGATAGTAATTATTTATATTTATTGTGTTTAAGCTTTGTCTAGGAAGTCTAAAATAATTTTGAATTAGTAATAAAAATATACTTTTTCTTTTCTTAGGATCTAATGGAGATGGTTACAGTATTTCACCATATACAGTGTATACTATTGATTTTGGGTAGACTTTAACATGTTTAAGCAATTTATTTTTTAATGAGTTTTTATTTGGCATGAGCTTGCATGAAATGCAACAGATTTATGTATACTAATTTTGTATCCTACAACTTTACTGTATTTATTTATCAGTGCTAGTAGTTTTTTGGTAGAGTCTTTAAGGTTTTCTACATATAGTATCATGTCATCTGTAGTTAGTGGAAGTTTTATTTCTTCCTTACCAATCTGGATGTCTTTTATTTCTTTGTCTTGTCTAATTGCTATGGCTAGTACTTCCAGTGCTATGTTGAATAAGAGTGGTAAGAGTGGACATCTTTGTCTTATTCTTGATCTTAGAGGAAAAGCTCTCAATTTTTCCCAAGTGAAGAAAATGTTAGCTGTGGGTTTTTCACATGTGGCTTTTATTATGTTGAGGTATATTTCCTCTAAACATACTTTGTTGAGAGTTTTTATCGTGAATGAATATTGTAATAATTTATATAGTGTTTTATAGTTCAGAATATATTTCTTTGTTCAAACGTCAAAATGATGCTATAACATGGTTTTTGGTTTTTTTTATTAATCATTTTTTAAATTTATTTTCAGCATAACAGTATTCATTGTTTTTGTACCACACCCAGTGCTGCATGCAATCCGTGCCCTAATACCCACCACCTGGTTCCACCAACCTCCCACCCCCCCACCTCTTCAAACCCTTCAGATTGTTTTTCAGAGTCCAGAGTCTCTCATTGTTCACCTCCCCTTCCAATTTCCCCCAACTCCCTTCTCTTAACTCCCCATGTCCTCCATGCTATTTGTTATGCTCCACAAATAAGTGAAACCATATGATAATTGACTCTTTCTGCTTGACTTATTTCACTCAGCATCATCTCTTCCAGTCCCATCCATGTTGCTACAAAAGTTGGGTATTCATCCTTTCTGATGGAGGCATAATATTCCATAGTGTATATGGACCACATCTTCCTTATCCATTCGTCCATTGAAGGGCATCTTGGTTCTTTCCACAGTTTGGTGACCGTGGCCATTGCTGCTATAAACATTGGGGTATAGATGGCTCTTCTTTTCACTACATCTGTATCTTTAGGGTAAATACCCAGTAGTGCAATTGCAGGGTCATAGGGAAGTTCTATTTTTAATTTCTTGAGGAATCTCCACACTGTTCTCCAAAGAGGCTGCACCAACTTGCATTCCCACCAACAGTGTAAGAGGGTTCCCCTTTCTCCACATCCCCTCCAACACATGTTGTTTCCTGTCTTGCTAATTTTGGCCATTCTAACTGGTGTAAGGTGGTATCTCAATGTGGTTTTAATTTGAATCTCCCTGATGGCTAGTGAGGATGAACATTTTTTCATGTGTCTGATAGCCATTTGTATGTCTTCATTGGAGAAGTGTCTGTTCATATCTTCTGCCCATTTTTTGATATGATTATCTGTTTTATGTGTGTTGAGTTTGAGGAGTTCTTTATAGATCCTGGATATCAATCTTTTGTCTGTACTGTCATTTGCAAATATCTTCTCCCATTCCGTGGGTTGCCTCTTTGTTTTCTTGACTATTTCCTTGGCTGTGCAGAAGCTTTCGATTTTGATGAAGTCCCAAAAGTTTATTTTGGCTTTTGTTTCCTTTGTCAATATCTATACTGCCTAGAGAAATCTATACTTTTAATGCCATTCCGACCAAAATTCCACTGGTATTCTTCAAAGAGCTGGAGCAAATAATCCAAAAATTTGTATGGAACCAGAAGAGACCCCGAATCGCTAAGGAAATGTTGAAAAACAAAAATAAAACTGGGGGCATCATGTTACCTGATTTCAAGCTTTACTACAAAGCTGTGATCACCAAGACAGCATGGTACTGGCATAAAAACAGACACATAGACCAGTAGAACAGAGTAGAGAGCCCAGATATGGACCCTCAACTCTATGGTCAGTTAATCTTCGACAAAACAGGAAAAAATATACAGTGGAAAAAAGACAGTCTCTTCAATAAATGGTGCTGGGAAAACTGGGCAGCTATATGTAGAAGAATGAAACTCGACCACTCTCTTACACCGTACACAAAGATAAACTCAAAATGGATAAAAGACCTCAACGTGAGACAGGAATCCATCAGAATCCTAGAGGAAAACATAGGCAGTAATCTCTTTGATATCAGCCACAGCAACTTCTTTCAAGATATGTCAAGATATGTCAAAGACAAAGGAAACAAAAGCCAAAATATAACATTTTTAAAATTTTTAGTATTTATAAAAGCATTTTAAAGACTTTATCATTATTAATACATTTAATTTGATGAAAGTAAACAAGAAAGAAATATACTGGAATTCAATAAAAGAAACACTGAAGAACTTTCAGGCTGGAAAAGAGCTATATCATAAGTATTGAACATATTTTAGTCTAGTTTCATCAGACACTTCAAATCATGGAAAATGTTAAACTTTCATTTTATTTTCAGTTGATCCACAACAAACCTAGTAGTAGGTAGTGAAGGAATCATCTGACAGGTGATGAAAATAAGGTTCATCAAAATGACTTGTTCAAGAACACAGAGCTGGTAAGTTAAAGAGCCAAGATTAGAACCTGGGCTTGTTTTTGTTTGTTTGTTTTTGTTTTTAACCTCATGTTAAGGAGACAAAATCCAAAATCCAGAAGCTAAGAGTAGAATTTAAGGCCAGGGAGGTCAGGGTCACATAGTGTAACTTGAGGGTCAGAAATCATAATTCCCAACTGCTTATTAGGATAGAACCCAAACCAGATAAATTCACTGTATACCCACATTTTCTAGAATGCATCTAAACTATAAAGGATACACATATTTCTGCTGCCCCAAATTAACCTGATATCCTAAATATTCAAAGGGATTTATATGAATCTTCTCATATTGAAAATCTAACATCAACAAAACTGCTAGATTAAATTGGCCATTTGACATGAATAAGATGATAGAATAACAAATACTAAGTTTAAGTACAGTAAAACTTAATAAATATAGTTAAATTTCAGAAAGTTAAGCCCAAGGAACCTCATGTTAGTCTTATCCTAATGTTTTATATGCCTAGCAAGATATAAACTCAAACATACTTTCTTACCATGATATTGTAGTTGATATTAATGGTCTTATCTTCATAGGGGTCCTTCATCTGAACAGGTTTAACATCATTCTTTCCTTTCCTTATGACATCATAGATGGGATTCCGAGGTTGTTGGTTTTGTAGAATTTTTTTCAGTTGCTTTTCCAGAAGTTGTGGAGCATTGTTAACTATTTCAAAAACTCCAAAATCCACATTAAATCTAATTGCCTCTGAAAAGGTCTGCAAATAAATTTGCAAAAATAGACCTTAAATTTCTATAACCCAGAAACTCTCTAAGAATACTTTGACACTTAATAAATGCACACACACACACACACACACACACACACACACACACACAGAGTTTTGTGTACTTAATCATTAGCTCTTCTCTTTAGGTACTTGGAAATCTCTTGACTACAGATAAGGGAACCCACTGAATCCTTCCTTTCCAATGTACTTACGCCAAGAAGTAAGGATGTATTACAGCAGAAATTCCCTTTGCATAAACATCTTATCCCTGTGCTTTTTTGGAGCTGGTAAGAAATAGACACCTGGTCTCTATGAAGCAATGTTATTCTCTTAGGAGGGGGTGGATTACTAGGGAAGAATGAGTAAAGGAAGAAGAAATAACACTCCCGTTATCTCTTTCATCCCCAGGAGCCATGAAAGCTAAAGTCTCCCTTGCCCAAAAGGATAAAATTAAGTACAATGTGTTCTTCATTTAAGACTATTTCAACACCATTCCTGTCACTGTGAAAAAAAAAAAGAGAGAGTGAAAGACAATAACATTTCTGAGCATTTCTCAGTAATTACTAAATGCTGCCAACTTTTATTTAAAGTCAGTCTGTTAATATACAACAGTCAGGCGTCTTGAGTTTAAATGCCAACTTGCCAATAAGTAGCTCTGTGACTTTGAGTGAATCTTTAAACGTGTTTGGAGCCTCCATCTCCTTAACAAATAAATAGTGGATTGGCTGTCTGTGTCTTTTCCCATTTTGCCCTCTAAATCTAGAATCAGGTTCCTCTTTCAGAATATGAACTTATTCTAGAATACCTTTCATGAGCTACGTACTCGTACAGATTAATTTATATATTTTTAGCTAGGTGATAGAAGACATCTAGCCCTTCCCCTTGGATCAATAACTGTCCTAGGAAGGGAATCAATTCTTTCAATTTTACTAAGAGATTGCTAGATATAGTTAAAATTTAATGAATGGCAGGATGTCATAAAATTGGAGTTAGAAATATATATGTGCCTATGTATAACTATCCACATATGTGTGTGTATGTATACATATTCTTCTAATGTCAGGTAACATCACATCTCTAAAGTCTGACTGACTCCCCTTCTGAGGAGTTTAATGTGCATGGACAATAAAGTTCAATATGGGAGAGCCTGGGTGGCTCAGTGGGTTAAGCCTCTGCCTTCGGCTCAGGTCATGATCTTTAGGATGGAGCCCCACATCGGGCTTCGGCTCAGCAAGGACCCTGCTTCCCCCCTCTCTCTGCCTGCCTCTCTGCCTACTTGTGATCTCTCTCTCTGTCAAATAAGTAAATAAACTTAAAAAAAAAGTTCAATATGAATGGCAGTCTACAGGCCTAAAGACCTCAGGGCTAAGACTTCTCCCTCA
Organism: Enhydra lutris kenyoni; assembly: GCF_002288905.1. Taxonomy (NCBI): domain Eukaryota; kingdom Metazoa; phylum Chordata; class Mammalia; order Carnivora; family Mustelidae; genus Enhydra; species Enhydra lutris. Next base: position 37,675,813 of record NW_019154098.1, on the reverse strand, counting down.
AAAATGACAAGTATAGCTCAATGGACAAGTACCAACAATTACAAGTATAAGATTTCTTCAATAAACATATTTGATTGCATCTTTCAAACATGAGATTCACACAGGCATCACTTATCTGAATGTCAAATATTATCTCTGAATTATACTATCACTAGACTAAACAGATTAATGAGTCTGCTGATGACGGAGACAAGATTCAATGGGTAGGAGAAAGGAACTGAATTGAACTTGGTAGAAAATGGACGTAAAATATTAACCAGAGAGGGGAAAATGGTGTAGTTGATGGCAAAAGACCATCTGGAAAAGATTTCTTCTAGTTCTGAGTATCCAGGGAACAAGAGAGCAGGTTTGGCCTTTGTTTGTTTTCCTTTCTTTTTTCTGCCTCTTAACCACACACCTGGTAGACAGAGGAACACAAAGTTATGATAATCCAAAGCAAAGAATGCCAATCAGTTCTATGAACAAATAAAATATTTCCTGCTACCCAAGTTGAAAAAATACTGCTCCAGTAAAAAAAAAAAAAAAAAAAAAAAAAATTTAAAAATAAAAAAAATTAGAGGGACTGTGACACTCTGAGCCCCTGATTAGTCAGTGTTACTCACTAGTAAACAGTGACTGTACAGCGGTAGAATACTAGGACTGACAAGAACTACTGTTTACTGGACATCTACCTAACGTGCCAGGTGTGTGACAGACACTACAAATGCTCTATCTCGAATCCTTCCACATGCCTGTGATCAGTCTTTATAGAAAGTGGACCCTCATGATGGTTATATGATAGGCGACAGATTCAGAGTTATAAAGTGCTAGATCAGGGCTATCAAAACAGGTCTATCTGGTCCCAAAGACAGCACATTTGCCCTTCTTTACCATCCTATTGTCTCACATACGATAAAACTAACACACACTCACCACCCTCTCTGGGTCAGGTACTGTACTAAGCAACATCCTTATACACTTCATGGAACTGGTGTTCAAACCAAGATGTTTAACCAGTAAAGACACAGAGGCTTAAAGCAGCATGGTGTACATGGGTCATTGTAAGCAGTTCCACCCAGTTAGAAAATAACTAGACTAGTTCATTGTTAAACAGTTTAAGGAACAGAGAAAAGACTTGAGGTGGCTGAGGTAGATAGGACCAGATCATGGGAGGCTGTGCGTAGCATTTTAAAAAGCATAGGCTTATCTTGATGCTGTGGGAAACAGTGTGGGATGGGAAAATCCTAAATTGGAGAGTAACATAATCTGATTTGGGTTTTGGGAAGATTCTCCAGGTAGTAATCTGGAGTGTTGTTTATAGGCTCTGAGTTGGTGAGGCAGGAAGCTCGCATCCCACAAGCGAAGTCATGGCTGTGCTCTGGGGAGGCTGGCTGGGACCTCACACCCGCTGCCATGGGAACCAGGCTCCATGTGGTAATTACTGCCTCTCTTGGATGGGTTCCTGTCCCCAGCACACACACGGCCCAGGGCAGGCTTTAAGGCAGGTGGTTAGCAACTGCTTTCATTTTCAACTCACAAAACCAAAATGCTGCTGAAAAAGGTTAAGTGATCTCTTTGTGGATTTACAGCAAGTTCTCTAGTGAGCTCGCTACAGAACTCTGGGCTCACGATGACAACCCGCTTCAAACCCAGGCCTGACACATAACGTCAGTAGGCGTCCGCAGATGCCGTGGATTAGCTCACTCAGGACCTGTTCCAACCTCCTGAAATGTAGAATCTGGACCACTAAAAGTTGTATCACCCAGATCCCTTGCAGGTCCCGCTTCATGTGTGATTCAGGTTCTGCTAGTCGTGTGCATGAAAGGCTTGAATTCTGAAGAAAGTCTAGTGGGAAAAGAGGCAGGGTCTGTCCAGCCTGAGGAAGGAAAGCTCAAGGACATAAGCACATGAAAATGAGGAAAGAAACTGGACAAAAAGAAATACTTTATGGAAAAACTAAAATAAAATAAAAATAACTAAAATAAAAAGCCCATTTATTGTGTTCATGATTAAATGACACAAAATGATCCCCATTTATTTTTTTTTAAAGAAATGTAGCTATATGTTAAAATATTTACAATTTTTAAACTTAAGAATTTTTCTCAGTGGAATTGAAATGTGATGGGGTCTTTGCCACAGGGAAATAAGTGTTTTCCTGCCTTTTTTTTTTTTTTTTAAGATTTTATTTATTTGACAGAGAGAAAGTGAGAGCAGGAACACAAGCAGAGGGAGTAGGAGAGGGAAAGCAGGCTTCCTGCCAAGCAGGGAGCCCGACGCGGGGCTCAACTTAGGGGTCGACTGACTTGGGGCTCGACTTGGGGCTCGTCTTGGGGCTTGATCCCAGGATCCTGGAATCATGACCTGAGCTGAAGGCAGACGCTTAACGCCTGAGCCACCCAGATGCCCCAAGTGTTTTCCTGCTTTAAAAGCTATGATTTCCAGTGGATCTCTGGAGGTCCATAGCAACACTGTGATTCTAAGTTTATAAAAGGGGCAAACAACTGATTCAAAGCTTCCCCCAGTTCATTTATTTTAACAAAAACAAAACATGAATGCCCAAATGCCATTAGTGTCCCAAGCAAAGAGGATACAAGCTGAATAAAACACTGTTTTATTGTCTCTCAGGAAACACAATGGTCTTTCAAGGGGGGAAAAAAGAAGAAGAAAAAAGACCCTGTATATTCTTTCTTTGTTTTTTAAGATTTTATTTATTTGAGAGAGAGAGAGAATGATAGTGACAGAGAGCACAAGCAGGGGGAGGGGCAGGCACAGGGAGAGGGAGAAGCGGGTTTCCCCCTGAGCAGGGAGGCTGATGTAGGGCTCAATCCCAGGACCCCAGGACCATAACCTGAGCCAAAAGCAGACGCCTAATCAACTGAGCCACCCAAGCATCCCAAGTCTGTATCTTCTGCTTTCTAATAAGATCAACCAATTCCACTGTTCCTTTGTTATTTTATTTATTCAACAATAAGTATTTATTGACTCCTTATTAAATGAGATACCATGATAGATGATACACTGTTACACTGAGTGAGCCAATTCAGAGCATTCTCCACAAAGGTCCAAATGAAAAGAACGAGACACAGATCTGGTCTCAGCTTAGGATGATCCAACAACAGGAGAAGAAAGATGCATAAGTACGCAGAGACAGTAGAGACTAATCCCACAAAGCAATGAGCCCTACAGTGGGCATATAAGGCAAAATCATATTTAGTCAAAATTACCCCTTGAAATCCTTGAGAACACCCAACACGTGCAATATTGTCCTACCTCTCAAGAAGCTGCTCACAGTTTTTCCTCTGGTCTTGAAATGGGTCGTGGATTCTTCAGTTATGAACCAGATGAAATGGTGGGCTTGTGTTTAAAGCTCACGTAATATAGAGACGCCTGTTTAACACTAGAATCCCCCTCAGCACCATCAGTTGACTACACTAGGAGAGGCGAGCAGGAAGAGACCCCCGAGGGAACAGCAGGTTCTCATCTTCCATCTCACACCCGCATCGGGATGCTCACGGACTGGTATATGTGTGTTTATGGATTAGTACAACAGACAAAATCATCCTCACTCTTTAAATCACCCTCACTCTCTCTGCAGAGCACAGATAATTCATTTTGAGTAATAACACATGTATATTGATGAACTACAGCAGTTTGACATTGCTGAAGCTTACTATTCGAGGGGGGAATAAGATATAAGTCTAGAGAGAAACGCAGAGGACGAGTTCATCAAGGACTTTCTATTACATGCCTAACTCTCAACTGAATTCTCTCCAATCCCTGGTTCTCAGACTGGGGTGCCTGGACCCGCAACATTGACATCACCTTGGGCCCTGCGAGAAATGCAATTCCCAGGCCCCTCCCTATAATCCCGGGACTCTGTGTAAACAAACCCTCAGGTGACTCTTATGCATGTTCAAGTTCGAAAATCATTGCTTTAGGAGGACGGGAAGCCAGTGAAGAGTTTGCAACTGGGGAGACAGAATCCTGGTCAACACCAACTTCAACGCCCATCTCTGTCCACTATTTCCTATAGACTTTGCTCCGTATTCACGTAAGTGGAGGGGCCGGCCATCTATGTTCTGTATGCAGAAGAAAGAACCCTGGTTTTTATCAGGCAAAGTCCTGTTGTCTGCTTTAAAAAAAAAAAAAAAATCTTCCTCATGCATCAGATCCTTTGTTTTCACCATTTTTCAGCCTATCCACAAAACTCCTACAGATGGGTTAATATGTGACAGTAAGACACATGTAAAGTTGGGGAGTGAGGAATGAACAATGTAGGAAGTCAGTCCTTCTCCCAAAAAAGCTGAGTAGGCTGATTCAGAGAACACTCCGCTTTTAATCATATGACAGGAAAAATCTTCAGTTTGAGCCTCAAACCCATCCCTCCACAAGCTGTTGCAGACTGCTCTTTCCCTTACTTAATTTTCTTATTTCAAGGGTATCATATTCCAAATGTTCTAAAACGCATTGACCTGAAGGTGGTGAAAGCTAACTTTGTAGTACCAGTCATCCATGTGCGAAAAATATTTTCACAGAAAAAGCAAGTGCACGAAAATATTTTTACCACAATAAATTGCTGGTTCCACATTTCTTTGAGAAGAGGAGGGGGGAAAAAAAAACCAAAAACCTGTGAATAATTAGTGATGTGCTTAAGCTGCCAGCAGAGCACCACTGAAACTTACCGGGTGCCAAATTATTTAGCTGAACAGTATTTAAATTAAAAACTAATGACTAGGTTAATTTAATACATGTTCATCTCTGCTCCAACTCCGTCTCTACTAATTGAGCTCTGAAGCTGTATTTTAAACATGCATCCTAGTCGGCAATGAAAAACATGTGACTACTTGAATATAAGAAGTCAGGCACCAATGACTTCTATCAATCTAGTTTTTATTGTCATTTTAGATGTTTAACCATGAACTATTTACTGGACACATTTGCCAATGGGATGGAAGGAGTAGTGTGCTACGTAAAATGCAGGGAAAATATCCTTAGTTATTAAAAGCAGTTACATTAGGTCATTTGAGTGCTTTATGTTAGAGATACAAAGCTTATCAAAACACCCAGAGGTGTAAACACTGAACTAAGCAGTACCACCTAGACTCCATCAACACTTTTAAAAATCAATCTCTGAGTATTTAAATTTTGGCAGCGGAAGACCCGCGCCCCGCATCCCACTCCGTACCACAGATTCCCCAAATCTCTCCTCTCTTTCTCTCTCCTTCTACTTACCCAACAATCCATCCAACATATAAATCCTTCATAAAGCTGCAAGAAATTATAATAGTTTACAGATTAAAGACAAAAAGTGTGGAGAATCAGTCCCAAAAAAAGAAGTTCTGGTAAAATTCCAAAGGCACATAGCTAAGTATGGTCTGGCAAACACATGACATACCTATCCTTGCAAGGAGGGTATGGAACAGGCCACCCCTCTAGCTTCTGCAAACCATAAATGTCACAAACATTCTAAACCACCCACAGAGGACCAACCTAAATCTGTATGTGGGCTCATCTACCCAATCCCACAACAGTCACTGAGCATAAAACACACAAAACAAAACCAAAAGGGAAAAAAAATGTTTTCACACTATAGCACAGAAGAAAACTTAATAAGCAAACACTTACCCATAAAGAGTTGACAGCAAAAAAAAGCAAAACAAAACAAAACAAAACAAAACAAAAAAAAAACCTCCCAGACACCAAATGAAAACAATATCTAAATATGAACCTGGCAAGAGAACAAACAGAATGAAGTTATGAAAGCTCGGATTTGGAAAGTGCCACAATCATTTATAATAGCGGCAACTGTCCTGGATTCCCCTCATCAAAATAACATGGAGGCAGGCTACCAGCCATCAATTTCTGGATCTTACAATGTGTCCCATGGGTGTAATGGGGTAATGGAAAGGAGGAGGGTGGGAGCCAGAAAGCCTGATTCCTAGGCCCTTTTCTGCCACAATCCGGTTCTGGGACCTTGGGCATGTCACCACAGATGTGGAAGAAGACTCAGAAGTCTTAGAAATTCTAGATGACTGACTGGAGGGGCATTTAGGTTGAGAATACTGTCATTTTTATCTACACTATCTCAGGCTTAGACTGTTGGGGTTTGGGGGTGGAGATGGTAGAGGAGGCAAGGCAGAAGATTAGAAGGTTTACTTGTTTATTAAAAAAAAAAAAAGTCTTACACAAAAGACGTAGAAATAAAAAACCAGAATCATCCTCAAGAAGCTTTGGGGGATATAGAAGAAAGGGACCTATCCTTGGCCCCAGGAAATTTACATGTAGCTCCTGAGATAAAAATAAACAGAGAAGAAGATTAATCAAGTTTTCTTTAGCTGGAAAAGTCCAATCTCCCACCTGATACATATATCTCCATAAAACATTCTATCTGAATATCTCCAATCACAGGAAGTTTACCCCTGTGAACAATGCCAGACCTACTGTGCTGTTCTATTGTTAGAAAGCACACTTCAAACATCTTTCTTCCAGGGGAAAAAAATCAATTTCCTCATAAATGCTGGCCCTGGTTCTGCGTCTAGATTCACAAAACATGTTAACCCCTCTTCCTCAATCAGATCTTGAAATATTTGGTAAAAGTTGGTCTATTCCAACCCTTCTACCCATTCCCCAACCGGGTTCAACACCCACATTCTTTCAACACTTCTTCATCCGATGTGGCTTCAAGAGTGTTCATTGGCTGAGTCTCCCTAAATCTGGTTTGAAAGACCAACTCTTAACCTTGGGCACCAAGAATGGAACACAATATTCCAACTGTGTCCTGACAACTCAATTTGATTCAAGAAAACACTGATTGAGTGCCTTCTATGCTCCAGACTAATATTTTTCTTGATTTTAACTATACTTCTGTTAATGCATCCTAAAAACACATTGGGTTTGTTTTAGACCATTTCAGATTACTGCAATAAAAACAAGATCAGATTCTGTTATTCAAACTCTCAGTTTATTCCTCTGCTGTCAGTTCTATTGACATTACAGGTAGTAGGAGAAGTTTCTGAGTCACGTGGACCTGGGTAGACCCTGTCACTTACAAGCTGAGTGACCTTAAGCTGGAAAAACACTAGTTCACTTGCAATGTTTCATCCAAGAACCTGATAAAAAAAATATTGTGAAAAAATCTGCCAATGGTAGATTTGTGTAGCATAGAAGATTATTCTCTAGATTGACAATGATCCACCAGTCTAATTAAGGAGTGACTGCCTTCATGTTTCAGGAATGGAAGATGAGATGGTCCAGTCAGTGAAGCAAAAAGAAAGAGAAACGCTAATTCTGTGCCAGGCACTTAAACATTAGCTTGTTTCACTACAACCTTATAAGACAGTTATATTGTTTTCACAGAGGAAGAAACTAAGGAACTCTAATTAAAGAATGTGTCTAAGATCACATGGGTAGTAGGCTGAGAAGCTAGGCTCAAACACAGTTCTGCCTCGTTCCTGTTCCTAACCATTACACTGGGGGATGAGTGCAGGAAGAATACGTGTGGTCGGTGGGGGCAGGAGGAGAGGGCTAGGGTAAGGCAGGAAGGATGGTGCAGGTCACACAAGCAGTATGAGGCTAGAGGTAAAACTAGGAAGGTGAGATGGAGACCACATTGCAAAGGATCTTGAACTCCATGCTAAGGAATGTGGACTTAAATCTGCAGGCTAATAAGAGTCAACCCTACTGGCTATAGTTAGAGAATCCGTTCAAAGATTTGACAACAGGGGCGCCTGGGTGGCTCAGTGGGTTAAAACCTCTGCCTTCGGCTCAAGTCATGATCCCTGCAGGGTCCTGGGATTGAGCCCCAAGTCGGGCTCTCTGCCCCGCAGGGAGCCTGCTTCCTCCCCCTCTCTCTCTGCCTACTTGTGATTTCTCTCTCTCTGTCAAATAAATAAAATCTTTGAAAAAAAAAAAAGATTTGACAACAAATTTCACAGATAATGATAAGGGGTTTGGAGACAAATAAAGCAGCATAAGGGGAGCATATATTATTTTAGCCAGGGTTGGGAGGGAAGGTTTCCTGAACAGAAGTGACTTAAATCAGGGAGAAGGTGATACAAGTATTTCAGGGATGAGCACCCCAGCCTGAAGGGCCCTGAGTACACTTGGCATATTCATGGTTGAGAAACAATGAAGAGGGCCAGTTAGGCTGGGAAAGAATTAACAAGGGGAAGAGGGAGAGGAGACAAAGACCAGGGGATGAGAGGGCAAGAGCCAGATCATATAGGAATCTGGATTTTTATTCTTAATGTAGTGAGAAACCACTTGCGAGGGCTTTGAGCAGGAAGTAACATGGTTCCATTTATCTGTATTATTATTATTGTGGCTGTTATTGTTATTATTATGCTTTACTGAAACCATAATACATTAAATTTATGGTTCCTTAAAATGCACGTCCATGACACTCCAAAAAAGAGAGGTCAGTTTGGCACACTTCTTCTCAGTAAACCCATGCAGGCTTCTAATTCTTACTCAAGTGCTTATAAACCACATATTACTAATCTGTTCTAGAACCTTGCCCAGGGCTTGGTTTGAGAATCCATCAATCTTCCTTCCCCTCTTGTCCCTAAATTCTTCTTTGGAAACCTGTGACCCTATTTTCCCTTCTCCCATATATGGCACGAAGCATAGGTAGTTAATAGGCAGACTGTATGGTACCATATGCAAATGCAAAGGAATGGGAGATGGTGGGGGTTGGGGGGGTGGAGAATGAAAAGCAGAAGGATTTGGAGAGACAGAAAACAGGTGAGAAGGGTCCCCAGTGGGCTGCAGGGGACATACGAAAGGGTGAAACTGCAGGGATCTGCTGGGGTGGGATGAACCCATGACTGAAGAGACACTCTGTCATCTCATCTAAACTGTGAAAGGAATCACACAAAAATGATAACGTCAATCCTGACTGGATGACAAGACTGTGGCTGATTTTTTCTTACATATAAGATAGGTTCTCCCTAGTGTTCCTATATCAGTTCTGTAATTTAAAATAGATTTAAAGGGGCGCCTGGGTGGCTCAGATGGTTAAAATAGATTAAAAAAAAAGGGGGGGGGGGAATTTACATTCTGGAGCAAGTAAAAGTCAAGATAATCACAAATCTTGAGACAATGAAATAGAAATCTTGAGAAGCTGCAATCAGACCCATTAGAGGGATTTTTTTCTCTTTAAAATGTCCCCCCCCCTCGGGGCGCCTGAGTGGCTCAGTGGTTTAAAGCCTCTGCCTTCAGGTCATGATCCCAGCCAGGGTCCTGGGATCAAGCCCCACATCGGGCTCTCTGCTCAGCAGGGAGCCTGCTTCCTCCTCTCTCTTTGCCTGCCTCTCCACCTACTTGTAATCTCTGTCTGTTGAATAAATAAATAAAATCTTAAAAAAAAAAAAATTTATAAAATGTCCCCCAAATTGGAGGAAGAATGGAGAATCTAGAGCCTAGAGGAAAGACTACATAATCTGGAAGAGCAAAATTCTGACAGTTTTGTGATACTGCTGGGGTTTTTATAATATAAAACTGGATGATGAAAGTTGAAAAATCAGATGAAATAAGAACCCATCAGGTATCCTACAATATCACTCAGGCCTGTTGCTGGAAAGAGAAAGGTGTCTCAACCCCCATACTGGTTCCAGAGGCCCAGGTCGGCCAAAAGGAAGAGGGAACACAAATTCTTTTGGAAAAAGGAAAATAAGACAAAATAACAAACCTGCACACATAGATACATACAGACATAGAAAAACTAATCTAGGCGAGAAAGGGCACCTAGTACTTTCCTTTTAAAAGACATTTTCAGTGGCTAGGCTTTAAGAGGCTTTACATACTATGGCCCACTCCCTTTAAAATTACTTGTGGTGGGGGCGCCTGGGTGGCTCAGTGGGTTAAAGCCTCTGCCTTCAGCTCAGGTCATGATCCCAGGGTCCTGGGATCGAGCCCCACATCGGGCTCTCTGCTCAGCGGGGAGCCTGCTTCCTCCTCTCTCTCTGCCTGCTTCTCTGTGATCTCTGTCAAATAAATAAATAAAATCTTTAAAAAATAAATAAATAAATAAATAAAATAAAATAAAATAAAATTACTTGTGGGGTGCCTGAGTGGCTTAGTCAGTTGAGTGCCCAACTCTTGATTTTGGCTCAGGTCATGACCTCGGGATCTTGGAGTCAAGCCCCAGATTAGGCTCCATGCTCAGGGGGGAGTCTGCTTCAGGATTCTCTCTTTCCCTCTCCTCCTCCTTCTGCCCCTCCCCCTCCCAGCACTTTCTCCCTCCCTCCATCAAGTAAATAAATAAATAAATCCTTAAAAATAAATTTAAAAAAATAAAATAACTTGTGACTTTTTTATATTCCAAAATTTTCTTGGTAAATATGTTAATGAAAAAAGTTTTTTGCATTTTTATAACAAATAATGAAAATATTATCTTTTATCTGACATTCCTGATTAACTTTTACTAAGTAATGTGTTTTTATGCACTTCCATCTCACTTTTCCCAGCCCTCTGTAATGTGTAGTCTATCAGTCACTGCTCCTTAAGACTAAAAATCTATTATTTGGAAAAAATAAAAATTAAAATAAATAAATAAATATATATTTTATTTTACATCCACCTATGTCTTATTTACTAATGATATAAAATGCTAGTTGACTTAAACACAAATTACACTTTAATATCTGTCCAAGGGGATGCCAACAATTGCCTAAAGGCAAGAAATATAGTTTCTTAATTTTTTTGATATTTTGTCCTTACCACCTCTGTTCAAAGCCAGCAATGGTGCCTAATACAACAGCATCAGATTTTGTACAGAAGACTTTTTTTTCTAGTTTAGCCATATTTTTTATTATTTATTTAATTTTTGTACAGAATACTTTTTTTTTTTTTTTTAAAGATTTTATTTATTTATCAGAGAGAGAGGAAGAGAGAGCGAGCACAGGCATACAGAATGGCAGGCAGAGGCAGAGGGAGAAGCAGGCTCCCTGCCGAGCAAGGAGCCCGATGTGGGACTCGATCCCAGAACTCTGGGATCATGACCTGAGCCGAAGGCAGCTGCTTAACCAACTGAGCCACCCAGGCGTCCCTGTACAGAATACTTTTAATGGCTAGAAAAATTCCAGCTTTCATATCATCCATCCATCCATTCATTCATTTTTATTGTGTATAACTGACTCAGCTTTCTTCAGTAATTCCTAAATATGATTCAAACCCAAATGATTAACTCCATAAAAAGATATAAACTTTACTTAAATGCTTTAATTAATGGTTTTAAAAAATACTATCCCTGATAAATTTGTCTTACAAGATAATCCAGTAATTACAGTATTTGCTTTGATAATTAATTCCATAGAACATAATAATACACTCACTGGAAGGCTTAGGAATTCATTAAAGTAGTCCACAAGGAAATCATCTGTTGCCAAAGAATCTTCCTGCAAAAACATAAAACACAATATTATGCTTATACTAAGGTGTTTTAAAACATGTCAATATTATTCTCTAATTCTGCTTATCAATAGATTATAAGGTAGATCTTCAGATCTTTTTTAGTCTGTCCACAGCGAGTCCTTGCTATAAACAGAATACAGTGCTACAATCTCTGGAAGGAAAACACAACAAAATAAAACAGAGCATACTCTTCGAAGATTTTGCTAGTATGCCAAAGTAGAAAACAGAGCTCATGAAAAATACAGTACAGTACTTAAACGAAATGTAGTACAAACCATCATACACAATTTCTCACAAACTTATTTTCCTACATTGATGTATATATAGTATTTATATTTATATTATATATATTTCATAAAAATCATGACAGAATCAATAAAGGCAGAACCAGTGTTCGGAGTTAAAATGAAATTCAGAATGTATATTTCTTAAATTGCCCCTATGGAAGTGATAAACCAAGAAAAGAAAATATTCTACTGCTTTCTCCTCAGAATGAGATAGCCTTAGTAATTTGCGTCCTGCTTAACTTTTGCGTGAAGAAACTTTGACAATGCATGTGTTCTAAGCATAGAGATTGTATATATTTTTTCCATAACTATCTCACCCACCAACATAGTCGCTTTTAAAATTGGCAAAATTGGAAAGCCACTGCCAAGAACAAATTCTCTCTTCCAAATAAAACACCTTATTTTGTTAGCAATTGTTTCCATTGTGTCAAAAGCACATCAGGGCATACTCTGTTATATAGAACATGTGTTTATTTTGTTATTCATAATTATATTTCCACTTTGCAAATCTAACATGAAAGTTGACAATATGTCACAATGCTATTATTTCCATATGGCTGATTATTTTCTTCTTATATTGGTCAATTTTAAAAATTTGTTGAATATAACCTTGTGGTAAAAGGAAGATACTGTAGAATATTAACTTGGAAAATACATTTTTCAGGGTAATTTCTTTAAGTATCTGTAGTGCAATTGGAAAATAGAGTGATAAATAACCAACAGGTCGTATATCAAGAACTTACTAAAAATCTGTGAGCTTTTAAAACCACACCAAACTAAGGATTTCATTTACTAAAAATCTCAACTGATTAGAACAACAACAAGTAACCTAGGATCTCACAAATCTTCTACATTCATAGTAGTGCCTCAGTAATATATTCTCAAAGCTCTGACTCCCGAAGATCCAATAAAGCAGAACAAAGCAGGTAACATCTGGTGAAAGCTCCATACAGCTAGTAAGATTTCAAATTTTACCTTTCAAAGTGACTTTAATTTTCTGGACTTTATTTAGTGAACTACCTACTTTCTGCTAACTCTTAGGAGAAATCAGCTGAGCTTAATAAACATTCTTAGGAGCTCCAAGGTAGAAGAAGGCACTGTGTACCACCATAAGGGTGACCAAACTCTGCACTACTGGGCTCATGATCAAAAATCTGCAGATGGGGAGCGTGAGTATTTTTAATTAATAACAGTGGTGGAGTACAGTCCCTTGCTAATTTCTCTAAAATAGCATCGTATTTTAAAATTTCATCTCTAAAACAGAATGTATATTTCACAGAGTCAGGTGGACCTACGTATTGCCTAGAATTTGGCTGGCCACATAGCCAGAAACTTCTAGATAATCCTCAGATTCATATATTCATTTCCTGATGTCTCACCCTTCTCAGAGACTATAACTAAGTGATTTCTAAACTCTCTGTGATGAAGTAACTGTTTTGTTTTTTTCCCTAATCCTCAAGTTTCAGACAAATAACTTGTAAAATACAGTAAGAATGGATTAACTAGAAAATAAAATAAAAGATATACATAATACAAAAGGCCAATTGTTGATTACTAAATTCCATAGATAAATGCATACTGTCAACACAGCATAAAGTTTCTAAGCATTTTCTCTCGATTTCTGACTCATCTCAGCAAGGACTAAGTGTCTTGGGCGGCTCTGGTCCACAGACCTTCATCAAGCAGCAGTGTCCCAACACCCTGGTGAGCAGTTTGTTTCCAGTAACCTTGGGTCCCCCTGAAACCGAGCCACACGGTAGGGCCTTTCCTGGACATTCAGCCACGCCCTTGGGTTTGCATCCACAACCACAGAAACTCAAAGTATTCAAAAACATCAAAATTTGGATTTCTTTTCTGAAGTTGTATCTTAATTTCTCCCCATATGAAATACCAGCACTCCTGCTGCTATTAGGAAAGTTCTACAATAGAAATAAGCATGACGGGCACCTGGGCGGCTCAGTGAGTTAAGCATGTGCCTTCAGCTCAAGTCATGATCCCAGGGTCCTGGGATGGAGGCCCCTGTTGGGGGTTCTGCTTCTTTTCTCCCCCTCTCCCTGCTCTCTCTCTCTCTAATTCTCACTCTTGCTCTTGCAAATAAATAAATAAAATCTTAAAAAAAAAAAAAAAGAAGAAGAAAGAAGCATGGTCTTTGAGTGCCATTTTCTCCGTCCTTCTGCTGCACTTTAACAGGAAGGCCTGCACTTCTCTAAAAAAATGAGCATTACTTTCTCACTGAAGTTTCTAGACCAATGCATTCAGACATCTTGTCATAACAAGAATCTTGATTCAACCCTTGACTTACTATTTCTTTATCCTTATTTATTAAGGATCTTAATAAACCCTTTATTCTCAAAACTCTTTATTTAAAAAAATTTTTTTTCTAAGGCCTTGATCTAAAGAAGCAGCTCAGTTTCTCTAGTAAGTCTTCACAATCTAGTCATGTGGCTCTATTAAAAAGAACTAAGTCGCCATATTTGGGATTAATATATTCCAAATAACCAATAAACTGGTGATGGTTATTAATGGTACAATCAAGAAGAACACGGAGTTGCAATCAATTCCTCCATTACATCATTCCATGAACCCGGCTGCAAAATTTGCAACACAGATTCTCTGCTGAATGATGCAATGGAAGGCAGGAACGTTTTTTCAGAATTGAATACACACTTGAAACCTGTTTTTTCATGTACTACAGGTGTGCCATCTGTGAAAGTGAAGTCAGCTTTTCCGTTTTTAGTCCAAACTTCTCAAGTTTCTTCTTGAAAGAGGGTTAAGCAAAATAGTTTTTATGTGCTGGCTAATTATGATGGACAAAAATTTTTTTACTTAAAAATTTATTTTGCTGCACCCTCAAATCAGATAAACTACAATTAGTTCACCACCCTAAAAGATGCAAGATATGCAAAGAAGACCTTGTAAATGAGAAGGATGACATAAGGCAAAGACAGACATAAACCAAAGTCCGAGAAAGAATATGATAGATACCAAAGGAAAATTACAATATTAAATGTTTCCTCTCAAAGGAAGGAAACATACTATCTGGTAGGAGGAATCAGAAGAGACTTGAGTGGAAAAAAACAGCATTTGAAATAACTTCAAATTCTATAATTAGAAATACATTTATGAGAGGCAATAATGCAGAGTACAGAGAGAAATGCTTGAGCAAAGAAAGGTGGAAAGCAAAACATAGTAAAGGTGATCACAGTTAGCTAATGGCAGAAGTAGAAAAATAATCCAAGTTTCCAACTTCCTTTCAAGCCGTTCACACATTAAACCAAAGCCATTCATCTAATTTCCAATGTAGAATCCAGTACTGATAAACTTTAGATTAGGAACACTGTCATCAATCAGTGGATAGGACAGACCATATTTCCAAAACTACATCCACCAGGACGCACCTATTTTTGCTGCTTCCTCCTAAAGTACACATAGCCTTTCTTTTCTCCTTTCTAAACAGAGCTTCCCACTAGGATGCAATGACACAGTGATGTGCAGACAACAGAATTCAATGGGTCAAGTCAAAGTGGACCTCTTCATCCTTCAGGGCAACCAGGCACAGCCAGGGGTGACTAGAGTTCCCAAGATCGTGACCTCTGGTTGTGAGCAACCTGGTTTGGGACTCCTCGTGTCCATCTCCCTCCCCTGGAGAAGCCAACTGATGAGTTATATCCCACACCCACTGCTCCTCTGTAAAACGCTGAGCATAGCCAAGGAGTTGCTCAAGCTCCTAGACATAGATTTATTAGCTATCTGCAGAGCGTATCAGTGTCCCACGAAGCTGCCAGAAGAGTTTGTTTGAGATGTCCAAGAAACAGTGCACAGCCAAAGGTGCTGACAGCCTGGAGGAAGAGGGAAAGGGAGATCGTGGAAGGCTGCAGATGATCACCCCGAATCTCTACCTTCACATACATCAGATATTTCTGTCTATTGGCAACGGATGTGTGCCTGTAGTATGCCTAGCCAAGCTAGACACAAGGTGATCACTCAAAAAATAATGTACGCATTATGGACATTGGGAGGGTATGTGCTATGGTGAGTGCTGTGAAATGTGTAAGCCTGACGATTCACAGACCTGTACCTCTGGGACAAATAATACAGTATATGTTAATAAAAATAATTTTTTAAAAATGTAGGCATATGCTGTTTCATACACATAGTTTCATCATATGAAACATTTCTTTGATTGCTAAATCAATTTGTTTGCCCTAAGAAATTCTGACATTATATCTGTCATGAGAAAAATAAGTATTAAATCTTAATTTCAACTCTTACAATTTGGAATGGTTACAAAAAATAGTCTAAAAATTTTTTAACTCTTATTGGGTGAAATAGTTTCTTAACAGCAGAGACTATTCAAGAATTTTAAGAGATCGCCATTAAAAAATCTTGATTAGTAATTGCATGCAGACATTTTGACCGTACAACTTGATATTAAAAAGTTACCTACATCCAAAAAGGAAATTAACAAAATAATTTCATTTACAAAGAAATTTGCTGCAAAGAAGAGAAGACATAAATACCTGGGAAGACATACCATGTTTATGAACTGGAAGACAGTATTACCAAGATGACAATACCACCCAAAACAACCTACAGATTCAGTACCAAAATCCCAATAACATTATTTATAACAGATCTCCACCAAAATCCCAATAACACTATTTTTTGCAGAAATAGAAAAACTCATCCTAAAACTCATATGGAATTTCAAGGGATCTCAAATAGCAAAACCATCTTGAAAAAGAACAAGTTTGGAAGACTCACATACCCTGATTTCAATACTTACTTACTACAAAACTATAGTAATCAAAACAGTATGGCATAAAAAACAGAGCTATAGACCACTGGAATAGAGTTCATAAATAAACCCTCTCATACATGCTCAAATGATTTTTAACAAGGGTGCTAAGACCATTCGATGAGGAAAGGACACTATTTTTCAACAAACGGTGCTAGGAAACTAAATATTCATATGCAAAAAAATGAAGTTAGAACCTTACCTTATACCATACACAAAAATTAACTCAAAATGGGTGAAAGACCCAAATATAAGAGCTAAAACTATAAAATACTTTCAAAAAAACATAAAGATAATTCTTTATGACCTTGTATTTGCCAATGGATTCTTAGATATTACACCAAAAGCATGAGTAACCAAAGAAAAATTGGACTTCATGAAAATCTTAAAATTTTGTGCATCGAAGGCATCTCTTAAGAAAGGGAAAAGACTGCCTACAGAATGTAAGAAAATATTTACAAATCATACATCTAATAAGCAAGAAAAAGATAAACAACCCCAATTTTTTTTTAAAAGATTTTATTTATTTTTTTGACAGACAGAAATCACAAGTAGGCAGAGAGGCAGGCAGAGAGAGAGGAGGAAGCAGGCCCCCGCTGAGCAGAGAGCCCGATGTGGGGCTTGATCCCAGGACCCTGAGATCATGACCTAAGCCGAAGGCAGAGGCTTAACCCACTGAGTCACCCAGGTGCCCCAACAACCCAAATTTTTTAAATGGGCAAAAGTCTTGTATAGATATTTCTCCAAAGAAGATATTCAAATAGTCAATAAGCATGTAAAAAGATGCTTAACATCACTAGCAATAAGAGAAATTAAAATCAAAACCTCAATGAGCTATCACTTCACATCTACGAGGTGGACTGCAATAAAAAAAAAAAAAAAAGTAAAATAACAAGTATTAGTGACGATGTGGAGAAATTCGGACCCTTGTACCCTGCTGGTGGGAATGTGAGATAGCCCAGCTCCTGTGCAACACAGTGTGGCAGTTCCTCAAAAAATTAAATACATAATTACCATATGACCCAGCAAGTCCAGTTCTGGGTATATGCCCAAAAGAACTGATGGCAGGGACACAAACAGAATTTTGTACACCCATGTTCATAGTGGCATTCATTACTCATAATAGCCAAAAAGTGGAAACAAATGTCCACAGACATACCAAGGATAAACAAGATGTGGTATATACTACATGGAATGTTATTTAGCCTTAAAAAGGAATGAAATTCTGATTCATGCAACAACATGGATGATCCTTGAAAATGTTATGCTAAATAAAAAAAGCCAGACACGAAAGGACCAATCTTGTATGATTCTACTTATATGAGGTACCTAGAATAGTCAAATCTACAGAAAGTAGATTAATTGTATCCAGAGGCTTAGGAGGGGGTAATGGGAAATTATTGTCTAATGAATACAGAGCCACCCAGGTGGCTCAGTCAGTTGAGCATCTGACTCTTGATTTTGGCTCAGGTCATGATCTCAGGGTCGTGAGATCGAGCCCTGCATCGGGCTCTGAGCTGGGAATGGAGCCTGCTGGGGATTCTCCCTCCCTCACCTTCTGCTCTTACCCCCAACCCCTGCTTGTGCTCTCAGTCTCTTTCTAAAAAAACAGAGAGAGAGAACTGTTTAGGGTGCATGCCTGCAACTTACTTTGAAACAGATTTAAAACATGGACTGATGGATAGATGGCATGGTGGACAGGATAGAAACATGTAAAAACATATGTCACAAAATGTTAATAACTGTGACATCTTGGTGGTGGGTATATAGGGGTTCACTATACAGTTCTTTCAATTTCCTTGTATGTTTTAATTTTTTCATAGTATAAAGGAGTGGAGACTTACGTACAAGGAAATAATACCCAAGTCTCTTGGCACTTTATGGACAGCCTTCTTAGCCTCCTGTGTACTGAATGACAGATCCCAAATTACTATCATTCTCTCTGGAATAAACCCCTAGACATCTGAACATCTTCTGACCACTACCCTGGGATCCAACCCACTAAGGGTCAGACCCCTAGCACCTCTGCTCCACCCTCCTGGTCATAACATGCCAAACCTCATCTTCCCTACCCCTCCTTAATCACACCACACTATGAGTCGGACTTTCTAACCACATCTCAGATAATACAAAGAGATCCACCTGTCCCCTAATCCCCAATCCTTTGTATCACAAAAAGTTTATGCTGAATGCAATTTGGCTACCGCCGAGCTGTCCAATCCCAACTCAGACTACCACACTTCAGTCATAGCAATTTTTTTACAGTTCTGCACCTCTGTACGTGCTAATTATTCTACCTAGAAAATCTTTTCTTACTTTATTCTATCTATCCTTTTTCTTTCCCAAAAGTATCTATGTTTCCCCATCACAATCTTTAATACTTCATACTAAAACTGCCTGTATACACATCTCACCCACTGGATTGTGAACTTTTGGAAGAAAAAGACCTTTTTAAAAAAAAGATTTTATTTATTTATTTGACAGAGAGAGAGAAAGAAAGATCACGTTTATTTGACAGAGAGAGAGAGAGAAAGATCTCTGCCAGAGAGGCTGGCAGAGAGAGCGGGGAAAGTAGGAAAGTAGGGGCTGAGCAGAAAGCCCGATGCGATGCGGGGCTTGATCTCAGAACCCTGAGATCGTGACCCAAGCTGAAGGCAGAGGCTTAACCCACCGAGCCACCCAGGCATGCAAGACTGTTTTTTATTCACTTTTGAAATTCCCAATGCTGTTAGGGGCACCTGGGTGACTCAGTTGGTCAAGCACCTGACTCTCAATTTTGGCTCAGATTATGGTCTTGGGGTCCCAGAATCAAGCCCACATTGGCCTCTGTGCTCAGCGTGGGCTCTGCTGGAGATTCTCTCTCTCTCTCTCTCTCTCTTCCTCTGCCCCTCCCCCTGCTCTCTCTCTCTCTTTCAAAATAAATAAGTAAATCTAAATAAATAAAAAATTCTCAATGTTTTTAGATAATAGATGATTACAACATTTTTGTTGCATGAATGCTTGAATGATTACACTAAGACATGAAATCTGAAAAGACTAATAACTTAATAGACTCTAATAAAACAATATTAATAAAATAAAAAAGAGAGATATTGTTAAAAGATGAAAACAGTCAGAAAAGGAGGACACAAGATGAAACAAACTCCACAAGTGGCTTGCTGAAAGTGTACCTTACTTACATCAAGGCACTTTGGGAAATTCAAGAGCACATAGTATATTTCTCTGACCCTCTCTAGATCACGAAATTGACTGTATTATGAATGTAATCTATGAACGAGGGAGGAAGTAAGAGTAGCTCAGGACTCCTGGGTGGCTCAGTTGGTTAAGTGTCCGCCTTTGGCTCAGTTCAGGAGTCCGGGGATCGAGTCCTACATCAGGTTCCTGGCTCAGCACGGAGCCTGCTTCTCCCTCTGTCCCTGATCCCTCTGCTTGTGCTCTCTTCTCTCTCTCTCTTTCTAATAAATAAATAAAATATTTAAAAAAAAATAAGAGTAGGTCATACAATGAAGACCAGAAATATGGACTCTCCTCCTTTCATTCCCAAGAATAATCATCACAAACTATAATCAGCACCTATCCAGCAGTACTTATTTGATTTCTGTTCTAATTCTCTCCCCTGGAAGAAACTCTCAAAGATGTGGAGAAGGTAAAGGAAGCTCTCCATTTCCTTTCATTCAGTTTCATCTGGAATCATACCTGCGTAGCTTTAGTCAGTTCATTTGGCCAACTACCCTAAGGATTTCACCCTGTACAAAGGCCCTTACAACCTGATATTCTCATTTTAAAGACAGCATCTTCCACTCTTTATCAACTCTTCTTCCATTTTACACCCTATACATGGGTAAAAAGATTCCCTAAGTCCTAATGCACTTTTGTTTCAAGCCTCAAAATTCACACTTAAATATAAACTGCTTATCCTCTTATTGTTTCACATTAAAGTCATCTCTGCAATCAGAAACTATACCACTTTGGGAAATAGTGACTGAATGTGGGTCCCCAGTAGGGCCTAATAAAGCGTTATGTGCAAGTAGTTGCTTAACAATATACTTGTTCACTAACTTACTGATGGAATTCTAATGCAGCTTCTGCAGTTCCAGAAAACACCAGAGAATTTGATTTCAACCAGAGAATTGGACTCCGCAGAGATGGAAGAATTCCAAATGGCCTAATACTTTCCAAAGGACCTCCAGGACCTGTCTCAGTTTCCAAATGACTTGCTAGAAACACTTCTGGCACACCCTCTTAAGAAAAGAAAGGGCACTGGGGGAAAGAAGGAATGGTACCTACATCTACCGGCTCCTGCCCTCCACCCTTCCCACAGAATGCCACCTCTCTGTTTATTATAATTTCATTCAACCTATCCACACAGAGTATGAATTTGAACGAGCTAAGGATTAGCTAAAAAGGCATAACATTTTTAACAAGTAAGATACAGTAAATACTGCATGAAGCTAGTCTGTCTTGTTTTGGTAGTAAAAATAAAGGGATCTGCTTTTTTTTTTTTTTAATCTTTTTCTTTTTTAAATGGCATCTGCTTTTAAAATTAATGAAACTGTAGGCTTTATGTATCAGATAATCATCCAAGAAAGAAATCATCATACTACAAAATTTTTACTCTACAAAGACTATTTTTGAGACATGACCTACCCTCTTGCATAGATTCAAGCAACTTTTAGGGGTGCCTGGATGGCTCAGTTGGTTAAGCGTCAACTCCTGGTTTCAGCTCAGGTCATGATCTAGGGGTCTGGGTCAGGCTCCTTGCTCAGTGGGGGGAGTCTGCTTGAAAGATTCTCTCTCTCTGCCCCTCCCCCTCTAAAAAATTAGTCTTTTAAAAAATATTTGAAGGCACAAGAAAAAAAAGTGATTATTTTGGATTTAAGAGTCAAGTAATTAAGTCTTTAAAATGAATTTATTTTCTATTTTAAAGTTAAAAATAATTTAGCAGTCACTCTCACTTGAAACTCTTCTCAATGTATACCTAATGCGTAATCAAATCCCAGTGTTACATAAAGCAGTCTGAACTCTACTTTTCTTGCCATGACAGATTTATATTTCAGGTTTTATGGAATATAAAAATGAAAGGGGCTTGACTAGAGGGAAGTGATGATAAGAAGCATTCACTTTATCACTTTTATTATCTGGATCATTTATAAGAATATTCATACATTGCTTTTGTAATTAAAAATATTCTCCCAGAGGGACCAATGAGAAAATTGAATGTATTAACATTTTGTATGTATTCTCCCTAAGAGATAATTATCAAAAACCAATCAAATTCAAAATTAACAAAGACACTTTTCAGTGTCTCGGCATGGAAGAATGCCAAGAGAGGTGCTTGAGAAATATAGAACATGTATCAAAAGAAACTTTGCAAAAAATGGTAAGTGAAACATAGCATAACATATAGAGAAGTTGAATCACTGTGTTGTACCTCTGAAACTAATGTTAACATTGAGTGTCAATTCTAAAAATGTTTTAAATAAAACAAAATAAAAAATAAACACATCACACTATCATATATGAAAATACCCATCAACCAAAATTTATTAATCATCTAATAGCACATTCTGGACATTGTGCTACACACCACAGGGAATATTAAGTTGTCTGAGACCCAGTACCAGCCCTGCAGGAATTCACAATTGCGTGAAGAAATTGCAAATTATACACATAAAAAGTTAAATAGACACAAGGCAATGTGTCCCTGACAACAAATGATTTATTCTAAAAGACTACGTTTTCTAAGCTTCTTTGCAACTAAATGTGGTCATGTAACCAAATGGTCAATGGAATGTGAGCAGACGTGTTGCATCTTACTTCTGGAAAGCTGATGCCACTTCTACCTCATGATCCCAGCTGACTGCTTCGGCTCAATCATCACACCCTCATTCCAGCCATCAAGAAAGAAGAAAAGGGCATCTTTTCTCCCTTTGTGTGTGAGATGGAGTCAGACCCAGGTTCTAACTGTGGCTTGACCAGGTACTAGCTGTATGAGGTAGTCGTTGGTTATTTAATGTGTAAACATTAGCTAGAAAATGAAGTCTAATCTAGAAACCAATGTGTCTAGCATATATTGTGGGAAAGGGTAGAATCGATCTGGGGGGATCCAGAGAGCTCTGCCACATTATTTTTTTAAGAATATTAACGAGAAAAAATTATTTTGACTACTTTTGAAAAACAGAAGTAAATAGATGTGCAAAGCATGAATTATTTCATCTACTGATAATCCTGGGTGAGCACTTGAACTGGAGAAGCTGGTCACAAACTGGTATCTACCACAAGTGGCAAGAGGTTGGTCAGCTGTCCTTGAGGAGGTGAGCTGGGCCCTGACAGGAAAGACTGGGAAAGAGGCGGGGAGGGCAGTTGAGACAAAATCCCGTGGCAAAGGCAAGGAGGAGCAGTTTGCAGTTCGGCTGGAGCAGAAGAAATGTGGAAGTACTTTATAATCTTCAAATGGTATGAACATTGTCTACCACACGGAAAGTGTTGGGAGGTGAGGTTTAAAAAGGCTAAAAAGTTATAGAAAAGATTTTGAATGCAGAAGGGAGGTGTTTGACATTCTGGCTCTGCCGGTTCCTAGATGTGTGGCCTCAGGCCAAGTTGGTGAACAGTTGTGGACTTCAACTTCTTCATCTGGGAAACGTGGGTGATTAATAACCACCTAATGGAGTTGTTTTGAGGTTAAATACTAGCCTGTAGTCAGCAGTCAATAAATAGTAGGATTAATAAAAGAGTTGAGCAATCAAGGATCATGGTAATTCTTTAAAAGAGTTAATAGCAATCTGACAGCCGGGGCTGGAGTGATGGGAGGAGAATCTGAAGGTAGACAGAGCAAAGCAATATTATCCAGTGAAGTCAATGCACAGGAGTTTGCACTTTAAGCTTTAGGCCAAGAAAAATTGGAGTCGACAGAGGAATATTGAGGCAGTGATATCAGTTAGGACGACTGCCAGAGTTCAGGCCCAGGGATGAGGGCCTGAAATAAGACAGTAGCTATGAGTATGGAGAAAGAGACCCAGCTAAGAAAGGAACTTGGTAAATGATTGCAGGTGAGAGGGAAGAAAGGGGAAGAAAGTTCTGGCTTCTTGGGCAACAGAATGGCAGTGGCACCATGAACCAAAACAAGAAAAAGGGGAAGAAAAACAGCACGGGGCTGAGGGGAGCAGAGAGATAAGCTCATTTTATCATACTCTTGAGAAAGAGTGTGTGGAATATGACTGTGGCGGTGATGCAGGGGCATCCAGCTGATGAAGGTGCCCAATAACCCAACAGTTATCAAGGTCTGGCATCAGAAAATGTGTCTGGGCTGGAGAGGTATTGATCTGGAAACTCTGGGAAGTAAGAGTAGCTAAAACTACAGGAGAAGAAATGCTCCCCGAGAGGGAGTCTGTGGAACAGAGTCCTAAAGAAAGTCAACACTTTGATGGGCAAAGAAAGAGAAGCCAGAAATGAGGACATGAACAGGAGAGACGGGAAACCAGGAGATGGTGGTATTGGAGACACCAAGACAAAGAGGAGTGGCCAGTAGAGTCTTGGAGCTGTTATGAGTTCCCAAACAGCTACAAAGACCTGAGGGGTCAGCGGGCTATTCAAACGGTTAAGTGCAATGCTGCTGAGTGCTCCTCAGACAGTTTATGGGGGAACTGTATGGGAAAAATTGGCTCCAGAAATGTTGACCTCCTGCGGGAATGAAGAACAATCTGGAAGGAGTTTAAAAAAAAATCTGCCGCTACCCAGGGTTACGCTGAGGCAACAAGAAGATGGGTGGAGTTTCTGGCGGGCTGTTTGTGTCTCTAACTTGACGTTTTTCCGTATGTCTCTCTCCCCCTCAGTCATGGACCAAAGGTCCAGAAGGGTGAAAATGGAAGGTGCTAACAGATGGAGTCCCTTACTCTCTCCTCTCACAGCCCCTTCTGCTAGTCTGCAAACTTTTCGAGACTTCTCTTCAGCATGTAGTAGTGACTGTGAATACAGAGGCGCTCATGTTTGTTGAATAAAAAGCCAAAAGCAAATAAGATAATTGGCCAACAAGAGAAATAAGTGCTAGAAGACATAAGTGAAATAGCACAGAGAAGTGGTAAAGGGGAGGAAAAATTCTTGTCTGCCCTCAAGGTCTTCCAACATGACTAAGAATTACATTTCCATGAGACAAATTAACGGGAGAAGATCAGATTTAATAGTGTACACACGGGGAATCCACAAAGACATGGAAATTCCAAAAACAGGCAAAATGAGGCATGTATGTTGTTCTGACTTAAGGAGAAGGGTAGGGGTCCGGGACTTCCAAGGGAGAGAGTGCAATTCATAGGAAGATGAACAAGTAAATGGTAAACAAATGTGTCCTGGGACACTTGGAAACAAAGGGACATGGAGGACTTGGATCAAACAGGCCTTGCCAGGTTCCTCCCTCTCTACCATACCTCGTTCATACCATCATGTCATTCTTGGTGGTGGTGGTTCTCTTCCTGGATTCTCTACCTAAATCCTTTTTAGGCAGTTGTGGGAGAGGTAAAGAGCTGTTCTTGAATCTGCTAGATTTCAACTGCTTTTTAACCCAAAATAATCTTCATGCCAAAGCAGCCCATATTGGGGCAGCCTGCCCTCTGCCCCTACAGGGCCCCCTAACCAGGGCTCTTGGAATTGGACTCCAACCTTAGAAAGAAAGAAGCTCTGCTATCTCCTATCTAGATGTTTGAGCAAGTTCCTTAATTATCCAACAGGAGTTACAACAGAACCCATCCTAAATATAGCACTCACCGAAATGATCATGTATATCAGGTACTAGGCAAAGTACTTATTACTACTCAACTCACCAGAAGTCTGACCTGAAAACATTTAGTACCTTTTAAAAGTAATTACAACTATAAATTGACCGCTTGTTATCAATCAGTGCCATGTACTAATGTTTAGAAAACCAGGAACTGCACCCCCACCTGGCAATAAAACCATGGAGATAAAACCTACCTCTCACCGAGTCATGAAAGAGTTTAGATAAATTAAATGAGGTCATTTATGTAAAAGAACTTGAACAGTAAATATCATCCACCATAAAAATCCGCTGGCCTCGTCTTAAAAAGGTACCTGTTCAAGAAAGTCCCCCCACCAGTGGCGGCGGCCACCCCCGGAGAGAGAGAGAAAAAATGCCTTATACTCACCACCGCTGTTACGAAGCCAAAGCTTCTGTTATATTCATTTGGCAAAAAGGAGAAAAGAAAATATACAGCTTTTTTTCCTACAAACTATGATTTTAAAAAACCGGGGGGGGGGGGGTGGCCCTCTAAAATTGTACTTACAAATCCTTCTTCTGTAATATCTGGTGGCTCTGAAACAAGATAAAATATGACATTATCTCACTCAAATCTGATTTCCTTTTAAAATAAATGAAATAATTTGAGACAGCACCTAGCCCTGCTTTATACACGGGCAAGCTCTGGAAGATTTTGGCCCTCTGTTCATTCTCTGCACATGGATTGAATTTTAAGTTGGAATTCAAGGTGGAAGTGGAGAGGAAGGGCCTCTGGAATCCAGCATGGTCACTAATTCACTGTGACCCTGAAGGTAACCTTGTAGGCTTCCATTATTCCAGCTGCAAAACGGAGAATTAAGCAAGACAAAATAAGACGGTGCCAATGAGGCAATGCAAACGGGGGGTCGTCCGGGGCGAGGGGAGGAAGGTGGTGGGAGGGGGGGTGAGATTCGTAATAAAACGCTGAGAGAGCGCAGGGGAGCCAAGTTTTGGGGAGTTTGGGGGCGGGGGGGACGCCGGGGCGAGAAGTCACGTCCAGAGGTGAGTGTGTGGTCCCCGCCGCCGCCGCACCTACCCGCGGTGAGCCGCTTCTCGGGCATGCCGCCGCCGTTGCCCGCGCCCGGCGCCCGCGCGGGGCCGTCAGGGCGCCATCGCCAGGTAGCGCGGGTCTCTCCCCGGCAGCCGGAGCGGGAGCCGGAGCGCGCGCCAACGCCGCGCAGCGCGCGTGGCCCCCGCCGCCGCCGAGTTGCTATGGAGCTGAGACAATGCGGGCAGGCGGGCGCCCGAGGCCAGGGCGGCGGCGCGCGCCTTTCCTGGGGCACCGGCTCGCAGCAGTGCGTCCTCCTTCCCGGCCAGGGGCGGACGCCGCCGCCACCGGTGGGGGGACTCGCGCGGCCACCCCCGGAGAGAGACCCGACTCGCCCGGGCCTCGTGCCGCGGTGCCGGCGGCCCCGGCCTGATCCCGCACGTCGAGACCTTGGCCGCACCGTCCAGGAAATTGAGTGACTGCTTAGGTAGAAATGACCGGCTGGAGAGCGGGTGAGGGACAGAGAGAGACAGATGGGCTGGTCCTGAGAAGAGGAGCAAGAAAGGGGAGTCGGGCCTCGGGGGTTTCCTTGATACGACGGAGGACATAGCCACACACAGCGCCTGAACTCATTCCCACTTGTAGGAAATGCCTAGTCAAAAATTAAATATTCATGAGCTTTAGGAACGAGATCTGCCCCACGTTTTTTCTTCAATCGGTTACGACTCTTGCATTTTCAAGATATTCCAGCTTTAAAAATTACCCGAGGAGGCTGTTGAAGGACAATAAACCGAGGATGGCCATAGTGTGTGTTCCCAGAAAAGTTATGATTGAAGTAAAAAGTGAAATTCGAAAAAAGAAAAACGGTACTTCTGATTGAGGGGAGGGGAAGGGAAGAAGGGAAGGAGAAAAAGATTTTTGGAAAAGTCATAGTCAACTCAAATATCCAGTCCAACCAGATTTCCACCTCAGGCTCCCCCTGCTCCTAAGAACCCTAAATCCAGTTTCTTCCTCAGTGGTGGCTCCTCCTTGGATGTTCCAAAATCAAAATATCCAGAAGGAAATCTACATTTCCCCCCATTACTTATCTTCAAATTTCTTCTTTCTGCATAAATCCCGTGTTCAGTAAGTGGTACCTTCATCCACCAGGTGACTCAAGACAGAAACCCCATATTTAGACAAGCACTAAGTCCTGCCAATTCTACATTAAAGTATTTCTGGAATCTGGAATCTTCTCTCCATTCCCATGAGCAACCATTGCCTTAGCACAGGCTTCCATGTGGAGTGTTGTGAAAAGTCCCTTAACTGGTCCCTCTTTCACTGTTTGCTTCCAGTGGAGATCCCCTTAAATCCATTTCCCCTGCTGAAGGAGAAACCATCTCTATAGTAAGGATCTGACCTACTTAAAACCTCCAGTCTCTCCACATATTCCTCCTGCACTGTGGGGGACATCCAAAGCCCGTCAGGGTCTACAGGTATGTGAATGCTTGAGCAAGCATGGAGTCAGACAGTGGTTGCTTGTAGAGCAAGGAACCACAGTACTTGCCTAGTTATAGTTACTGCCTTTTCAATAGTACAAAGACAGAGAGAAAAATAAAACTATAAACCACTACTTGGACCAAACAAATAAAATCAGAGGGCCAAATGAAGTCAAGGGTGAGTAGTGGAAGCAAATAGAAGGGCAAAGGGAGGCGTGAGACAAAAAACCATGGAACGTTTTGGTTGGCTCTTGTAAGGACCTCAGCTTTCATCCCAAGTGAAATGCAAACCATAAAAATTTTGAGCAGAGAAGTACTATGATCATATTTTTATTTGAAAAGGATCACTCAAGGGGTGCTTTCTAGAGAATGTAGATGGGGAGAGTTTAAGAAGTGTATGAGCCTTACAAGTGAAGATTCTGAATTTGCAGTTGCTATAGACACCTGGAAGTTAGGAGACGTAAATTTGAGAGCTGACCTATCAATGGGCCTTTTAGGCATTTATTTGCTTGCACTGTTTCTGCCGCTAGGGAAGCTTTTCTGGCCTTTTTCAAGCAAAATTTTCTCATTCTTCAGTACTCAGCTTAACTGTCATCTTCCCTACTGTAGCTTCCTATGAATTCCTTTCATTGGCCTCTCCTATTGTTCCTGTATATTTGGTAAAAACGACGATCTTAAAACCATATTAAGGGGCACCTGGGTGGCTCAGTGGGTTAAAGCCTCTGCCTTCGGCTCAGGTCATGATCCCAGGATCCTGGGATCGAGCCCCACATCGGACTCTCCGCTCAGCGGGGAGACTGCTTCCTCCTCTCTCCCTGCCTGCCTCTCGGCCTACTTCTGATTTCTGTCTGTCAAATAAAAAAAATAAAAAAAATAAAAAATAAAAAATAAACCATATTAATATTAAAATAATCTGTACAGAGAGGTATGCCCACTACCTCCAATGCCATCTAGCAGACAGTAAATTCCTGGAGATCGAAAGAGAACCGTCTTACTTTACCCCCAACCCCCAACCCCAGCCCCCCTTACTGAATGCCTGCCACTCAGTACATATTCATTGGAATATCTTCTCTGCCTTACAATCAATTCACACTGTGCCCTGTTCACAGAAAAGATCTGTTTATCCCTGTTTCAAATAACCACACCAATAAGAAGTCAATTGTTTTGTCATCAAGTGTGGCTAACATTGCACACTTAACTATGGGCCTCTAACAATACCCCTAAGACATTGGTATTATTCTTCCCAACAATCTAGGAAACCGAGACTTCCAGAGGTGAGATAATTTGTTCAAAGACAAACAGCTTTAAAGTGTTGAAGCTGCAAGTTGATCCAAGTCTGATTCCAAAGCCTTTGCTCTTTAACAACACTGCTATGCAACCTTTCCCTCTAAAAATATTCTCACGCGATTTAAAAAAACAACCCAAGAATCACAAAGACCGTAACTTGAATCCACATGTGTAGGTTATAAGTTATTCTAATGTTTTGGTGATTTAATTTTTTTGTAATCGCTTTATTGAAATGTAATTCATATATCATACAATTCATCTATCTAAAGTATACACTTCAATGATTTTTAATATAATCAAAGTCATCCAAATATCATTTCATATCAAAAAATCCATTTTAGAACATTAATTGCCTCAAAAAAAGCCCAATGCCTTTAGCTGTTATCCCCTCGCCCACCCCTAAGCAACCACTGACCTATCTTCTGCCTCTGTGTATTTTCCTGTCCTGGACATTTCAGATCAATGGAATCATACCTTCTGTTGGGCTTTCATGACTGGTTTCTTTCACTTAGCAGGTTTCTAAGTTTCATCCATATTGGGGCATGAATCAGTACTTCATTCCTTCTTATTGCTGAATAATATTCCATTGTGTGGATATATCAGTTTGTCCATTCATCCGTTGGTAAACATTGGGTTTTCTACTTTTTAGTTATTATGAGTAATGCTTCTATGAACATCTATGTACAAGTTTTTATGTGGACATATGTTTTCACTTTCTTAAGTTATATATACCTAGGAGTGGAATTGCTGGGGCCGAGGGTAATCTACTGTCTGTTTGGCCTCTCTGTGTAGCTTTTCAAGGAAGTGTCACACTGTTTTCCGTATTGGCTGAACCATTTTATATTACCACGAGTGGTGAGTTAAGGGTTCTGGTATCGCCACGTCCTCACTAACATTTGTTATCATCTAACTTTTTTATTATAGCCATCCCACCAGGTGTGAAGTGGTTATCTCTTGGTGGGATTGATGTGCATTTCCTGATGACTAGATTTAATTTTTTAAAAATATTTTATTCTGTCTCTGCCCCCCAACTAGTTCATTTTTCCAGAAACGCCTTTTTTTTTTACAATTGGTCTGTATCATTGTTGAAAGGCGGTGCTGTCCAAAACCAAAAGTTTATGATGGGAATTGTATCTACATAAATGAAATTAAGTTTCTCTTTACTCTGATTCTAGACATATCATTAGGAAATTTGAAGGATGTGCTCAAGAGGGCCTTATTTAGAAACAGACTATGTTTCTATGAGAGCATCTCAGTCTCCCTGAAAAACAGCTAAAACTGTTAATGAGAAGCCAACATGACCATGGGACAGAAGCGATACCATGTTAAGCTGCTGTGGACAAAGAAAAATGATCAGGTTTCAGATGTGAGCCCGAAACCAAATGTTTCAAGGGCTGACCTAAATTGCAAATGTTTATTTGCATTAGGGCTCCTCTGTGGCCTGCTCAGGAGGAGAAGCTGCAAGGATTTATTCAACGATTCTCCCAAGTACTATTGGAGAGATATGGTAGTGTGTGTGTGTGTGTGTGTGTGTGTGTGTGTGTGTGTACTACCAAAAGCATGATTTCAGGCATCATACCTGTTTAATGATTTAGAAGTACTAGTCCTTTCTTGAATTTGATGTGGTAGGGTCCCACTTAAGCCTAGTTCTAAACTTTTCTGAATGTGAACAGAAATAGTACCAAAGGCTGAAATTTATATCCCTGTGATTTTAATTTTTAATGGTAATGAGATTTAATGGTAATGAGTCTCATTTAATGGTAATGAGTCTGAATATACAAATGGACAATGGCCAGACCATATATGCCAAAAGAACTCTCTCAAATCTCTGCAGCAACCAGTCTTGGAAACCAAACCACAACCTCTACAGCAGTAGACCCAGAATGGTCAAGTCATGGCCAGTAATTGTCAGTTTCCCTAATTTTTGTCCCTATTTCCGGTTAAGGACCAACCAGAGAAAGCAAAAAAACTTCCCAACCAATCACATAGGATGCCCTGTAGATTACAGTTAGCCCCCAGGCCAGCAACCCTTGGGTCAGAACACACCTGAATCTTCCCCTTTCTCCACTCCACAGCTTTCCCCCTCATGCCTGCCTTGGAGTCTCTACCAAATGCATATGGTGGTGGCTGACTCCCTTGCCAGAGCAAGCTCTGAATAAATGCCCTTTGCTTGCTCTTCTCTGGGTTGTTTTCATTTATTTCCACATAGCTAAACCATTTTTTTAATTTTTACACACACAAGAACCAGACTGACAGAACAGTGTAGTAGAATGTTTTTCCTAGGAGATGGATGGCAACTCAACATCTAGTAACATATTATACCAACCCCCACCTCAGTCCCTAAAGTAACTGCCCTTGCGGCAAGATCAGAAACACAAATCACAAAATTTATATGTTGTTTATTTCCATTCTCTTTTTGATAAACATTATCTTTCCTTTTTGTGAAATTGCATATCTATATTTGATAACAACTGCCCACATTTGTATCACATTTAACTAGAAAACAGCATTTTTTTCTATTTCTTAACAGTTCATGATTTTTTGAAAAAGGAATATAATTAGTTTAATACATTCATTAGGCAACTTCTTAACTTATCCAAGATAACTACCATCTGGACCTGCTGGTTTAGATTAATTATAATTGTCAATATATTCCATTACATTACTTTGCTTCTTGCACAAACTGATGAGATAATTCCATTTTTAACCCTTCCCTAGTTAAAGTTTTAAAACTCTAATATTGCTCCAGGATGTTGCAGTTTTTACAAATAGAGAATACAGTTGAACCTTAAACAATGTGAGGGTTAGGGGCACCAACCCCTCTGCACAGCTGAAAATCCACATGTATCTTTTTTTTTCCATACGTATCTTTTGACTTCCCCAAAACTTAACTACTAATGGCCTTCTGTTGACCAGAAGCCTTACCGATAATATCAACAGTCAAATGACACATATTTTGTATGTTCTATGAATAACATAATGTATTCTTATAATAAAGTAATCTAGGGAAAAGAAAATATTAAGAAGGTCATAAGAAAGAAAATATACTGACAATAGTTTACTATATAAAAAAAATCTACATAAAAGTAGACCCAACCAGTTTAAATCCATGTTGTTAAAGGGTCAACTATACTGGAAAGTTGTTGAGAGTAGATCTTAAATGTTCTCATCACAAAAAAAAAAATGGTAATCAAGTGATGGGATGGAGGTGTTAGCTAACACTATGGTGGTGATTGTTGTGAAATATAGAAGTGTATCGAATCAATGTTGTACACCTTAAATGTCCACAACGCTCTATGTCAATTTTATCTCAAGCTGGAAAAAAAGGAAAATTACTTTTCTTCCTTTATTTAATATAAGCGCAATGTCTTGAATATATATTTCCTTCTTTTGAATGCCAACACAAAAATATCTTTGCTGCCCTAGCACATAAAAATTTAAATGTCGCATTGTTAACTTTCTGCATGGGTAGTTTTTTACCACTTAATTCTAAAGTGATGCATATTTCACCTCTAAAGGCAATATCCTCTGCCCCTAACAGCTAATGTATATATACACTTATACATATGTACGTATTTTAATTCCCACTCAGCATATTATTTTCATATGGTTCATTTTCATATCATGTGACAATCATTAATTCAACAATTCAATTAATATTTGCTTTATCATCTATCATGTATAAGACATTCTGCTAAAGGAGGTAGAGAGGTGAAAAAAGACATTCTGCTCTTAAGGAACTTGCTAATGGGGGAAGACTACAAGAATGTGTTTATTTATTTATTTTTTATTTATTTATTTTTAAGATTACAAGAATCTAACACAAAAAGGACATGTCAGAGACAGTACAAGAAAGACATAAACACTAGATTCAAAGAAGGTAAAATTTTCATCTTGTTGGAGAGATCGTCAAAGATGATTCACGGAAAGAACTAAGGATTAGCTGGGTTCAATGGGATTTAGTATGGCAAGAGAGAGGGGAAGTGGGAAAATCAGAAGGGAAATTTAGGAAGCAGTAAGGAGTCTAGTTTGGCCGGAACAAAGTGTACAGAGTGGAATGGTGAGAGAGATTGCTATAAAGTTAGGACCATTAGGAGATCCTAAATTCAGCTACATTTTTAATAGGAAGCAATATAATTGGAGCCACATTTTAGTACAAATAACCTGGCAATGGCTATTTAGGACCGATTTAGATGGGGACAAAGTAAAAGCAAAGAGACCTGTTAGGAAGCATTTACAGAATCTAGGGCAGACTGTGATTAGGACCTGAACCAAGCAAGCACCACTTTTCTGCAGAAATGAGAATGCCAGAAGGAAGTAATTGGTAGCACGCCACCATCGTTCAAAACCAGAACTCACCTCCATGATTCTACTGCTCCTTCCACTCTTCTGGCTCCACAGTCGATGAAGAGGGAGCCAGGAGGGCAGAGCTGTTGGGCAAGTAAATACAGATGGCCAAGGCACAGACCCACCCGCCAACAAGGTGTTCTATTAAAAGTCATCCCAGGAAACAGAGCAATCTTGCAAGCCAGCTAAAGTATTTTAATTAGTAACTCTGAGTAATAACTATTAAGTAAATTTATTCTGTATGCATTTTTAAAATTGAGTCAAGGAACACTTCCCCTACCTGGCAATGTCACAGTACATTAGCGTCAAACATATAAAAGTTAATTAATTTTTTTGAAGAATGGCCAAAAGCACCATAAATGAGTCTTTGGTGCCCCCTTGTGGAACGTTTAGTGTGATCTTTGAAATACTTCCCTTTCACACAGAAACAGTAATGTATTATTTCCATATTTTAAGACATTTAAAGTACTTTCTGTATATGTTACACTATCCCTAAGGGAGATAATTTAAAATAGGCCATATAAATAATTTAATTCAACCAAGAAACACAAGAGACCAAATGTTGAAAATGTTCAGTAAATTTTTGTCATTTTGTGAATCATAAATTAAACAAAGGTAATGGAAAAACTTAGCTTTACACCATGCTAAGTATCAAAACTGTTTTCTCAATAGCACTTCTACCCTTAAATTATTGCCAACAAATCTATAGACTTTATGAAGTATTTAAATATCTGAAATAATTGTAAACATCCATATTTGTGCCCATAAAAATGCTAGTATTAAATGATCAGGTGACTTTTTTTAAGATTTTATTTATTTATTTGACAGACAGAGATCACAAGTAGGCAGAGAGGCAGGCAAAGAGAGGGAGAGGCAGGCTCCCCACCAAGCAGAGAGCCCGATGCAGGGCTGGATCCCAGGACCCTGAGATCACCAAAGGCAGAGGCTTTAACCCACTGAGCCACCCAGGGGCCCCTAAATGATCAGGTAACTTTTAAAGTGTTTTTTCTCTTTATATCAATTATGACAAGTTTCTGACCATTTATTTTCCAAACTAGGGAATGAAAAATAGGAAATTCCTGTCTTTCCTGGAGACCAGTAGAAGTCAAAATAGAAAAAATATTCCTATCAGCTAACAAGACTGTCAAGGGGGCAGACCACAGTGGGGAAAGATAGATTATCCTAAACCAGTAGAAGGTTAACTGTTTGCTCCTCCTTTCCCTTATGTTCTTATTAAGCAATGAGAAAAAATACAAAAATGAAGTGCCAAATTTAATCATCCAATGATTGAATCATACAATTTAATCTTATATTGGAATCTTCTTGAAAACACAGAGTAGACTTATCAATAACTGGTAAATTTTTTCTTACTACTTTCACTCAATAATCAAAAAAGTAGTGATGACTGGAATCTGTTAATACTTATTTTCATGACTTGTGTCTTTAATTACAAAGACCTTGGGACTAGAGCAATAGCCTTTCTCTGGAACGGAGCTCTCAGATAATAGTATATTTGTGCAATCCATTTAGTTTTCCAAATTACAAAGTTGTGAGGAACTACGGAGCTAAGAAACTACTTTAGGGCAGAACTGTTTTAAGTTAGAATTTTTTTTCCTGACATACCAATAGATTTTCCTTTAATGGCAAAACAATCTTCCATTTAAGACATGGTAATTATATGCATATTGAATTTATCAACAGGGATTCTGCAGAGTCTTGTCATACAAGTGGCAGACTACCTCTGGTTGGAATGTTGGCTCCCTCACTTGTTATCTGAATGATCTTAGATTATTTAACCTGATTCTTGACTTCCTGATATATAAGAGGAATAAGATAATAACTGCCTTATAGAGTCAATGTGAGGAATAAATGAGTTAACACATAAGGGATCTAGGACAATGTCTATACAGAGTAAACACTCAGTTTATGGTTAGTTGAATTTTTTTAAAGATTTTATTTATTTGTTTGTCAGGGAGAGAGAAAGGAGAGAGAGCATGAGCAGGGGGAGTGGCAGGCAGAGGGGGAAGCAGGCTCCCTGCTGAGCAAGAAGCCTGATGTGGGACTCTATCCAAGGACCCTGGAATCAGGACATGAGCAGAAGACAGAGGCTTAACTGACTGAGTCACCCAGGTGTCCCTAGATGAATTTGTTTGTTTGTCTGTTTGTTTTAGATTAATTTGTTTTTAAGCAGGCATTTTTTACAAGCAAGTTAGAGGCTGGCTTTATAGTTTCATTCAGCATAATATTAAAGATATCAAGATCATATATTCTAGCCCCACAAATGGTATTTTGTTTTATTCTATCCATATTTAGCCAAAAGCATAGCATAGAGATTACTGTAACACTTTCAACAGTGAGAGTTTCTTTTTTTTTTTTTAAGATTTTATTTATTTATTTGACAGAGAGAGATCACAAGTAGACAGAGAGGCAGGCAGAGAGAGAGAGAGAGAGAGAGAGGGAAGCAGGCTCCCCGCTGAGCAGAGAGCCCGATGCGGGACTCGATCCCAGGACCCTGAGATCATGACCTGAGCCGAAGGCAGCAGCTTAACCCACTGAGCCACCCAGGCGCCCGTCGCAGTGAGAGTTTCAACAATGATCAACTCTCTTAATTTCTCTCATTTATAGACAGAAGAAATCAGCTCAGAATCAATAAGTGATTTGCATAAGGGCACAGCTAGTAAGTAGTTTAGAATACCCACTCCGGCTTTTTGACTCCTAGTTTAGTGTTCTTTCCATTACACTCTAACAAACTGTAAGAACAGTAGCTAAAAGGAGTAAATCAAACAAGTCAACTGATTACATGTGTGAAGCAATTTAAGAAATCATTTAGGGGGTACATGGGTGGCTCAGTTGTTAAGCATCTGCCCTTGGCTCAGGTCCCAGGGTCCTGGGGCCGTGCCCTGCATCAGACTCCCTGCTTGGCAGGAAGCCTGCTTCTCCCTCTACTCTCCCTGCTTGTGTTCCCTCTCTCCCTGTGTCTCTCTGTCAAATAAATAATAAAATATTTTTAAAAATTTAAAAAAGAAATCATTTAGATCTCACTTTTTTGTGTAATGAAGCATTAATCACTAAGATCAAATATTATGAAATTAACAGATCATTAGGATTGAGTTGTAATGGTTTACTTGATAAAAATTACTAGTCGCACTAAAAAAATCAACTCATTCAATAAATACTTACTATGTACCTTCGACTTGCCAGGTACTGGGTGAGGTGCTAGGGATGCAACAGTATTTAAATCAAACAAGATATGGTTCCAGTCTTCCGGAGCTGATAGTCTCACAGAGAAAAAAAATTAACAAACTATCTGAATAAAGTAAACTCAGTCCTGTGACAGGGAAAGCACAGGGCACTACAGGAGCAGACAGCCCGAGGTGACAGCTCCAGTCAGCTACTAGA
Source organism: Enhydra lutris kenyoni (assembly GCF_002288905.1). Taxonomy (NCBI): domain Eukaryota; kingdom Metazoa; phylum Chordata; class Mammalia; order Carnivora; family Mustelidae; genus Enhydra; species Enhydra lutris. The sequence goes on along the minus strand of NW_019154098.1, from coordinate 37,639,053 downwards.
ATACATCATCAGTCACAATAACGAGAATGCCGATTATTTTCTGGATAGCTAGAGCCTTTGTTTACTAAAGTTATTCAGGAATACCCTATGATTTTCTTCCAGTTAACCTACTTCTTAACCCCATCACAAATATAAAGTCTACCAATAAAAAGCTTATCTTTGGAATTCCTACTCTGATCTTTTTTCTTCAGAATTTTTATTATGAAATCATTAGAATATGTGGTATTAAGTCCTTATACTATTTTACTCATAACTACTTGATCACAGTACTCAAATCCCAATCAAAACCGGAAATATAAAACATGTGAAACTCCATTGCTAACAGTACCTGCTGTAGATAAGAATACATACATGGATATTATTGATTTCTAAAATGAAATGTGGTAAAATATACATTTTCAACAGCAGAGTAAGATAAAATATTACATTGGAATAGACTGAGTAGCCACAAGACCACAAAGGTGATCACACTACTGGGGCAGTAGGATCGTACCACACAAAACAATCATTAGTTCCCTAATGGACAGGAAATAGGAGTCCAGATGCTTACAGTGCAATGCTGACAATTTCAAGTATAAAGAGTCAAAAGAAATGCTTGTCCTTCCTTTTTCATTTTCTGTAATAGAATAATAAAAATCCACAGGACATTGGGAAATAAACATTTTAAATTATATAAAATAGAAAATCTTGCATTTCATTTTTAAAAAGCATACCATGAAACTGGATCTGTGATGTTTACAACTTAAGAAGTCACTTCTGGGGGCCCCTGCGTGGCTCAGTAGGTTAAGCCTCTGCCTTCAGCTTGGGTCATGGTTTCAGGGTCCTGGGATCAAACCCCCATTGGGCTCTCTGCTCAGTGGGGAGCCTGCTTTCCCCTCTCTCTCTGCCTGCCTCTTTGCTTACTTGTGATCTCTCTCTCTGTTAAATAAATAAATAAAATCCTAAAAAAAAAAAAAAAAAAAGTCACTTCTGGAATGCCATTTAGGCCAGGCAGAAATCAAGAGCATAAAATAACAAAAATGTTCATATGACAGAAGAGGATATGATCTGATCTAAGCCCCAGAAAGAGAGGTCAAAGACAGATAGTCAAACTAAATCAAAGAGTTGTCTTCATAAATCAAAAGAATCAGGACTGGGAACAAGTTTCCTAAATGCAAAGAAACTTTAATTAACAATATTTATTAACATTGTTAGTAAGTATATTGACCCTGATGTGGAAGATACCTCAGGAAATTAAGCAGACACTGAGAACTCAACTTGATTAGAATCAACTGAATCAGAAAATCTGATAGAAAATGTATAGACTTTGTAACTTATTAAAGACAACTGACAACTTAATTATATTTAGCCTCCAAAAATTCTTTGTGGAATTAGAAAGCATATAGATAACATGTAATATTTAGCAGCTAAAATTTTCAGTGAGTTAAGCAACAAATTAAAATTTAAGGCAGATTTTTCCAAAATATTTATATCTGAGGGTGACTGGCTGGCCCAGTCGGTTGAGGTCATGATCTCAGGGTGGTAGGATAGAGCCCCATATCGGGCTCCACACAGAGTCTGCTTATCCCTCTCACTCTGCCTCTAGCCCTACTCACCTGTCCTCCACCCTCTAAAATAAGTAAATAAAATCATTTAAATAAAACAAAAAACCAAATATATCTATACCTAATTCACACTTTTAAATTATCTTATTAAAATATTGTATAAGAAGAGCTACATTTTAGGGGCACCTGGGTGGCTCAGTGGGTTAAGCCTCTGCCTTCAGCTCAGGTCATGATCTTAGGGTCCTGGGATGGAGCCCTGAATCAGGCTCTCGGCTCAGCGGGGAGTCTGCTTCCCCCTCTCCCTCTGCCTTTCTCTCTGCCTGCTTGTGATCTCTCTCTCTCTGTCAAATTAATAAATAAAAAAATCTTAAAAAAAAGAAGAGTTACATTTTAAATCTGTGTGTATAGTGTGTATACAGAGATATACACACATTGGTTACCTAAAGACAAACAAATATGAAACTGTCTTCAAATTTCCGCTGGTCGTAGTAATTTGTTCAACAATAGAACTTAGCTCTTTCTTGCTTCTATTCTATAAATGGAACATGCTACCCCCAATCATTTTTGGAAAGTGGTACATTATAAATAATTCAGTAAATTTTGTTATTTAAGAAACCAAATCCATGGGGCGCCTGGGTGGCTCAGTGGATTAAAGCCTCTGCCTTCGGCTCAGGTCATGATCCCAGGGTCCTGGGATCGAGCCCCGCATCGGGCTCTCTGCTCGGCAGGGAGCTTGCTTCCTCCTCTCTCTCTCTGCCTGCCTCTCTGCCTACTTGTGATCTCTATCTGTCAAATAAAATAAAATCTTAAAAAAAAAGAAAAAAAAGAAAAGAAACCAAATCCAGCGGCACCTGGGTGGCTCAGTCATTAAGGGTCTGCCTTTGGCTCCTGTCATGATCCCAGGGTCATGGGATCAAGCCTGCATGGCACTCCCTTCTCAGCGGGAAGCCTGCTTCTCTCTCTCCCACTCCCCCTGCTTGCGTTCCCTCTCTCGCTGTGTTTCTCTCTGTCAAATAAATAAATAAAATCTTAAAAACAAACAAACAAAAAGAAACCCAACCCAAAACTAACTGTTGAGGAAAAAAAACCCAACAACAATCTTTTCTAGCTAGTCCAAATTTGTCACAATACTGATACAGAGCCTAGATTAAACAAATGGAGGGGCACCTGGGTGGCTCAGTTGGTTAAGCAACTACCTTTGGCTCAGGTCATGGTCCTGGAGCCCCAACACTGAGTCCTGCATCAGGCTCCCTGCTCAGCAGGGAGTCTGCTTCTCCCTTTGACCCTCTCCCTTCTCATGCTCTCTCTTTCATTCTCTCTCTCTCAAATAAATAAGTAAAATCTTAAAAAAAAGAAAACAAATGGAATCTGTGATTATAGTTCTGGAATTTTTAAAAGTATTTAAATGAAGCACATGACTTATGAGGATTTACTAACTGAGATTCTCATTCTGAATAACAACCTATGTCTAAGAAGTTACTTTTATGTCTTCTTAGTAATCACTAAGTAAATTTTATTTAATCTGCTCACATATGATATTCACTAAATTAAAAGATTGAAATTATAGAGTAAATTCAATAGAACATCTGAAAACATTTTATTTATATTTCATTTCAGTCAAATACTTATTTTCCAAATCTATAAGGCCATCTGTCTCAAGTTTAAAATTTGTAATATTACTTGGAAAACTGTTTTTAAAAAGTGATTGAAGAACATTTCAACACAGAGTGATGAAATGCACAATTTTCAAAGGTTACATGAAACAGTTAAATACATATATATATAACATTAAAAACTCTTTATTTAAAAACACTTACTAAAATGGGAAAATGTGACACAGTAAAATAAAATTTTTTCAAACTCATCACTTTAAAGAATACAGACATAGATTATGATATATACAAAAGAGGAAATAAATCACCATCTGTCATTAATGGGAAATGTTGCATGCTTTCAAAATAGCCATAATTTTAAGTCAGACAAAACGTTGTTTAGGGGGAATGCTTCTTTTATTTGAGAGTCTCTTTAAAGGCGTTTTAAATTCCGCTTACTCTGGGCACTTCCTGGAAGAGCATCTTTTCTAGTTCTTGGCTTTGCTGCTCCTCTACTACATTCTTCAGACCCATGGTAAGCACACAAACATAACACACAAAAGTCAAAACCACAGGCTGTGCGGCTACACAGTCCCCTTTTCTTATATGGCTGGTACTTAGCAGGGGATTGGCACCTGGGGCAAGGTTTTAAGGCTTCATCAATAAATAGTGTTTTGGCAACCTGCAGTGAGAGCATACACACTAAATCTTCCAATTTCATCCAGAGAATCACTTTATTTCAAACTCTAAATATTTATTTCTAATAACTTATGAGAAATACTCACCTTAACATATGCTTCCTGTTTACTACTTAAGGGGGTAACAGAAGAACTTGCTATAGGTGTCAAAACTTCTCCCCAAGGAGAAAATGTTGAAACTTCTCCTTTCTGAAAACCTGGTATCTTAGCCTGAGCTTGCACGGATCTTAAAGCTGATCGATTTAAAAGGTGGAGCCTAGTGGCGGCATCCTCGACATTTACTCTAGCTCCCTGCAGTAAAGGAGAAGAAGGGTCAGTACCGTAATATCAAAAGTTCCAGAACAGTTTTCTGATGCACGTGTATTTAAACACCGAAAGTGATTTCACACTAAATTCCACTAGAATTTTCTCCCTAAACTTTCCTTTTTAGACAAAAAAATCTCTTATCTAACATTTAAATGTCAAAGAAATATAGAGGAACAATGTTAAAACAATAAATGTTAGCTTTAAGCTTGCATTATTGGTTATTTTTCTGATTAAGGCATGGGTTGGCAAACTTTTCCAGAAAAGGGCCAAATAGTGTATATTTTACATTTTGCAGGCCAGATAGTCACAGCTACTCAACTGCGATTTTAGCAAAAGAAGCTGTAGTGCTATGTAAATGGCAAGGCTGTGTTCCAAAGCAACTTACTTTAAAAACAGAAATGATGGACAGGATTGGCCCACAGACTGGAGTTGGCCAAACCCCTCTTTTAAGTCAAGGTTTGTTTTTTTGTTTTTTGGTTTTTTGAACTTTTAATTTTTTTAAAGATTTATTTTGTTTTTTTTCGGTGTTCCAAGATTCACTGTTTAAGTCAAGGTTTAAGAAGAGGCAAATCTTTGTAAAGTTTGCTATGGGGTATCATGGAATTCTTTGAAGGTTTCTTACCTTAGCCACATGTCAGAAGAATAATGGGCCTGGTTAGACCATGAAATCTAATTAGTTTAGTTAGTTTTTATAATATGTGTAAGTACTGGAATCATTTTTATACTTACATTTTAATTAAAAAATCTTTGGTATTTTAAAAGGAGAAAAAAGGTATCTCTTCTCTGAACTGGATTTCCACATTACTTAAATATTCAGCCTAGAAATATTTTCAATAAGCCCTCTATTTTGTTCAGGTTGATAATGGAAAAATACAAGGTTTTGTTTTTGTTTTTTAACAAATTGGCATTCTTGAACATTTATCAAAATAAAATGTACTGAGAGTGAATTTCCTCATGTGTCTACCTAAAACTGTGCTTCCTCTCCCTTGATAGTTTCCCTTTGCCACAACTGGCTCCTAAAAGTAAGGAGAGAGAAAATAAGAGAAATTATAGAATGATAAATATAGGAAATAAGATTAGCTGGTCGTGAAAAATTCTGTGATTAACAGTTAAAACAACATAGGCATAAGTGTAATGGATGAATATTGGTTTTCTAAAACTAGAATGAATACAAATGAACTTTTTCAAGGACTCAATACATTTCTTTATAGGACATTTGTATAAATAACTTGCAGCCTAGGACACAAGAACACAACACAACAGCATACCAAAATTTTGATGGATTTCGATGTGGTTGGTAAACACAGTGATTGTGTATGAACCAACAAAATGAATAGAGATACATTGTTGAAACACATTTCAGCTACAGAATAAATATTCATTTATTTAACAAGTATTTATAGAACTCCTAAAGGTGCCAAGTGAATAAAACAGTCTAAACCCAGGCCTCCCAGAGTTTAAAACGTGTGCTTCCATCTCTGAGCAAAGGAGGCAAAGCAGTCAACCTAAGGCACATATTCGTGAGGGCCGAAATTTTTCAAAGATGGTCACATCATGTTACAGGAAGATATTTAAATGTGAGAGTGGAGTCCCTGTCTGGTTGTTCATTTCCATGGTTATAAGAAAATAGTGAGGAATATAGTAAATTAAGAAATTCGATGGAAAAGGCGTATCCCAATTCTAACACTCATTCTCACAGCTGCAAAGCAAATAGATGAAATTGAGATCCCATGACACGTAGCTGGTGTTTGCCTTCTAACTTTTATACGTAAGGAGGTTTCAGAGACATTATACAAGTATGAGGAAAACCATCAAACAAACTTGTCTCGTAATGTTTCTGTTTGGGTCAATGATATACATTAAGATAGTTCACGTGGAAAGCAACTGGTCCGTATCAGAATAGGGTGGCAAAGTGCACCAGGAAGGATGTCTCTAGGGAGAGGAAGGAACAGGAAGAATACCTGATTTGTCTGGACTTACACAGAGGAGATTTCCAGTGCTGGTGGATAATAGGAGATGAATCGGGGATCTGTACAGAGAAACACTAAGCAAAACAAAAGAAAGAAACTAGGCAATTATTAACTCTGGAAAAAAAAGTTACATAGAAAAAAGGTGTAATCATAGTGTACTGCATGTTTCAGCTGTCAAAAACTCATAATGTCAACACAGTCTTAATAATGTCAGCACCTAATTCTGATTCACTCCCAAATAGTGGTGTGGTTACATTAGTGAGAGGAGAAAAGAAGAAAGGAGTTCAGAGAGACGGGTCGGTGGGTGGGTAGGTAGTGGTAGAAGTGGTGAGAGGTTGGAGAACAAATTCTTAAAAAAAAAAAAAAAGCCAAGAAATAGCAGGAAAGGCATGCTATTTAGAAATGTAGAGGTAAATCTGAAAAGGAACAAACGAAGAACTGAAAGTGATTAACTTGGGGCAAGAATCAAGGGTAGGAAAAGACAGACAAGAGAATGTGTTTTGTTACAAGCCTTGTAGCCCAATTTGACTTTTTAAACCATGTACTTGTTTTACTTTGAAAAAAAATTAAAAAGCAAACCATAATAAGAGAAAAAAGTTCAAGTAAGGAAAAAGTATAGTCCTTTAAGAAATAAAGTTGGAACAAAGAAGTGGTGGCCAGGAGATGAAGACAGAATATTTTATCTAGAATTACCTTAAGTGTTGCCAAACACAACCACATTTCTTTCCTTGTAGGATGTACAATATACATGGAGCTAACAGTTTAATATTAACAGATGCTTGCTTAAAATTTTTTCGGGGGCACCTGGGTGGCTCAGTTTGTTAAGCATCTGCCTTTGGCTCACATCATGATCCCAGAATCCTGGGATCCAGCCCCACTCTGACTCTCTGCTCAGCAGGCAGTTGGCTTCTCCCTCTCCCTCTGCCTGCTTCTCCCCATTTGTGCCCGATCTCTCTCTCAAATAAAGAAATAAAATCTTTTAAAAAATTGTCTTTTTAAGGGGCTCCTGGGTGGCTCAGTTGGGTAAAAGTCTACCTTCAGCTTAGGTCATGATCCCAGGGTCCTAGGATCCAGCTCCTCGAGTCTGGCTCACTGCCCAGTGGGGAGCCTACTTCTCCCTCTCCCTCTGCTGCTCTCTCTCAAATTAATAAATAAAATCTTTTTAAAAAAACTAAATCTTTTTAAAAAAAATCTTTTTAAAAAAACTTTTTAAAGTAAGTCCTTAGCACATAGAGCAGCACTCTAAAAAGATCAGAAGTTAAGAAGGCGATTTATATTTTCTCGATTATAAGCTCCCAGGGCCAGAAGTTGCAACAGTTAAGTGGCCAGGAACTATAAGCTATAAGACAATGTCATAGATGAAAAAGGTTAAAACTTTTCTTCAAAGTAAAATGGAGTCAACATTTTAGTTAGGTGCAGTCCCTGATATTTCATCATAATGAGAAACCTACCAATCTGTATCTAGGTATTAATATTTGTTTAAACCATGTGTCAGCTCAATTATCATATTTTGTCAAATTAGAAATTTACTTATGCCATTAAATGCTTTTTACTAGAACAAGGATAAGAGAGTGAACTCTTGTGGTTTCTCTTAATACTGATGGCCAAGAAAGGTCTGAAAGTTGCATATACAGTACACACGGGTGCCAGAGTTATGAGATGTCTAGGAGATGCACAAAGTAGTGTCGCTCGGAAGAATTAATCAGCTTCTGCAGAACTTTTCCTATCAATTCAAAGCTGGTTCTCAAATCTTCAAGAAAATACAAGCTTATGATGCTTTACCAGGGCTTGTCTGCCACACTCACTCACTTCCAGGCCTTCCTCGATGCTACGGAAACGCTCCTCCCCATCTCCACTCAGTAAGCCACTCACTCCATCCTTCAGGTCTCAGCAGAGTTGTGCTTCTTCTGAAAAGCCTTCTCTTGATTCCCCAGTGTCAAATGCCCCTTTAAAATGTTCCGGTAGGAAAAACTCTGGGCTGCCCCTAACACACCTGTATTATAATCACTTGCTTATTTGTATCACCCATGGGGCCTGAGCTCCAAGAGAATGGGCACCATTTCAGAAAGGTTCACCATTGTAATCTGAGCAATTGGCACATAGTATCCACTCAAAAGACTAGATAGAAAATGCTATAAGGACATCTAATTATGAATAGGATCTGGCAGAGCCCTGGTATTCAAACCCTGCTAACAGCACACACACTTCAACAACAAACCCGAGGATGCTCTTGATGCTGGGCAGTCTACTTCACTTATGGACTGGAAGGAAATGGAGTTTGGGAGAGGTAAAACATCCATGAGTGAATGTTTGCTAAATGAAAAATGGTTAAAAGATAGCAGGAAAACCAAATTAGGTTGTCTGGCAATTTGTGATTATTATTTTTACAAATCCACTTGAGAAAATACTGTATACATTACCTCAGAATCTGCTTTCAGTTGTGAGATATAGAATTTCCTCCTCCGATTTGCTTTTTTATCTTGAACAATAATTTCACGCCAATTTCTGCTCACTTTCCAAACACTACAACAAAATCATTGGTCTTTATAGTGCACATATTCCACAAAATTAACATTTTTTGCATATGAAAATAAGAAAAACTTGTTTTAAAGATTTTGGACAGTAAAATATGACTTGACCTACATTGTTGTCCCATATTGTTTCACCATACGAAAGAATTCCCATTAAAATATTAAGTACATGCCAGCATTATATCAATACGTTATTATCTTACAAATGGTTAAAGGAAAAACATAGTTTCATATAAAGCCAATATGAGTCCACTGGGAGACTGATTAAGAGGATTTACATTCAAATGTGCAACTAAAATCAAAACTTTGGAACACAACGTGTAGAAAATGATTATCATCCATACAGAGCAAGGGGTGTTTATTCCTCCTACGAATGCACTTAACAAATTTATCATTTTGTTTAAACAAACATTAGAACTATCAATAATTCACTGGACATACTAAGTGCCAATCATTATGATGGGTAACACTACAAAGTTCCTGTTTTAGAAACCAAAGTTGATAAGAATGAAGCAGATAAAAAAGCAAACAAACAAAAAAACTCAATTTATATCCAGTGATTGCCCATTTATCAATAACTTTGGCTATACAAATTATGAAAGAAAATCTCTCAGCTGCTAATCTGGTCTTTTTTATTACTCTAACTTAAATCATAGGGAATAAGATCAGACAATTACAAAAATTTCGCTTGCTCTTAAGGAGGTAATACTGTCCTTCCGGTTACTGTGGCCACTTCAATTGCCTTGCCTCTCCCTAAGCCAGTACATGTGTCTTATATCAGATTGATGGGAAGGAAAAGGCAGGAAGTCACCTGTTAATGGGGCAGAAATGAGCTATGCAATTGGGTATTTGCCACAGTTATTCCAACTGACCATAATCTCTCACATTACCGAGAATCAATTCTGCTAACATTATACATGCATTCTGCAGTACAAATACTATGCATTTGGAGGGCTGTGGAAAAGAGGTAATTACAAAAATATGACCGAATATCAACTGTTCCCACAAGCAAGCACCCAAAAGTATCACCCAAGTTTTTAACTGGTCTCTATCCAAATACTACAGCATAGAAAAATAAACCTCCTATATTTCAGCCATCTCCTTGATTTCTTAAACAATTTATCTCATTCAAACATTTTTTAAAAGACATATACATACAGGTACACTATGTCCCACTTGGATTACACCAAGTACATTCTAGGTCAAGTTTATTTAGAAAGGCCTTAAATCTTAATATGAGTTTGTGAGACAGTATTAGATTGGAAAACAGAGGGCTCGGGGAACCTGGGTGGCTCAGTCAGTTAAGTGTCTGACTCTTGATTTCAGCTCAGGTCATGACCTCAGGGTTGTGGGATCAAGCCTGGCATTGGGCTCCACACCCAGCATGAAGCCTGCTTAAGATTCTCTCTCCTTCTGTCCCTACCCCTACCTCTCCCTCTCTTAAAAAAAAAAAAAAAAATCAGAGAGCTCAATTATAGACCTAGATATATTCCTATCTCCTTGAATGACTATTGGCAGGTCACTTAAATTCTCTGGAACACAGTTTCCTCATCTTCAAAATACGTGATAGACTAGATGTCTCAAAAGACTTCCAGCTATGAAATTCTACAATTCTCTACAACGGCCTATAAATAATTTGTGGAGGAAAGGTGAAGGAGGGCTTTAATAGAAGTAGTAGCCATAAAAACAGCAAGGATTCTATGACCCAAACTCTTGACATATCTCTATCAAAAATCAAATTCACAAATGCTCCTGCATACCCTTCCCCAACTGTTGCCTTGCAGAAGTCCTATTCTACAGACTTTCCTCCTTCCTAGCCATGGCATTCCCAAGGGTCTTGTCTTCTGATAGTCTTGCAACTCCCCAAAATTGCCAGTATGAACACAGTCTCACTTCAGTCTTTGTAACCCTAGTTCCTGTCCTCAGTCCTCCTAAATGTCTGTTTCTCTTTATGTAGCAGCATCCAATATACTAGAATTTCTGTTAACAGAAATTCTTCAGTTTCTAATTACTTGAAATTCCCAAAAGTAACCACCTTACACTGCCCTGTTAGTAATGAAAATGCACTAATCCATATTCCCTCGGTTTCTGGAACAACTAAGCCCTAAAATGAAAGCTAACCATCATTTTGGATTCTAGAATTTAGATTAAATAATTAAATGGTATCCTTTGTATGTTATCATTTCTTAGTCACCATAATACTTTACATTATTTCTGGCCAAGTGTCATAACTTTAATACAATTTGCAATCTGAAAACAAGATATGAACTAATAAATCATTAAATAACTTTTGCGGAATATAGCTTACCATCTTGAAAATTTAAAGTTCAACATTTAGAAACTCTCTTCCCAAATGATAGTGACATGAACTTTATCCAGAAGACTACATTGATGCTTCTAAAACAGGATTTCATTTTTTTTAGAGATTTATTTATTTTAAAGAGAGAGAAACAGAGGTTGGAGTGGAGGGGCGGGGTAGAAAACCCCCCAGAAGACTCCCCACTGTTATCCATGCCCAAGACAGAGCTCCACCCCACAACCTGACTCCAGCCAAAACCAGGAGTCAGACCCCCAACCAACTGAGCCACCCAGGCATCCCTAAAACAAGAATTTAAACAGAAGTAACCATATTAGTAAGCTCTATTAGGAAGCTCAGTAAACCACTATTAGGAAACTCACAAAACACTTTGATAAAGTGTAAGACAACCAAAGACATAAATAATAAAACAAAACAAATAAAAAACAGGACAACTACTCAACTCATAGAAAAGCTTTTCCAAAAAAAAAAAAGTGACAAGAAGGAAGTTTTACTTCAGAAAAAATTTTTATTTCTTACCTGCATAGGTTTTCTGCAGTCAAGGAACCTAAAACCATAGCAAGAATATGTTTTAAATTTCTATATTTTAATTCTGTTAAGATGTCCAGTTTTTCTATACCCATTTTCTTGCCAATCAGTCCTGCGAGGACACACTGTAGTACGGCTATTTGCCCCCCATCCTTCTCTTCTAACCATTCATGAGCACCAGTTTGCTGGAATCTTTTTCTTTTGTTTCTCATGAAAAGCTCGTGCACTAACTGCAAGGCTGGGGTCTTTGATAAATTCTTAAAGCTTAAAATCTCATTGTAACTGCTCAGCTGATTCTCCGAGGTGTCTGAAGCAGCCGCTGGTGTTGTTTCCAAGTCAGAGTCCCTCTCTGTCTCAGATTGTGAGCTTTGTTCCTGAAGCGTGGACAATCTTCTCAGCCTTCGAAGATGCCTTGACTTTTTTATGGTGTCCTCCACTTTGACCGTTCCTTTTTGTTTCCCAAGTTCTCGAAAAGAACCCTCCTGGTCAGAGAGGGAATCTTCTGATTTATCCAAACAAAGTGAGTTAAAACCACTGTCTTCAGGTGTTGAAATATTGCCCTTCACTTCAGCTGTAGGAGACAGCCTTTGACTTGCATTAAATTTAATGTTTGCTACAAGACTACTTACTGGAGTCACACATAAGTTCTCGTTTGTTCCATAAGATGTTCTACTAGCAGAAGAGCCCAGAAGTTTGGGATATATATTCTCATCATTAACAAATAGACTGCTATCACTAAGGTCATGTGTGATAGAGTCTTTAAAACTATTACCCTGAATCGGAGATATACATTCAACCTCAAATAGGCTACAGTCATCTTTGGAATCATCAACTGTGGAAGTCTTCTGTTGAGAAAAATTAAGTCTCAATTTTTGACTGCTGGAAGTTGCTTCTTCTGTTTTCAAAGAACTAGTAACTAAAGGACTAAAACTGGTTTGTCTTGGAAAACTTGAAGCACTGCCTGGAATATTTTTTTCTAAGTTGAGAACTTGGTTTATACTACTTTCTAGAGAACTACTTTGTGATTCAAAGTCCCCCTTTAGGAGAGAGAAAGATATGTCCAACCTTCTACGCAGTAAACGTTTTTTTCCACTGACTTTAGGGGTTTCACAAAGTTCTGGAGTTTTATCATTCTCCTTCCTAGAAAAGAAAAATCTCTTTTTTTGAGTTGGAGATTCTAAAGTATGAGTTAAGCCCAGATTTGAAATTTCAGGATGTTCATGGATTAATGTTGGGCCTTTTTCTTTCTCTCCAAAAAATTCTTTATCTGTATTATCAAAGTTGCAAGGTTGTAACAGCTCATTGTAGCCACTATCTTGAAATGAAGATGTGGAGCAAAAGTCTCTGAAGCTGGAGTGTTCAAAATTGACAGCAGGACGGTCTACCTCCTTTCCCGCTCCATGGCAAGCTTGACTTGAACGTCTCTCTGACATCTTCAAATCTGTTTCTACAAAGGGAAAACAAATTTTATTCTTTCTTTGAAATGAGTAGCCTAGCAGCTTATACCAAAATATATTACTTGTTAGGAATATGAATAATAATAGAAAATGTTATGGCAATAAGAAAAGTTACTTTAAAAAATAAATCTAGGGGGCGCCTGGGTGGCTCAGTTGTTAGGTGTCTGCCTGCAGCTCAGGTCATGATCCCAGGGTCCTGGGATGGAGCCCCACGTGGGGGGGGTCCCTTCTCAGCGGGGAGTTTGCTTCTCCCTCTGCCTGCTCCCCCTGCTTGTGCTCTCTTTCTCTGTCAAGTAAGTACATAATATCTTTTAAAAAATAAATAAAAAATAAATCTACTCTACTATATACTCATTTGTATATTACTTTACCCAACTTTTAGCATCATAAAAACCAAAATATGGGGGTTATACATATTCACAGATAATTCGATTAAGCATAGTCTAAGTGCTACGCACAAATATTTTCTTTAACTACACTTGAGGGAAAAATCTGGCAGCATCATTTTTAGATTTTATTACCTTGTGATTTTAACAGTACATAATAATAGTTTTAATATTCTAGCTTATTCATACTGGCCTATATCTAGTCAGTTGGATATTTCCCTTCAAAGTTCTGGTATTTAAGCTGTTTAAAAAACTTTATGCCAGGGGCGCTGGGGGGCTCAGTGGGTTGGGCCTCTGCCTTTGGCTCGGGTCCTGGTCTCAGGGCCCTGGGATGGAGCTCCGCATCGGGCTCTCTGCTAGGCGGGGAGCCTGCTTCCCCCCCTCTCTCTGCCTGCCTCTGTCCCTGCTTGTGATCTCTATAAATAAATAAAATCTTTAAAAAAAACCCATATGCCAATTTTTGAACATGTTTTTGGAAATGTGTCAAATGAGTGCTGCCACTAGATTTGACTGCAACTTGACCAAGCAATGCCAGGATAATGTTATTCATACTTGTAACATAGGCCTGTCACAGAAATCCAATCCCCATGACCATTCTCAAGGTCTGAGCTCCCAGACGCATAACTTTGCAAGGACTCCTTGGCTGATTGATAAATTACTAATACATTCTTCTTGAGCTAACCAAAATGAACCAGTGCCTCAGAGATACAGGGCCATTACAAACCTAGCATGTTATTCTTGTCTCATTTTCTAAATATTTTGAGACATCAGGTCCAGCTGCAGGCTTGAATTCACAGATAACAGACAACTCTTTGTGGGAAACTCACCCTTAATAATATTCTTGAAATTACAAGTACAGAATTCAAGTAAATTACTTTGTAATCACTTAATGAGTTACTCAGTAATTATATGTGTAAGGAACGACACTAGGAAATACTCCTCAACCTTTTCTTTTTTTTTAAATTTACTTTTTCTCTTTGATTTTTTTTCTCCTCAGCGTTTTGTTCTTTTCAGCAGTCAACTCCAGTAATTTATTTTTTAAATTTTTTATTAATTATTTTTATTAACATATAATGTATTATTTGCCCCAGGGATACAGGTCTGTTCCTCAATCTTTTCTTAACAGTATTATCACATTCCTTCTTTTTCAAAACTCAAATCTTAAAGGGTGTGAAAGGAAGAAAATTTTCATAGTTTCTGGTATTTCTCCAGATTATTCAAAGAACACTAAGAAAACTGTCATTCTTTCAAAGTTTTCTCCAGACCAAATGCATGAGTTTTCTCTATTAAAAGATCCTGGGAAAGTATATTTTAGTTGTCTATAATGGGGAAAGTAATATATTTATGTCTAGGTTAATTAAGTGCCTAAGCGAATGAGTTTATATTTATGAATGAGTAATATATTTATGCATAGTAATTAAGTGCTTAAGTGAATGAGTTCTTAAAAACAACAACAACAACAACAAATGCTATTTCAACCACAAAACAAGATTTTTTATGGTAAAATGATCATGGGATGATTACTACTGGGAAAAATATCTAAGCGTTTTTCAACCTTTTAAACTTATATTCAATTCTGGTAAATCTCATACATGTTATTTTCTGATCTAGATCACCAGAGATCATAAGAATGACTGCTATCTTCTGTACATGCTTACCAGCCAAGATAATCAAACTTTGCTTTCTATAACTTGTATTATGTTTCAAGACAATTTTGTTTTCCAAATATTAAGTTAATGACATATAATGAGCTTTCACATTGCACCTCCACCCATGAATATTTCCTCTTCTTTGAGAATCAGTCTACAAAGCAAGTTAAAATTAGGTCAAGAAATCCTTCTTAAATTTTAGAGCAATTGTAACTATTCTACCTTACCACTAGGTGTCTCACCATGCTAGAATTTGGGAAACAAGCAAATTGTTAGAAACAGAATGGAAAGGCAGATATCCTCTCCCCTTACCACCCATAAGCCATTTGATATAAACATACACATGTAAAGAAAAAAATAATTTTTTTCTGTTCATCTATTCATCTGAAATTACCTCCAATGTGCTTTCTCTTCTGTCATCAAGACCATCTTTTTATTATCCCAAGATGTTGGTCTCAAACAAAACTTGGTTCTTCAAAACTTAATTTTTAAATCATCTTAAAAGACTCATGCAAAATTTTGAAATGGCCATTGACTTACTTAATTTTACTGATTCAACAGCTCACTAATTAATCAAATGGGCCTCCTTTGTACTCATATTTTATTTTATTTTATTTTATTTTTTAAGATTTTATTTATTTATTTGACAGAGAGAGATCACAAGTAGACAGAGAAGCAGGCAGAGAGAGAGAGGGAAGCAGGCTCCCTGCTGAGCAGAGAGCCGGATGCGGGACTCGATCCCAGGACCCTGAGATCATGACCTGAGCCGAAGGCAGCGGCTTAACCCACTGAGCCACCCAGGCGCCCTGTACTCATATTTTAAACACCAGGCTCCTGAGTGTTGAGAACACAAGTCTATTTGTTCTAAAAAAAGAAAAAATTGGCAAGAATATGGAGAAACAGGAACCTTCATGCACTGCTGCTGGGAATGCAAATCGGTGCAGTAACTGTGGAAAACTGTGTGGAGTTTCCTTAGAAATTAAAAATAGAACTATCATATGATCCAGCAATTCCACTTCTGGCTCTTTATCTAAAGAAAATGACAACACTAATTTCAAAAGATATATGTACCTCTATGTTCATTGCAACATTATTTACAAGAGCCAAGATATGGGAGAGACCTAACTGTCCACTGATAGATGAACTGATAAAAATGCAGTACATATATGCAATGAAATATTACTCGGCCATAAAAAAGAATGAAATCTTGCCCTTTGTGACATGACTGGACTCATAAGGTCTTACGCTAAGTGAAATAAGTCAGACAAAAACAAATACCATATGATTTCACTTATTATGGAATCTAAGAAACAAAACAGACAAACAAACAAAAAAGAAACAGACTCATAGATACAGAGAACAAATCCAAAGTTGCCAGAGGGGATGGGAGTAATGGGTGGTCAAAATAAGTGAAGGGAATTAGAGGTACAAACTTCCAGTTATAAAATAAATAAGCCTTGGGAATGTATACACCATAAGGAATACAATGAATAATATTGTAGTAACTTAGATAATAACTAGATCATACTAGATTACTTATATATATTATATAATAATGATATGTATCATACTAGATAATAACTAGATAATAACTAGACCTATCAAGGTGATCATTTCATAATGTATAAAAATATAGAATTGCTATGCTGTACACCTGAAACTAATGTAATATTGTATGTCAACTATAATTCAATTGAAGACCACTTGTTAAGTTAGAGAATGTAATACTTACTATTTAACTATATTAAAACCAAATTTTCATTTGTTAAAGTGGAAAATCTTACCATCAGTAAGTCTTGAGTTCTTAGATGTCAGTTAGGTGAGTTTCCAAACAAGAAAATCTTTCACTTTGCCTTTAAAACTCATGCCAAAGTATTACCAATTAGAAACTCTAGTTTGGACAATTGGAACGTGCAGCAACGTGATGACCGCTAAGATTTGAAAGGTACGTAAAGTACATACTGCACGGATTATTCCTAACACATGAAAAGGCCTAAATGATTCTGAGTTCCTTTCAGCTTTCCAGATAATGGTAATTTCAATATCCCTGTTCTCTCCAGCTAGTCTGGGAACTGAGGAACCTTCCCAAAATCGGGTTTTCTGAAAATGCAGTGTAAGCCGCCGCGCTGTCATTTACTCCCCCAAGGTGCTATCAGCGGGTGGGGGGTTAACGGTCTCACCAGGGCGTTCTTTGGCCCCGTTCGTCCCTCCTGGACCTTCCCAAGGCCCAGCTAGCGGGGGAACGGGGGTCTCCTCGGCTCCGCCTCCAGGACCCAGAACGCCACCGAAAGGCGGAGGGTGGGTGGGCGTCCCCTGGAGCGGAGCGAGCGGGTAAGAGATCGGCTTCCGGGCACCTCTCTAGTCCCAGCGCCTGGAAAGCAAAGTGGGGCCGGACCCGGGACCTCCCGGAAGCCCGCACACACTTGGGCCCCCCCACTCCCGCCCACCTGGAGACCGAGACGCACCCGCACCGACCGGGCCGCGGGGCCAGGCGGGAGGGGAGACAGGCAGCCGCCGCTGGGAGAGCCGGGCAGAAGCCGCCGCCTCGCCCCCAGGGATGCCCGGCTATGGCAACCCCCACGCCACGTTCGCGTGGGGCCGCCGCGTTTCCCTCCTTCGGTTTGAACTGCCCGCCTTGAGTAACCGCTACGCGCCGCCCCGCCCCGCGCCGCCCCTTCCTCCGCCTCCGCGGCGCCCCCGCCGGCCGCCCCGCGACCCGCAGGCAGCGGCCAGGTTCCCGCTTCCCCAGAGGAGGTCTCATCCTCCCTTTTCCCACCCTTCCACCCCCACCCAAAGCTCAGCCGGCCTTTCTAACTTCATGGGCTCCGCCTCTCCCCATTCTCACCTCGGGGAGCATTATATAGAAAGGCCACTAATCCTATAGTGGGTCCTGCATTAAAAATAATGCAGGCGAGTATTCACTTGAAAATGTTCGCTGAGATATAAAAGGCAGGTTACAAACCGAACGACGCCTTTTAGCAGTAGAGCTATACACAGGATGAGGTCTGAAGGGTATGACTAACTTGGTTACAGCATCTCTACACGGGGTTATGCTTGATTATGCTAGATGGGATATTTTATATTCTTCACCGGACACCTACCCTATGCAAGGCTCCATCCTTCTACTCTCGGCAGCTTCCTCCTAGTCTCCTTTTTCTGGCTTCTTTTTCTCTGCCTTTTCCCTAAACGAGACGGCCTACCTCAGCATTTGTTAGTTAGTTTGTTTGTTTGTTTGTTTAACTTTACCATTATGTGCTTACATAATTCTTATGCAGAACCTCTCCCATCACTTTTAAGCCAATAATAGCAGCTACTACCACTGTCCTCCAACTGGATATTTCTTTCTCTGTCTGGATGCCCTTTAGTCATCCCAAATGAAATATATCCAAAATCAAACTCACTAACACTAAGGTCTTCAAGTCACTAGGCGAGGTACTGGGAATACAAAGATGAGCACAGCACAGTTATGGCCTTAAGGGGCTCACAAGCACTGTAATAGAGGGACGTAGTAGCACCAAGGAAAGAGGATCAACTAACCCTAAGGAAGGAGAAGGGATGGGGCTAACTTTATAAAGACCATGATTTGAGGTGGATTTTGAGATGAATGACAATTTAAAAGTCAGATAACAGGTGATTTCAATCTCAAAATGTGCAAGAGCAGGAAACTTGGAATAGCTGGGCAAACTCTAAATAGTTTGTTATACCTAGAAACTCAGATTTATTTGAAGAAAGGGGCAAAAAAATTTTTTTTTGAGAAGGGGAAGAAGCCAAGTCATGGAGAATTTCAGATGCATTTAAGAGTCTGTTGCTCGGCCTTTTGGCTAAGATCAAGTGAAGAGTCTGTTGATCCTCTAAGCATTGCAGAGCATTTCAATTTTAGAAAGATCACTCTGGTGGCAGAAGGGAGAGCGGAAGGAAAAGAGGTGAGGGTGGTTGCAAGGAGACCACTTAGGGAGCTATTGCATGACTCTGGAAGCCAGTGGGGTTGGAGAAGAACCTGGACTCAACATATTCTGTTAGCAGAATCAAGTGCATGGGGGCAGGGATTGAGGAAGCACAGTGGACAGATTTGGAAGAAAACAAGATTAATTTAGTATGAGGTTGTTATGTTTCAGGTACCTGTAGGACTTAAGGTAAGGAACTGGTGAATTATACATGCTTCAAGATAGCACCTCTCTAGAAGGTGCTATGTCTAGAAGACACCCACATGTACCAAGATAGAGTGAGTAGTGCCCTCTCTAGCTCTTCAAACAAATCTCTATTACAGCCATTTTGCCCTTGCTCCATGACAGCATTTGCAATCGTCGTTCTCTGCTGAATTTTCTTTGTGTAGTTTAACACCTAAAAATCTCATATTACTGGGTTGCCTGGGTGGGTCAGTCAGTTAAGCGTCTGCCTTTAGCTCAGGTCATGATTCCAGGGTCCTAGGATCAAGTCCTAGGGCTCTTTGCTCAGCAGGGACCCTGCTTCTCCCTCTGCCTGCCGCTCCCCCTGCTTGTCCACTCTCTCTCTCTCTCTCTCTGACAAATAAACTACTCAGAAAAAAATTAAAAAAATAAAAATGTCATATTACTTACTTATCTTGTTTAATGTCTGATCCTCACTCCCACTATAATGTAAACAGGGCAGGGAATTTTGCCTATGGCTTAAAAAAAATCCACAAAATCCCAAACACCAATTAAACATTGCAGTTTCTCTTTCTCTAGTTAATTTATTTTTCCTTATTTTAGCATAACTAAAGAGCAGAAAAGTTAACATAACTCCCTTCTATCCTAAGGATAATTTTTACTCTCCTCCCCACTGCCCCCAACCAAAAGGGCAAAAAGGAATCTAGTTACCTATTGCTTGTCCTGGCTTTACTCATATACTCCAAATACAAATAACTAAGCCATATTTTCCTATTCTTTGCCCACCATAGTCTTTGGCCTTTTTTGCTTCCTTTCTGGATTGGAAGTCATACCATTACTGACCTTAGAATTTTTTTTTAAAGATTTTATTTAATTATTTGTCAGAGAGAGAGGGAGAGAGAGCAAGCACAGGCAGACAGAATGGCAGGCAGAGGCAGAGGGAGAAGCAGGCTCCCTGATGAGCAAGGAGCCTGATGGGGGACTCGATCCCAGGACGCTGGGATCATGACTGAGCCGAAGGCAGCTGCTCAACCAACTGAGCCACCCAGGCGTCCCCTGACCTTAGAATTCTAAACCCCATCTGTTTTCCACAAGATCTAATTCTTCTTTTGGGGACCATCCAGCAAAACATAATGAAAGACTTTTCCAATCACGATAACTTAAGCTATGCTGATATACTTTAAAAGAAATAGGATCAAGGAATATGAAAAACAGATTCAGGGAGGAAAATAGCAACTTGCATCTCCATAACCATATTTTAAGGAATTAAAAGCACTAGTATCCAAGATAACAAGACAACTGCCTTCATTTGGAGAGAGCAATGCAGTGATATCTGCACATGGTAAGTGCTCAAGAAAAGTTAGCTGTTACCAGTGTTAATAATTTCCATTGACCATGCTCCATAGTGATCCTAAGACTACTGGATCCTGCTGATAGGAAAGAGGGTGTTGGATTGGGAACTAGCATTAACATGGACTTTTGTTGAAATTCTGGATCTCCTTGATACCACTTCTAATTACCCTACCCTTCCACAGGGTCCCAGGATCCATTTCTATCCTACATTTGCTGATCCAGTCTAATCTCCATAGACTGTGTTATGTGCCAGAATCATTTTGATACCTCAGCTGGAGAGTCAGAATCCCATAAAGTGTGCAATGATTTAAGTTATACTTTCTGGATCACTCCATCATCTTTCTCTTTTTTTAATTTTATTTTTATTTATTTATTTGACAGAGCAGCAGCAGCAGCAGCAGAGGAAGAAGCAGGCTCCGAGGCTGAGCAGGGAGACGAATGCAGGGCTCAATCCCAGGCCCCTGGGATCATGACCTAAGATGAAGGCACACACTTACCTGACTGACCACCCAGATGCCCCTCCATCATCTTTCTCTTTTAACAACAGTTTTATTTAGTAATTTTTGTAGGAAAGCCTGTGTCGACTGTTCTATTGCATTACCCTCTTCTCTTTGGTTGAGAGCTAACTGTCAAAATACTTGGGCTGTATGTTGGCCGGTCTGTGAAGGAAATAGCAGGAAAATCCATTATGTTTCCCTGGAAATTAAAAAATTGGCAGCTAGGAAGACCAAGAAGATGAAGTTAAATCTCCCAACGTGGTCTGTAGAGGTGCAATCAATTTGAACTCCTTCTGGGAGTGAAAGGTGAAGCTGAAAGTTCTCAGGTTGCTGGAGGGAAGACTAGAAAGCAGTATATTCTGCTTAATAAGAAATCAAAGACATGTTGGGGAGAAAGTCTGTTTCTCTGCTTAACTATAATTACTATAAACAAATATTTTCTAAATTTTAATTACTTTATTTTCTTCTTCCTTCTTCTGTTATCAGTGAAAACCTGTGAAAGAAGCAAACGAATGTAAACATTGTTAATCCAACTTCTATTAATCTCACTGATTTTGATCTTTCAAAAAACACACCTCCACTGCGCAGACCGTTTTGTTTCATCTAGGGAGGAATACATGCGATGTAAAGGTCAATCAATGGATAGTGACTGCTACCAATATCCCTCAGTTTTAAGTGGAATTAATTTATGTAGCTGCCTTCATACCGCCTTTGCTTTTTTTTTTTTTTTTTTTTTTTTTTAACTTATTTGAGAGAGAGACAGCAGGAGCGAGAGGGACAGAGAAAGAGAGGGAAAGAATCTCAAACAGACGCCATGCTGAGTGCAGGGCCTGATGCTGGGATCCGTCCCAGGACCCTGAGATCACGACCTGAGCCGAAACCAAGAGATGGAAGCTCTACCAACTGGGCCACCCAGGCACCCCTAGCCTTTCCTTTAAAACAAGTAAAAGGAGAAGGTCAGAGGGACGACAGGAGCCTACGAAAGTTTCAAAAAGCAAAAATGAAATCATGTGGATAGGGGGCGCCTGCTCCACTGGCCCAGCACAGGTACCAAGGAAAAACAATCTGAAAAGCGCTTTTTTTAAGTGAAAATCAATGATGGAGTCGCTCCTTCCGTGTTCCTCCGAGTAACGGTCAGCCTAGGATTCCAGGGGCAGCTGTCATTTCGCTTTTTCTTCTAACCCTCAGCCCTCCTGGAAAGTTTACTTTCTGCTGACTAGTCAGAAAAGCAGACTCCCTCCTATTTGAGGAACTACTGAAATGTTCTGCTATCCTGAAAAGCGAAATAAGCTGGGGCGAAACACGGACGCCCTCCCTACAGAGCCTAACACACAAAACTGTCAGCTTTACCGCTTCTGTACAATCCGGGTTCCCCTGCCACGCCCGGGGCGGAAGGGGCGGGGACTAGAGGCGTCATAGGCCAGCGCCGGAAGTTGGGTGAGACACTACGAGGAGCCATAATCTGCCGGGAGATTTAGAGTACGGAGTTTCTTTGGGCTGCGTGGTTAGGGACTTGGTGGGTTGTATTTAGACGTGAGTATTTGAACCCAAACAGGTAAGACCCTCAAGGTTAAAAGGGTCCGGTTTGGAACTAGAATTGGGAGAAGCTGGGGATTGAGTAGATGATGTTAATCCTTTGCCCTGTTTGGCTTTTGAGGGTTATTCTCCCCTTATTTTCGATTCGCACGTTCCCGTGTTGAAGGATATAATTTATTGCCTTCCGCTGAATTTTGGAAAAGTAGAACTTGGGGTTAAATGGAAACCGAGCTTTGCCGTCAAATCCCAGTCCCCCTACCTCTTAATAGCTGAATAGCTCTGCGCAAGTTGACTTCTACAAGGCTGGGTTTCTTCATCTGTAAAGTAAGAGTAATAGCTCCTATGATTGTTGTAAAGATTATAGTGAAATAGTATGTGTAAAGTTACTGTGTCCAGTTTGGGGGTAGGTGCGCAGTACGTTGTGTTTTTCGTCCATTAGCTCTACCCATAGGGTTTGAAAAAGTACAGGTTAGGAATTGGGACTTTTTTCGGTTTCCCTGAGAAAAATGAGGCCTGGTTGGATTTGTGAGGAGCCCTTTTGAGATACTCAGTATTTGAGCCTGTGATTTCAGGGGTTATCAATGGACACGCAGAAGGACGTTCAACCCCCAAAACAGCAGCCAATGATATATATCTGCGGAGGTAAGAATAGAACTTACATAAAGTACGAGTGTTTTACTTCAGAGTTTTGAAGTAATTACATTTAACTTTGTCTTAAATGAGTCTCTCATCTTTAAATTTATAAAGCAGAATACTATCAACTGTTTAAAAAAAAAAAAGAGTTCTCTCATTAAGAATTCATTTTCGGGCACCTGGGTGGCTCAGTGGGTTAAGCCTCTGCCTTCAGCCCAGGTCATGATCTCCAGGTCCTGGGATCGAGCCCCACATCCGGCTCTCTGCTCAGCAGGGAGCCTGCTTCGCTTCTCTCTCTGCCTGCCTCTCTGCCTACTTGTGATCTTTCTCTCTCTGTGTCAAATGAATAAATAAAATCTTAAAAAAAAAAAAAAAAGAATTCATTTTCTGTCCAAGAAAAAGTGCACTGTCCATAACTCTTTTTTCTTTCCTCCTTAGTATATTGTTGTTAAATAATAAAAGTTCAACTGAGTACATTTTAAAGGTGGAATAGGCTTATTTAATGGATTCATGAATCGGGCAGCATCCTGTCTAGCAAATAGATAGGAGCTCCAAAGGGCTACAGAAAAAGAAAGGTTTTTAAAGGTAGAGAGGAGTGGAAAAAAGGAAATTATTAGCAAAGAATCCATTGTTTTAGGTAAGATGGCCTTTCTAAGAGGAGGAACAGAAAAGCAGTAAATTCCCTAATGCTGACAAAGAAATTCCCATGGTGACTGGTCAGAGGTTACATTTCTGCATGGTTGAAACTGCAGTTAGGTTAAGTGTTAAGCCTTGGTTTACTGGGTTTACTGACTTGGCATCTTAACCTAAGTGAGGCTGTTTGGGGCCTGTCGTTTTCTTTTCAGCATGGTCATAGCACCTTACTCTTAAGATTGAGTACATTTTAGTGCTTTGGGTGAAAAATATAGTTAAGATAATTTGCTTTTTTATCCTATTTGCCCTTTAGACACTGAATAAATATGCTTTCTTTTTTAGAATGTCACACAGAAAATGAAATAAAATCCAGGGATCCAATCAGATGCAGAGAATGTGGATACAGAATAATGTACAAGAAAAGGACTAAAAGATGTATCCTTTTAACTTGCTAAATATGAAGTAGGTGGACGTGAAGAATAATGCTTGGGTTGTTAGTCAAACACTAATTTCTGGTGTTAAAAAATGGTAATAACAGACTACCAAAAAAAGGGCTCAATTAGGATTTTCATAATCATTTAATTTTTATGTTCATAATAAAAATTCAGTGTAGAGGCGTATATTAAATATCTGAATATTAGTTGATTTTAGTTTTACAGGATCCGAATTTTACTTATACTCCTTGATTTTGAGTTTATGGACAAACTAAATTATACAAAGAGAAATAAATACAAA
This sequence comes from Enhydra lutris kenyoni, assembly GCF_002288905.1. Taxonomy (NCBI): domain Eukaryota; kingdom Metazoa; phylum Chordata; class Mammalia; order Carnivora; family Mustelidae; genus Enhydra; species Enhydra lutris. Next base: position 37,614,561 of record NW_019154098.1, on the reverse strand, counting down.
TACTGTGTATGAATGCTACTTAATGGATAAAGTAAGGATTACAAATTAGCCACAACACTGGAAGTACATTATTATGTGGTAATTAATAGTACAATTAAAATATTTTTTAAAGTGCTAAGTTACCTTGATAACATTGCTTTAGTGTTTTTTTTGGTGCATTAGTCTTTTGTGTCATGGAAAGGGGACTAATAAAAATTGAAGTCTTTTTTTTTTTTTTCCATTTCCAAATATCATAGTAAATACTGAGTTCCAACCTATTATATGCTGTAGATTAAATAACTAGCTGATTGCAAAGAGAAAGTGACTTGGAAGTGTTAAATCCTTCATATAATTTTTAAATATTTTTTTTGTCCTTAACTCATTTTAATACAGTGGTGGTTTTTGATGCTCGATGAAACATGGAATTTGGAGGATTATCTTCATCTGTACTTGGATTTGCTATTAATGTTACATAGTTTTTGATTAGTGTATATATCTTTATGAATACAAATAGCATTGCATTTTAAAAACCATCTTGTATGTAGATATTTATTTGATAGTTTCTATAAAGAAGTTTTTTGTTCAGTTACGTGATTTATGGCCACCTGGATGGCTCAGTCTGGCTTCTGCTCAGGTCATGATCCCAGGGTCCTGGGACAGAGCCCCACATCAGACTCCCTGCTCAGCGGGAAGCCTGCTTCTCCCATTCCCATTATCCCTGCTTGTATTCCCTCTCTCACTATCCCTCTCTTTCTCTGTGTTAAATAAATAAGTCTTTTTAAAAAAATTACGTGATTTATAACTTTTATTGTATGTGTGATCTGACATAGAGTGAAAGTTTAAAGTGCTTCCCTAAACCACACTTCTAATTAAGGCCTAGAATCTTTGGGGAGCCTTGTTAAAAATGTTTTCTAGGAAACTACTGTTTTACATCACCAACTTTGTAAACTCTCCGTTATCATTTTGTATTGAGTATACCAATGTACTTAGCATGCATGCATTATTTTGAGTTAAATTTTTCATTTTTACTTGATGTAGGCCTTCTGTATTTGTATATAAGGCTTGACTGTATTTTAAGTCTTGGGTGAGGGAGAAGAAACTTTAATGGTTGCATCTGTAAGGAAAAATCAACTCGCAGTAAAGTGGATGAAGCAGATTATTAAGGCGGGTGTAGTTTCTGAGGTGTAATCAGGAAGGTAAAAAATTCTGCCTTCAGGGTACATAAAAAAATATGTATAGGGACTGGTTTACACTGGCCTATGGATAAATGTTTAAAGTTTTGCCCTGATCTTAGGGATATGGATACTCAGATACTCCCATCTGTTCCAGGATTCCATCATTATGGGATGTCACCTAACATTCATTTTGAAGATAGGTATATTCCACCTTCACTATTAGCTGTGTGTGTCTCTGACATTCAAAAAATTAACTGTGCCATTTTAAAAAAGCACCTGTATTTCTATTACCATCCTTGAATACTAAGTTCTATAAATGTTTTAAGTGCTATACAAAGTACTACCATGCTCAAATTTTTCAGAGTGCTTCCTAGGTCCAGGTTTTCCTTTAGCCATACCTTTCATACTTTTGTAATTCTGCTCTGTTTCTTCTTGACCTTGTCTTTTTCAGACAAAAGAGTCCCAATAAATATGACAGTTCCCTAAACAAACCCTAACACTTGGGATGACATTATTGTTCTTAGCTGTTTTGATTTTATCATAGGTCTTTTATGTATCATTAGTTTAATTGAATATTATTATTTGGTTAACTAGACAGTGGTTTGGTGGAAAAAGTATTATCACTGGAACTCAAGACCAGTATTTCAACCAGTCACTTCTTTGTGTCCCTTTCATCTATAAAAATGGAAGTGATTTTACCTCTTGCCTACCTGGACAATTTTAGTGGGGAAAAAAGGTAAAATAGATATAAAATTGCTTTAAAAGATTTGGGGGTGCCTGGGTGGCATAGTCGGTTGAGCATCCAACTCTTAGTTGCAGTTCAGGTCATGATCTCAGGGTTGTGGGATCAAGCCCAGTGTCAGGCTCTGCACTGAGCGCAGAGGCTCTCTCCCTCTGTCCCTCCCCTCCTTTCTCTCTTTCAAAAACAAATAACAGCAGATCTTAAAAAAAAAGACTTTCAAATAGTGTTGTTTAAGTAAAAATATCAGTAAATCTGAGCTTAAAGTTAACATGTAACTTGTCCCCTGCTTAAAATGTTTACCAATGACTATGGACATGCATGTCCATGAGGAAAGCATGGAAATTGAATCAAATCCAGCCCTGCTTCTCAGTGACTAGCCAGTTCACTTAATGTAAGCTTCATGGTCAAAGTGGAGGAATTTATGATAGTCAATATGGTGCTTTGAGGCTCTGAAGTTACCTTCAGAGATTAAAGTTGTGAAAAATGTAAAAACAGTAGCTGATATCAGAAATGGCCAGTCTTGGGGCTCCTTGTTGGCATCATCAGTTAAGCGTTGGACTCTTGATTTTGGCTCAGGTCATGAACCCAGGGTTGTGAGGTGAGAGTTCTCTCTCCCCTCCCTCTGCACACCTCACCCCACCCCACTCTGTGTTTGTCTCTCTCCAAAAAACCCCACAAAAGACAAAAAAAAAAAAAAAAAAACCAGTCTCAGGAGTGTCTGCCTGGCTCAGTCAGTAGAGCGTGCAACTCTTGATCCTCAACGGTTGTGAATTCAAGTTCCATGTTGGGCGTAGATATTACTTAGAAATCTTCAAAAAAAAAAAAAAGCCATTCATAAGACTATAAGTTGAGAAGTTGTAAACCGAGAATATGTAAAAACAAGCTGCCTCCTCACATACACAAATGTGTGAACATCTCCACACCTCCTAGAATAAGTCCTGTGTAGAAAATTAGGAGGGAGTGGTTATTTGAGCAGAAGGCTGAAGGATGAGAAGGAGCCTGACATACTAAGACAAGGGGAAGGAGCATTCCTGAAATTGAGGAAATAGCCAGTGTAATGTCTCAGGGGTAGAAAGTAAGCTTTCCTTGTTCCCACTTTAGAATGAAGCCCATGTGACTCAAACTTTGAGGTAGGCAGAGGCCTGCTTATTTATGGTCTCATGATGGGAGTAAACAGGAGTGTAACATGATTTAAGACAAGATTACTGGAGCTGTTCTGTGAGAATGGATAACGTAGGGATGGATGGATGGGGAAGCCAGCTAAGGACCACCTGCAGTAATTCAGGGTAACGATTATGGCAGGCCAGAGTGATAGCAATAGAGGGACTAAGAAGTGGCTGGTTGTAAGATAACATTTTGAAGTTGAGCTAATGGGACTTAGTGATGGCTTGGCTAGTATTTTAAGAGCTCAGTAGGAGGTGAAAGGCTTTGGGTTCAAATATCCACAGTGTCCTTTGTTAACAGTGTGTGACTTCACCAGGGTACACTTTCCTCATTTGTAAGGTAGGCAGGAAATAATCGCACCTACCTCACAGGTTAGTTGCAAAATAAAATGAATCCGTAAAAACTCTTAGCCTAATCAATGTTAATTATTATCACCATTGCTGTATTATTATTTTCCACACATGATTAGTTTGAAGATTAGTGTCCCAGCTACTAGGCTTGCTGCCTTCATACTCTTCAGACTGCTCTTTCTGAAACACGTTGTAGATACTCTGAACGTTTAATTATATTTCTATAATTAGGTAGGAGTAGTTATCAATCTATCTTGCGGGTGGTGTAACAATCCAGAACAGTAACGGCGTTTTAACTCGATCAGAAACGCACGCAATGGAGAAAGGGAGCTCTCCCACTGGGACTCCTTTCTGGCCTAATGGTCGTCTGTGCGAGAGGCTGGGCTGTGAGGCCTATCTGCGAGGTAGCTGATCGAGGGCCAGCCAATCATCCGCAGAGGCTCTGGTCCCGCCCCCCCGGCAGTCAGCCTCTGGCGGGTGGGGGCTCGGCGGGGCGACACGCCCCCAGCTGCGCACCTGCGGCTTGGGTGGTAAATTGTGTCGGGGCCGCATCCTCTGCGTAGTGTCTGCGAACCAGGTGAGTACCTGCCGGCCAGGAGTAGGTTACATCTTCCGTCGCAGTTCCCTTCGGAACTGGGGTGAAAGGCAGGCCCCGAAAGCAAATGCACGGTTGGAATCGACTGAGGGAGCGGGTTATGGGATGAATAAACGGGGGGCTTTAGTTTACTGTGGCGGAGGGTAGCGGATGTTGGGACAGGGTCGCAACATGGGGGTTGCCGGGGTCCGCCGGCGGCGACCAGTCCTGGAGACCAAAGAGCCGGGGAGTGGGGAGCAATTTCAGAGGGTCCCAAAGTGCCCCCCGACCGTTGGGTTGACTGTAGAACTCTGGGTTCGCGGCCGCCCCCCACGCCCCAGCCGCTCCGGGCGGTGCTGTACACAGAAACCGTTGCTAGGGCAAAGGGAACCAATTCCTTTCGATTTCGGCCTGCAGGGGGCGCTCGACCCTGTGGTTGCTGGATAGAAAGTTCCCTGTTGGAGGAAAACAGGTTTTCGTGTTAATTAACCATCTCATTTTCCGATGGAGGTGTTTCTGTCAGCCGATTAGGGAATATGGGAAATGGATGTGGATCAGGATGACCAAGAAGAGATTAAATCCAACTAGAATCAAAGCTTTTCCTAATCAAAGAAATTCCAACCGGATATGGGAGGGTTCTAACGAGAGCAAATTAACTGTTGTAATGACTTGTTTTTTGGAACTTGAAAGTTAACATTTAGTAGTCTTGAAATGTGCATCTTACCAGGAAAAACAAAACAAACATGGAAGTCTTCAAAAAGGATTTTCAGAGAAATGTTAAAACCGTGTGCAGAATGAAATTCATTTGATTAGATAAGCGATGGCTCTCATTTAAAATGTTTTTCACTGTATTCAAATCGTGTAATCTCAGCGGTTGCAAGACAAATTCGAGATCATCTATTTTAATCCCATTGGATGCTTAAGTTCTTCCATCAAAGATCCGCCAACTCTTTAGAAAAATTCTAGTGCAACCCATTCTGTTCTGGGCAGCATCAGTAATTTAAAAGTTCTTCGTGTAGCTTTCCATAGTTTCTACTCTTAAGGCTATCCTTGTAATGAATGTATCATTTATCATTCTGGGCCCTGCCAGTATAGCATGAAAACCACAATCTCATTTCTCCACTGGATCTCATCTGAAAGCTGATGTCTTCTGTGTTCTACGCCCAGTTAAACCCAGCAGGAATATGGAGGAGAAGCTGACACCAATCCTTCTGTCTCTCTCTCTCTCTCTCTTTTTTTTTTTCCCCAGAAATCTGATGTATGACCAGAATTCCAGAGAGCGGCATGTTGAAGGAAATACTTTTGGTCAATTAGGCCCATTGCTACTTCTTGTTTTAAAATTTATAACCCAATATGTTTTACTGCAGTGGTTTTTGAAACACTTTTGATCAGTGACCCACGATGAGAAATATATTTTGCAACATGTGCATTTATATTCACACATTTGTCATTTGTATAGACACGACATAAAAGTTTTTACAAAACAGTATTCACAGTATGTGAAGTAGTCAGATTTTTGTGTTGCTGTTCTAGAGTTAAAAAACAATGCTAATTGCAGCTCACTCATTTCAGGGGTTGCCACCCATAATTTGAAAAGTCTGGGTATGATGGCTAAGTGTGTGGGCTCTGCAGTTTCCTACTGAGATTCAAATCCTCAGTCACTACTTAATAATTATATGACCTTGAGCAAGTTACTTAAAACACAAACATTTCCCTTTTTGTAAAATGGGAGTAATTATTAATTCCTTCATGAGAGGTTTGAAGATTATGTGAGATAATAGTCCATGGCACACAGTAATTTAGCTCCATAACTGTTAACTGTTATTACTGCTCTCTGCTTAAAATAAAACCGACCTGATATAGTAGTTGAAAGATTAAATGAAGTAATACATGTAAAATTCTTAGGGTGATGCCCAGCACACATTAAGAACTGTGTAATTATCTGTTGGTGTTGTTATTACCATCATCGTTAGCAGCAGTATCATTAAAGTGAAACAGTCTGAGGCCCTCTTATTTCCAATTCAGTTCAGCAAGTGTTTCTTAAGGGCATAAGGCACTACTTTGTTAGCCCTGAATATATGACAATGAATAAGGTAAGATCTCACAATCCAGAAGGGAAGACAAAAATACATAATTAAAATATATGCTATGAGAAAGGTATGGGCTCAGTGTCTTCCGGGAGTGGGTTGCAGAGAATGACAAAGAGGGTGATGTAAAGGACAGTTAAAGGATATTATTTATATTTGTGCTGAATCACAGAGCATGTTTGGGGTGTGAACAAACAGCTGAAGCAAAAGTCATTGAAATCAACATTGAAAGCTATCTCAATAGGCAGTTTGAGCACCTAAGGGGATCAGAATATGCCATCCCCAAATAAGCCATTTAGGCATAAGAATATATCAAACTGAAAACAAACAACAGGAAGAATTCTCACCCTCTCCCTTTCTGCTTAATAGCAGGGCATAAATTTCCCTTTGTAAAGGTGTCCCCTCTTCCCCTTCTCTCCTACCAGGAGGAGAACAATCCTCATCATAGTACATAGAACTGGGATAAGGCTGCAAAAACAAATCTTAATAAGGAAACCATTATCTTTCATTAGTTTTTCCCATATATTTACCTTCTCCTTGCCAGACCCCCTTTTCCTTTGTCTAATCACTTATCCACAACTTTTCACCCTTTGTTTAAATGGTATATAGGCTCCCAAACCTAGTAGTTTCTTTGGGTTTTCACTTTTCTATGAAGCCCTGCCCCTCCATGCGTTAAGTGTATGAAATAAACATTTTCTCCTGTTAATGTGTTTTTATCAGTTTAAGTGGGGAGTCCCAGACACTGAACCTAAGTGAGTAGAGGAAAAGTGTTTTCCTATTCTGTAGTACCACGATGTGCTTTGTGTTCCAATTTTGCTTAAGTGGAGATTGAGGTAATCTATGTATGGTACTTAATAATTTAGTTCCTTGACTGATACCTGTTTTTATCAAGGAGAGAGAGTTAAAAATGTGTAGACTTCTTCCTTAGAGAAAACACACCTCCTTTTACATAGAAAAGAAAAATAAATGTTATAGAAATGCCTAGATGCTTACTATTATTTAGTTTAAGTATTACTATACATATTTGCTTCATAACTATTTTCCTATACTACATTTCAGTCATGACTGCCAACGATTATCCATCATTATGGGGCTTTGGAACAACAAAAACATTTAAAATTCCTGTGGAACATTTGGATTTTAAGTATATTGAAAAATGTTCAGATGTTAAACACTTGGAAAAAATTCTTTATGTGCTCAGGTAAGCATTCAAAAATCCTTTTATGTTTCAGTATGCCAATTACATTGTTGCCTTCTGAAAACTGGTACTCTTAGAAATGTTACAGAACATTTTCACACATTGAGATTGTTGAGGTTTCTGTTTTGTTTTGTTTTCCCCATGTTCGGTTCCAAAATAGTTGTTTTGATCCCGTGGTTAGTTTAGAAGGTTCTGTCTAGGTCTACTTCCAGCTTGCAGCTTAAGGCTCATCAGTATGCAAGAGGACATTTTTTTCTTGCTTCCTCCACATTTCCTAGGAAAAGATAAAGTAGCCATGAGAGTAGCCATTAGGAAATAAGATTAGCTCACCATGCTACCAGCTGATAAAGATCTTTGGTACTCCCACCACCCCGTACCACCTGCCAACAAGGTTGGTGACTTCCTGTGAGCTGGTCTCAAGGAGAGGATGGTGGGGAAGCCTGGAGGTGGGACCCGAAAGCAGGGAATCCTGACCTTCTTGGGGTAAGGGGCCCACGGTGGTGATTGTCAAACTTTATAAGGTTGTTAAAAATGCAGATTTGAGGGTCCCATTCCCAGGGACCCTGCTTCCGGAAACCTGGGGTGGGGCCCAGGAACAGGTGTTTTTAACGAGTGCCTGGCTGACTGACATGCAGGTGGTCAAGGGAGCCCACTTCAGGCAGCACTGGTCTGGGGCACCCCAGCGGGTACCCCCCCATTTGGGATGTCCTGAGGGGTTTTCATTTGGAGAGTAGCCTGTTACTGTGAAAGCCCTTGTGGAGCATGAATCCCTCCTCCCCCCGACATCAGTAGTCCTCCTTCTGTTTGATGGTGGTTCTGTTTCCTCATCACTGTGTCCTCTCCTTTTTCTCTCTCATCACCTTCAGCCTCCTGTCCTCCCTCAGCATCCCCGCTGGTGCCCAGACACAGTCGATGTTACAACCTCCTCATTTCTGAAACGGAGAGTGAGACACGTATTTTTCCTTTTCTTTTTCTCAGCAGTAGAAAAACATTTTCTTTTATGTGTGGCCAACTGGTAAAGAAAACGAGCAGTTTATGTGATGGAAGAGTTTGCAAGCCCCACACTGTTGGTTCTAAGAAATTCTGTGAAGAACTTAATTCACTTATATAGTATCAATTCAGAATTTATTTATTTTTAAAGATTTTATTTATTTGGGGCACCTGGGTGGCTCAGTGGGTTAACGCCTCTGCCTTCAGCTCAGGTCATGATCCCAGGTCCTGGGATTGAGCCCCACATTGGGCTCTCTGCTCAACAGGGAGCCTGCTTCCCTTCCTCTCTCTCTCTGCCTGCCTCTCTGCATACTTGTGATCTCTGTCTGTCAAATAAATAAATAAAATCTTTTTTTTAAAATTTTAAAATCTTTTTTTAAAAGATTTTATTTATTTATTTGAGCTAGAGAGTGAGAGAGATCACAAGTGGAGGGCAGAGGGAGAGGGAGATACAGGTCCTGGCTGAGCAGGGAGCCGGCCATGGGACTCCATCCCAGGACTGTGGGACCATGACCTGAGTCGAAGGCACACGTTTAACCAACTGAGCCACCCAGGCATCCCCAGAATTTATTTTTAAGAAAAATTTATTTGAAAATGGGAATTTTTTTCTATTTTTCTAAAAATTTAAAGGTAAACAGATCTATAACAGAAGGGGAAAAGATTGATTTTCCTTCAAAAACAAAGAACAGAGTTCTCCTTACAACTCTCTAGGAACGAATTCTGTTCCTTGAGTGGTTGAATTTGGAGGCTTGCTGTTCTGAACCACTCCTCTGCCATTCTCTTCCTATCCCTTTGGGGGGAAAAAAGGAGCTACAAACTCCTCCTTGGGAAGAAAATCCAGTCTCACTTTCCGCCTGTCTCTAATATTGAATTTTCATTTATAAGTTAAAAATTACCTTGTGTAACAAAATGAACACATGTTAAAGGAGAGAAAATGTCATTTACTCAACTTTCCAAAGTGTGTGATGGAAGCTGGTGTCTTTGTAGCTCCATTTTTTCCTTCACTGTATCACTCCATAGATTAACGGCTAAAAGTGAAGGTTGTGCTGGTTGAGGAAGGAAAGTGGGATGCCCCCACACAGCCCAGCTCCCTCCCAGTGCAGGGGCAGCCCTGGAGAGCTCCGCAGAACCCCTCTGCTCCAGGGAGCCCAGCCTGCAAATGTACATGGGCTCTAAAGAAAATGGTGACTCCTGGGGCACCTCGGTGGCTCAGTGGGTTAAAGCCTCTGCCTTCATCTCGGGTCATGATCCCAGGGTCCTGGGATCGAGCCCCACATCCCTGCTCAGCAGGGAGCCTGCTTCCCTCCTCTCTCTCTGCCAGCCTCTCTGCCTACTTGTGATCTCTGTCAAATAAATAAATAAGATCTTAAAAAAAAAAAAAGAAAGTGGTGACTCCAAAGTTCTGAATTTTTTTTAAAGGTCTGGTGAGGAAGGATATTATCCTGAACTTACGGAATTCTGTGAAAATCGTCTTAAAGGCTTGGCTCCTGAAAGTAGAGCTTTGAGGAAAGATAAACCTGCAGCAACAGCAGCCAGTTTTACAGCAGAAGAATGGGAAAAAATTGACGGTGATATAAAGGTATAGAGTGACCCTGTTTTTTGTGACATTCTCATGTTGTATCTGTGTCTCCTTCACTTTTCTAAAATCCTTGGCTTCTTTACTTTTTGTCAGTGAAGGGCTTTTAGTGGTAATCACTTAGGTAGTATTGGTTCCTTCTCAAACCCAGAATAATATGAATGTGTATGTTTGTGTCCGGACACCCATGTGCGTATTTTAAATGACTTTTCTATCAAAGAAACGTAATAATTCGCTGAGCTTCTATAAATTGTGCTATACAAACATACTGGTTTGTAATTTCTTTTGTACCACGCTGGTTATTTCCTCAGCATAAATTAATGGAAATTAAGTTGCTTGATCAAAGGATGTGAATAATCCAGAAGCTGTTGAAACACATTACCATGTTCTCAGAAAAGTTGTGCCTTTGTTCTCTTTTCACCAGCAATATATAAGAGTGCCCATTTAAGGTATTCTTCATTGGATACTATAATCATTTTAAAGGTTTTATTTATTTGAGAGAGAGTGTGTGTGCATGCGTGCGCAAACATGAGTGGGGGGGGTGGGTTGTAGAGGGAGAGGGAGAAGCAGATTGTGGGCGGAGCAGAAGCCCAATGCAGGGCTCCATCTCAGGACGGTGGGATCATGACCTGAGCTGAAGGAAGACACTCACCTGATTGAGCCACCCTATAATCATTTTTTTTTAAAGATTTTATTTATTTATTTGACAGACAGAGATCACAAGTAGGCAGAGAGGCAGGCGGGGGGCGGGGTAGGGGAAGCAGGCTCCCCGCAGAGCAGGGAGCCCAATGTGGGGCTCAATCCCAGGACACCAGGATCATGACCTGAGCCGAAAGCAGAGGCTTTAACCCACTGAGCTACCCAGGTGCCCTCTATAATCATTTTTTAATCAATTAAATAATTGAAAAACTTACATATTTGATTACTAGCAACATTAATTTTTTCTTTTTAAGATTTTATTTATTTGACAGAGAGCACAAGTAGGCAGAGAGGCAGGCAGAGAGAGGGGGGAAAGCAGGCTCCCCGCTGAACAGAGAGCCCGACTTGGGGCTCGATCCCAGGACCCCAAGATCATGACCCGAATCAAAGGCAGAGGCTTAAGCCACTGAGCCACCCAGGCGCCCTACCTCATTAAATTTTTTTGTCCATAAGTTGAATTTCTTCTTTTGTTAATGGCCTGTATCTTCAGTGATTTCTTTTAATCTGCTTTATTGAAGCATAATTTACATTCAAATAAAAATTTAATGGCCTACACTTCACTGAGTTTTGACACCTGTCTGTGCTCTAAAACATTTCTATTACTCTGAAAAATTTCCTTATGCTTGTGCAGTCAGTGCTGACCCCACATCCTGGTCCCTGGTAACCCCGAACTGCTTTCTACCATTATGGGTTTGTGGGTTTTTTTGTTTGTTTGTTTTTTTTAATTGTTATTTATTTATTTGACAGATCACAAGTAGGCAGAGAGAGAGAGAGAGAGAGGAGGAGGAGGAAACAGGCTCCCCACTGAGCAGAGAGCCCGATGTGGGGCTCGATCCCAGGACCCCAAGATCATGACCCGAATCAAAGGCAGAGGCTCAACCCACTGAGCCACCCAGGCGCCCCTGGGTTTGTGTTTTTGAGACTTTTCTATAAATACAGTCAGACAGTATATGGTCTTTTCGTGTTTTCTTTCACTTAGCATCATGCTTTTGAGATGTGTCGATGTTGTTGCATGTCCATAGTTTGTTTCTTTTAATTGCTAAGTAGTAGTGAATTGTATAGATATCTCAGTTTATCCACTTACCAGTTGATGAACAAAATGGCATTCCTGCCAGTAATGGATAAAAATTCTTGTTGCTCTGCATCTTGGTTCACACTTAGTACTGCCAGTTTTGTTAATTTCAGCTGTTCTGTTGGGTATGCAGTGGTATCTCATCATGGCTTTAATTTCCGTTTCTCTAGTGACTAACTTTGCTGAGTGTCTTTTCATGTGCTTATTTCCCTTCCATATATCTTCTTTTGTGAGAAGTCTTTAAATACTTTGCCCATTAAAAAAAAATTGTAGTGGGGCACCTGGGTGGCTCAGTGGCTTAAGCCTCTGCCTTTGGCTCAGGTCATGATCTCAGGGTCCTGGGATCGAGCCCCGCATCGGGCTCTTTGCTCAGCAAGGAGCCTGCTTTCCCCTCTCTCTCTGCCTGCCTCTCTGCCTACTTGTGATCTCTCTCTCTCTCTCTCTGTAAAATAAATAAATAAAATCTTTAAAAAAAATTGTAGTATTTTGTTCTTATTGAGTTGTAAAATACATGTCTTTCATACATGTCTTTCATTAGATACATCTAATGAAAAGGCAATCCCCAAAATATTTTTTGCAAGATATTTGCAAAGGGGATTGCCTTTTCATTTTTTTTTACAGTGACTTTGGAAGAACAAAGGTGTTAAATTTTGATGAAATCAATTTTTCTTTCACAGTGTGTGCTGCGTGTCCTATTTGGGAAGCCTTTGTCTAATCCCAGATCCCCAAGTTTCTTCATATGATTTAGGAAGTTTCTAATTTTAACTCTTACATTTAGGTCTAGGATCTGTTTTAATTTTGGGGTACACACACACACACACATATAATATAGATATCCAAGGTTTCAGGTACCACTTAATGAAAGATTATCCTTTCCCCATTGAACTTATTGGTATAATCATCAAAAATCAATTGGCCATGTATGTGTGGGTCTATTTCTGGACTCTCTATTTTCGTTAATCTAAATGTCTGTCTTTTCCTCCAGTACCTCATTCTCTTGATTATGGTTAAGTCTTAAAATCAGATCGAAAAAATCCTCCAACTTTGTTTCCCTTTTTCATAGTTGTTTTGGCTATTCTAGGTCCTTTGCTTGATAGTTGTTACAAAATAACTTGCTTGTCTTTGGGTTGGGATTGTGTTGAATTTATGGATCAATTTCAAAATAACGGACATCTTAACAATAGTGAAATTTCTGATCCATGAACTTTTGTATGTTTTCTGTTCATTTAAGTCTTCTTTAGTTTTTTGTGCCAGTGTCTTGTAATTTTCAGTGTGCAGTTCTTGCATATTTTTTCTTTAATTTATTCCTAAGTATTTAATATATTTTACGCTATTGTAAAAGTTAATGTTTTTTAATTTCATTTATTTTTGCTCATTCTGAGTCACCCTAACTATGAAATTTTATGTATGTATGTATGCATTTATTTTTGGTGTGGTAAAATACATATCACATAAAATTTACCATCTTAGCCATTTAAAATTTTTTTTTAATTTTTTTATAAACATATAATGTATTATTAGCCCCAGGGGTACAGGTCTGTGAATCGCCACGTTTACACACTTAACAGCACTCACCATACCACATACTCTTCCTGCCTTTGTCTATAACCCTGCCACCCTCTCCCTACCCCCCTACCCCCAGCCCCCCTCAATTTTTTGTGACATTAAGAATCTCTTATGGTTTGTCTCCCTCTGATCCATCTTGTTTCATTTATTCTTTTCCTACCCCCCAAACCCCCCACGTTGCATCTCCACTTCCTCATATCAGGGAGATCATATGATAGTTGTCTTTCTCTGATTGACTTATTTTGCTAAGTATAATACCCTCTTGTTCCATCCACGTCGTCGCAAATGGCAAGATTTCATTTCTTTTGATGGCTGCATAGTATTCCATTGTATATATATACCACCTCTTATTTATCCATTCATCTGTTGATGGACATCTAGGTTCTCTCCATAGTTTGGCTATTGTGGACATTGCTACTATAAACATTTGGGTGCACGTGCCCCTTCCGATCACTACGTTTGTATCTTTAGGTTAAATACCCAGTAGTGCAATTGCTGGGTCATAGGGTAGCTCTATTTTCAACTTTTTGAGGAACCTCCATGCTGTTTTCCAGAGTGGTTGCACCAGCTTGCATTCATCTTAGCCATTTTTAAGTGTAGAGTTCATTAGTGTTATATTGACAAAAATCTCTGAACATAATAATGTCAATATAACTAAAAATCTCTGAATATAATAAAAAGTGTGCAATTCATTAGTGTCATATTCATATCATTGTGCAACCAATCTCCAGAACTTTTTTTTTTATCTTACAGAGCTGAAACTCTATACTCATTAAACAATAGTTCTCCATTTCTCCCTCCCCTCAGCTCCTAGCAAACACCATTCTACTTTCTGTTTCATAAGTTTGACTAATCTAGATACCTCATATCAGTGGAAGTTTAATTTCAATTTTTATTTGTATATAACAAATTTATAGTTATCTAATTGATCTTTTATATTGATCTTGTATCCTGTGATCTTCTTAAATTTACAAATTAGTTCTAGTAGCTTTTTTGTAGATTCACTGGGTTTTCTTTTTTTTTTTTTACTAATTTAAAAAAAAAAAGATTTTATTTATTTATTTGACAGAGGGAGATGACAGGTAGGCAGAGAGGCCGGCAGAGAGAGAGGGGGAAGCAGGGTCCCCACTGAGCAGAGAGCCCAATGCGGCTCGATCACAGGACCCTGAGATTACGACCTGAGCTGAAAGCAGAGGCTTAACCCACTGAGCCACCCAGGCGCCCTCATTGGATTTTGTGACATGCAGGATCATGTTATCTGCAGATAATGAAAGGTTTACTTCCCCTTTTCCAGGATGGCTGCCTTTTATTTCTTTTACTTGCCTTATTGCACAGACTTGGACCTCTAGTACAATGTTGAATAGAAGGATAAGAACAGATATTCTTGTCTTGTTCCTAATATTAAGGGGACATCATTCAGCCATTCACTATTTTTTTTTTCCTATTTGTTTATTTGACAGACAAAGATCACAAGTAGGCAGAGAGGCATACAGAGGGTGGGGGAAGCAGGCTCCCTGCTGAGCAACAAGCCTGATGCGACGGGGGGGGGGGCTTGATTCCAGGATCCTGAGATCATTGACCTGAGCCAAAGGCAGAGGCTTAACCCACTGAGCTACCCAGGTGCCCCCAGCCATTCGCTATTAAGTATAGTGTTGGCTTTAGATTTTATGACATGATCCTTTATAAAGTGGAGGAGTGTCCCTTCTATTCCTTGTTTGATGAGAATTTTTACATGAATGGGTATAGAGTTTTATGAAGTGCTTTTCCTGCATTTATTGAGAGGAATATAAGATTTCCTTTGTAGTCATTAATAAGGTAAATTATGTACTCTGTTTTCAGATGTTATACCAGCTTGCCTTCGAGGATAAACTCTATTTAGTCATGCTGTATCTTTTTTATATATTGCTGAACTTAATTTGCTAAAATTTTATGAAGGATTTTTTGTGTCTACAACCATGAGAGATATTAGCCTGTAGTTTTCTTATAATGTCTGGATGGAGTAATGGGGTAATGCTGGCAGCATAGAATATGATTTGGGAAGTGTTCTCTCTTCTTAAATTTTCTAGGAAAGTTTGTGTGTGGTTGGTATTATTTCTTCCTTAAATATTTTCCGGAATTCACCACTGATGCCATCTGGGCCTCACCTTTTCATTGTAAGAAAGGTTTTGACTCTGAATTACATTTCTGTAACAGATACAGTGCTGTTCAGGTCCTCCTTAGAGTTCTCTCTCTGGCTCCCTCCTCTTGGATATTTTGCATCCCAGATCTTTGTAATCTTTGCCTCCCTGAAGCCTGAGCTGTGTTCTTCTGAATTCAGTGAGACCACAGGGCTGTTTGGATTTTCATTCCCTGTGCTATAGCCTGGAAATTATGGGCAGTAAATTGGGGCCAGTGCAGGCCCCAATCTCTCCGTTGTTTCCTTTCTTTCAAGGACCATTTTCCCGTGCTACCTGTTGTCTGATGTCTGAAAACCACAGTTTCATATATTTATCCAGTTTTCTAGAGTTTAAGCGGGATGGCAGATCCAGTCCTATTACTCCGTCAGGACCAGGAGGAGATGTCCCTTTATTGATTTTTCTGTCCATGTATTCCTTATTTATGAGTAATAGTTCTGTTGCATATATTCTAAATTTTCCTTTGTCATTAGTCTTTAAATCTTGTGTGTGGTGTTTTTTCATGTTTATTCATTAAAAAAAAACTTTATCCCTTGGTTTTATCCCTTATGTTTTCTTGCATTTATACTTGAGAAAGCTTCCTCTCCACCAGATGCATATTTACCTGTATTTTCTGAGTTCTTTTGTGGTTTCATTTTGCTTAATAAATAACCTTTTTTAAAAATATTTTTATTTATTTATTTGGCAGAGACAGATAGAGTGAGAAAGGGAACACAAGCAGGGGGAGCGGGAGAGGGGGAAGCAGGCTTCCCCTCTGTCGAGCAGGGAGCCCGATGTGAGGCTCGATCCCAGGACCCCGGGATCATGACCCGAGCCAAAGGCAGACACCTAACAACTGAGCCATCCAGGTGCCCCAAGAAATAACTTCTTAAAACAGATTCTGGAGCAACAGTTTTTTTGTTTTTTGTTTTTTTAAATTTATTTATTGTCAGAGAGAGAGCACAGGCAGACAGAGTGGCAGGCAGAGGCAGAGAGAGAAGCAGGCTCCCTGCTGGACAAGGAGCCCGATGCAGAACTTGATCCCAGGACCCCGGGATCATGACCTGAACCAAAGGCAGCAGCTTAACCGACTGAGCCACCAGGCGTCTCTGGAGCAACAGTTTTTTGTTTTACTTTACTTTATTAATATATTAATTTACTTTATTAATGTATTACATTTGAAAACATTTGAAGACAGTTTTTTAAGATTTTATTTATTTATTTGACAGGAGAGAGAGAGTTCACAAGTAGGCAGAGAGGCAGGCAGAGAGAGAGGGGGAAGCAGGTTCCCTGCTGAGCAGAGAGCCCGATGTGGGACTCAATCCCAGTACCCTGGGATCATGACCTGAGCTGAAGTCAGAGACTTTTAACCCACTGAGCCACCCAGGCACCCCATTTGAAGACAATTTTGAGGAATATGCATTCTCTAACCCAGAATGCTATGTTTTTTTAAACTTTCAGCTTTTTCAGGGTGCCTGGGTGGCTCAGTCCGTTAAGCATCTGCCTTCGGCTCAGGCCATGATCCCTGGGTCCTGGGATTGAGTCCCTGCATCAGGCTTCTTGCTCAGCAGGGAGCCTGCTTCTCCCTCCCCTGTACTGCTCCCCCTGCTTGTACACTGTCTCTCTGTCAAATATATAAATTAATAAAATCTTAAAAAAAATAAACTTTCAGCTTTCTCATTTTGCCATTTTACTGACTTGAAATTGAAAACCTGGTAATTAATCTATAAATTAAAATAACAGTTTGTGTCCAGAGTTCTTTGACTTTATTGTCCGGGGAATAACAGCATAGTTTTAGTTGCAGAAGCTGCTTTTTTTCCAGTTGCATATTCTTTTTCAGTCACCTCTTGACTTTGCCTCTTCTCTCTTTCTTTCATGCTTTTCCCTGGCACTTCTCCCTCTCCCCCCATTCTCTTTCTTACTCTTTGTCCTTCTCTGTAATGCCTCCTCTTCCTTTTTACCTTTCTCCTCTTACTGTTTTTCTGTTCCTTCTCCTTCTTTCACCTCTGTGCTCCCATTTTGTTCCCCTGCCTCCTGTACAATTAGGACAGATAATTTAGTTTAGTGCTGTATCATGGTGCCTAATTTAACATGAGACGTTCACCGTATAGCTGCTGAATAACAATAATAGAATTTCACAGATAACAAGTCTCTCACTCAATTTCTTCCTAGAACCTGTGACAATGCAGTTTAATAAACATGATTATGAACCTATTATGTGCCAGACACTGTGCTAGGTTCCTGAATCACAAAGATGAGACTAAGACATAGGTTCTGCCCTCAAGGAACTTACAGAAATGTGAGAGAGATGAACAGTACATGGATTATTTTAAATCTCTGTTAAAACATGGAGGAGGAACATTTCTAGCCCAACCAGGTAGTTCAGGGAAAGCTTGTTGGAAGGGTTGAGAGTAAACTTGCAAAATAATAGAAGTAGGAAGGGCAGCACAGATATGCATAATAATACTGAATTGCACATTTGAAAGTGGTTAAGATGATCGATTTTGTTTTGTGTATTTTACCATAATTTAAGAGCATAGTAGAAGGGCATCACAGGTAGAATTCATGACCAAATTGTCACCCAAAATATGGACCCATAGGAAATGATGATAATGTATAATCCTAACACCTGGTTAATTACTTCAAACTGTATGTTTATCTTCTTCTTTCTCCTGCTTCTCAGAGTTGGGTGTCAGAAATTAAAAAAGACGAAAATAAAATGCACTTTCATGAAACTGAAACATCTCCAGCAATGGAAGATCATTTGCCTCCAGTTCGTGGTTCAAACAGCCGTGTTCATGTTAGTAAGGTAGGCTGTTTTGGGGTGAGGTGTGGGTAGCGGTGGGGGGCAGAAGATTGTTGTTGGCTAAGAGAGCTAATGTTTAATCAGAGTAACCACAGTGTGATGTCCTCGGAGAGTTGGGGATTATCTTGAAACTGACGGCATGCTGTTGTCTTCTCCAGGAGGCGTGTTTCATCACTTGGAGATCCAGATGAAACCGCATTTTCCTTTCAAGGCTTGCTTCTTGGGCTCACTGCCTTTTCTCATTTTTTCTTTTGTTGTGACTTCTGTTCTTCTCTGACCAGTTTTGATGAGCACATAAGATCCAATTCAGTGGGGGTGCCTGGGTGGCTCAGTGGGTTAAAGCCTCTGCCTTTGGCTCGGGTCATGATCCCAGGGTCCTGGGATTGAGCCCTACATCGAGCTCTCTGCTAGGCGGGGAGCCTGCTTCCCCCTCTCTCTCTGCCTGCCTCTCTGTCTACTTGTGATCTCTGTCTGTGAAATAAATAAATAAAATCTTTAAAAAAAAAAAAGATCCAATTCAGTGGGAGAGAATTTCAGGGAATACTTTTGTCTGTCCAATGGAGGTATAGAGGAAATAGTTTATTACTTGATGAACTTGGGATTTAAAGTATTAAACAGATACTTTGAAGCTGCTGAAAATGTCATTCCTCTGTTTACTGCATATTACCCCAGCCCCTTATGATGATTTCTCTGTGGTTGATCCCTATTTTGTCATGTAGACCTTTCCTTTTTTACCCATGGGTTCCGTAGAGAAGGGACCTGTTGGGAGTCCCAGGTCCATTTATACTTAACTTCAAGTTAAAACTGAGCTTCTGGCCAGAAGATCTACCTGACCCTGTTATTCCAGAATCTAGCCATTGTGTCCTGGGCATTGGGAGTCTCTGGCCTTTCATGTGGATCCGACATTCCGTTCCCTCTGCCCTACTTTTTTCTTTTATTCCTATCATTTCTGAAAGATTGCCTATTCAAGTCTCTTCATTCTGGGTTAACTTATTCTTTTTATTCTCATTTCTTTTTTTTTTGTTTGTTTGTTTTGTTTTGTTTGAAAAAACAAACTTTGTTTTGTTTGAAAATTCAAACTTTGTTTGAATACTCAGTTTTATTTAAAAAAAATCCATAGCTCTTCATTACACTGCTCGTTAATAATTTACTTTCCTGCATCTTTTCCCTCCCCATTAAGAATTGCTCATGTAAATGAGGTACACTGTAATCCTCAAAAAGGATGCCACTATCTGTCATCAATATATTTGTATCTATTGAACACCCATTATTTGCTAAGTCTGTGCCCTGAAAATATAACAGAAGGTTATAGTTCCGTGGGGTAGAGAGAATAGTGGTACAGTGGTTCCCAAAGCATAATTTATGGGCCCTGGTTCTCCCAGAGATCCTTCCAGAGGGTCTGGAAAATCAATGCTATTTTTAAAAATAATGCTACTGCTTTGTTCTTTTCACTGCATTGACATTTGTATTGAGGGTGAAGGTGTCGGGCCTTAGCATGAATCAAGGCAGGGAGTGGCACCAAAATGGGCTGGTAGTCGCTGTTTTCTCCATGGCTCCCTATTTATAGTCAAAAACTCCAATTTGACTTAAAAATGTCTTTGATGAAACAATAAAACGTATTTATTTTGTTAAGTCTTGAGTCTTGAGGACACCTCTTTCTAATATTCTGTGTGACAGAAGTATTCAAAAAGCTCTTGACTGTGAGGTAAAACCTGGCACTTATTTCGAGAGGCAAGACTCGTGTGAATGAGTTGTCAGCTTAAGTCAGCTCTTTCCCTGAACAGGTTTTACCGGAAAGAGCAACTGACAGACAAATTATAGTTATTCAGGCTTGGGTTTTTGACAAACATTGTATTGAAAATGAATGAAGTGGGCCTGTCATTTTAAGGAAAACAACTGGCGGTGTTTTTTCCCAGTGAGAAAATCTGAGCTTTTCATCACAATTTAGGAGTATTTCATGTTCTTTTGCGGCTCTTTAATACCTGCTTGTGACAAAAAATTTCCCCTAAAGGGGATACTTAAAGACTCTTCTGATGAGCTTGATGAAGATATTAATGGATAAGATTTTTAAATTGTATAATGAAATATATGTGTGTTTGGAAGATCTGCGTAACTTTGGATGACCACACCCAGTGTTACAAAATTGTGCATGGGTAAACAACCCATTCAAACTGGTTTCAGATTGTGATTGACTTTTAAGAAACCATTTAAGAAACTGTTGATGAGCATAATGGCTCTCGTTTGCTTTCCTCCCATTTTCCGCAAGTGCTTGGTGTGGGCATGCGACCTAGGCTGAGCCAAAGAATAGCACCAAGCTAGTGCTTGGTCAGGGAAGGGCGCATGACCCAAGCTAGGGAATGCCGAGACCTTCCCGGGATTTCTCTAACTAAAGGTGGAGAGAAGAGTCACTCTCCTTCTTTCTGGTTGGGAGGCCTGTGAGGTTATAATCCTGTACTGCCTGTGGCCACTGTGCCTACTATATGGGAAAAGCAAGTAGCCAGTGGGGGGAAAGTGAAATCTGTGGGCAGAAAGAAGCAGACACTAGGGAGAGGGGGACAGTGGGAGAGCTGGGGAGAGAGAGTATAGAATCCTTTAGCTAGTAGTACACCTGCCATTTCATCAATTTGGTTATGTAAGCCAATAGTTTATTTATTTTTTTTAAAGATTTTATTTATTTGTCAGAGAGAGAGCGAGCACACAAGCAGGCAGAATGGCAGGCAGAGGAGGCAGAGAGAGAAGCGGGCTTGCCAGTGAGCAAGGAACCCAATTTGGGACTTGATCCCAGGACCCTGGAATCATGATCTGAGCTGAAGGCAGATGCTTAACGGACTGAGCCACCTGGGTGTCCTAGTTTATTCTTTTTTAATAGGATTAGTCCAAGTCAGGTGTCTTTTGTTGCAAAAGCGGGAGCAGCAGGCAGAGGGAGAAGTGGGCTTCCCACTGACCAGGGAGCCCAATGTGGGACTCACCTCCAGAACTCTGGGGTCAGGACCTGAGCCAAAAGCAGACCTTAACCAACTGAGCCACTCAGGCATCCCTCCAATGCCTAGGTTTTAAAAGAATGGATGGTAGTTGGTTACGTTTTTATTATAAGAAAATTGCTAAAAAATCACATTTCATACATGTGAGTTTTTAAATCTTATATACATACTTAAAGTCCAATAGATTGATCCCAGAATTAACTACCGATTTAAAATCCTTTTTAATGTGCTGTATGTTAATAGTTACAGTACTTGAATTGTTATAACTTCAAGAGGACCTATTTTTCTTATCCACTCAGTTAATATATCTTTTTTTTAAATAATTTTTATTTTTATTTATTTTTTAAAGTTATTATTTATTTGACAGACAGAGATCACAAGTAGGCAGAGAGAGGAGGAAGCAGGCTCCCTGCTGAGCAGAGAGCCCAATGCGGGGCTTGATCCCAGGACCCTGGGATCATGACCTGAGCCAAAGGCAGAGGTTTTAACCCACTGAGCCACCCAGGCGCCCCTCAGTTAATATATCTTAATTCAATACTTAACATTGCATTTATCATAAAACCTGCTAATCTTAAATATGTCTCATAAAATATGCTTTTATTCTCTCAGGAAAAATATTCTAATAGCAGACGACCTAAAAAGAAAATTCCGAGGGATTATGCAGAATGGGATAAGTATGTTTTATATTTCGTAATACAAAATTTGTCACTGAAAAATTCCCTACCATAAAATATTATAGTAACTTCTTAATTATTGTAAGTCTGAACATATCAAGACTGCCAAGTTACTTTTGGTAGAGTACTAAGAGTATCTGGTCTAAGTAATGAATAACAGTTGGAAGGAAGGCAGGCAGGGACAAGCCCAACCTCCTCCAAGTGGAAACCACCCTTAAAAGGGTTTTACACCACCCTGGAAGGAGTCCTCCAATGTTCCCTGCCCCCCCATGATAGATGACACAAACCTGATTGGATGAAAGACCCGTGGAGAATTAACCAGATTAAAACAGCCCACCAGCAAGTCCATAAAAACCCCTAGACTTAGACACTCCAGGTTACAACCCTCTGGGTTCCTCTCCCTTTTCAGGAGCTTTGTACTATCGCTCAATAGCTCAATAAATGTTGCTTTGCTGCCCACCACTCTTCCTCTGGTCTACCCCTTCATTTTTCATAGTGGCATGACCAAGAATTGTGGACACAGAAGGAAAAGAAATCCTGTAACATAAGCACTTTTGATCTTATTTTTTCATTAAATAAATATCTATAGCATCCTTTTGTTTATAAAAGCAACCAAAAATAATTCAGGTAATCCTATGTCCATCAAAAATAAAAAGGAGCAAAAAAGTTTAAGTCGAGATAAATTAGTCACAATTTTAATGACAAAGTTCTGATTAATTTTGAAGTCCTCACTTGAATTACGTGGTTTCTAAGAGCGAATACAGATGACTTATAATATGAACCTGTTATGCATTTTTAGAATATGTCTCTAAAGGCACAGTGGTATGACATAAGAATATCAATAATAAATTTAATTTCCTTGCTTGTTTTGTACATTTTTTGTTTTCTTTCATTTAAGGTTTGACGTGGAAAAGGAATGTTCAAAAATTGATGAAGATTACAAAGAAAAAACTATAGTAAACAACAAGTCACATTTGTCTAAAATTGAGACAAGAATAGACACAGCAGGTAATTGGGAAAAAATAAGAATAATTTCATAACTTTCACATTTTCAAAATTATAATAAAAACTATCAAACTAGATAACCTTCTCTTTAAGTGTTATAGATTTCCACTAAAAGTTTATGGATTTTTCTCCTAGAGTTGACCACTTCTAACAAATTCAGTTTCATCCTTTAACTACTTAATTTTATATGAGTAATAGTTACACTACTTAAATTTAGTAAGACTCAAAAATATAAACCTAGTTTTTAACTATCATTTTTCATTCTATTTTTCAAATCCCTTTTTTTTTTGGCCTCAAAACAAAAATGATATAGCGTTTATTTGTTTTCACTCAAAGTCCGTTGGTGTATAGCACCTTTAAAGTGAAATACAGGGGTGCCTCGGTGGCTCAGTGGGTTGGGCCTTTGCCTTGGCTCAGGTCATAATCCCAGGGGAGCCCCATGTCGGACTCTCTGCTCAGCATGGGGCCTGCTTCCCCCTCTCTCTCTGCCTGCCTCTCTGCCTACTTGTGATCTCTTTCTGTCAAATAAATAAATAAAATCTTTAAAAAAAATAAAGTAAAATACAACCAATAATAATTTAAAAAATCTAACCCCCCCCAATTGTGAATTATTTAAGGAAACATTTCCTAAACTTAGGAAATGTTTCTTTTATTTACTTCACAAATGACTGTTTCTGTTAAAATAAGCATTTTTGGATTTAAACTTTTTAAAAATTCTGTTCAATTATATTTTTACTTCTAGGTCTAACTGAGAAGGAAAAGACTTTTCTTGCTACTCATGAAAAGGAAAAAGGAAATGAAGCTTTTAACTCAGGGGACTATGAAGAGGCTGTGATGTATTATACTAGGTGAGCAGATTTTTGTTGTTGTTTCTGTCACCTTTTTTTTTTTTTTAAGCAGGCTTCACACCCAATATGAGGCTTGAACTCAGGACCTGGAGATCAAGAGTTGCATGCTTTACCAACTGAGCCAGCCAGGAACCCCTTGTTGTGGTTTAAAGTTGCCATTTAAAAAACATGATAATGTTTATATTTAATCATTGAAATGATATAAATAAGTTAAAAACTTTGTGTCAGAATTACTAGAGATATTATAATTATGATTTATCATAAATTCACTTGTGCTTTTTGCCTTGTTTTTCAATACTTTTCTCAACCTCTTAAGCTCCCTGATCCCCAGTTTTGACAGAGGTCCTAACTTTCCCATTTTCCAGAGAAAATAAAAGCCATCTGAATGGAGTGTGACAGAAAGTCCATATAATATAGAGGGTAAGAACTCAGGTTCTGCAGTTAGATTGCCTGGATCTAATCCTAGTACTTAATAATGCTACCTCCCAGTACGGGGCCTTTGCATATGCTGGGTCTACTGTGTAGAAATTCTTTCCTCTTCTCGTTATCTAGTTAATTCACATTTACCTTCAGATCTCATCCCATGCTTCACTTCTTTGGGGAAGTCTTCCTTTACCTCCCAGACAAGGCTAAGTCTCCACCCTACTCTACTCTTCCCCACCTCTGACTCCCAATTTATAGGCTCTTAGAGCAGTCTTGCCTCTCCTTTGTGGTACTTGTTGAAGGTACAGTTTAAGTTTGTGTATTTTGATAGTAACTGGACTGTAAACTCTGTCAGAGCAGAGTGGCCTTATCAGTTTTCTTATAACTTTGTATCTCCAGTGCCCAACGAAGTACCTGGTTCATAGTAGATGTTCAATAAATACTTATATGGACTTTTTAAAAATAGATTTTATTTATTTATTTGAGAGAGGGAGAGCATGAGCGGGTAGAGGGGCAGAGGGAAAGGGAGAATCAGTCTCCCTGCTGAGCAGAGAGCCCAGTGTGGGGCTGGACCCCAGGATCTTGAGATCCTGACTTGAGCTGAAGGCAGACACTTAACTTACTGAGCCACTCAGGTGTCCACTTATGTGCACTTCTGAAGCTCTTAACAGAAAACAAAAAGTAGACTAATTTCCTAAATTATTGTTACAAACTCATTGTGCTTATAGAATCCCTTATGCTATGTTAGAAATAAACTCTCTATGATCTTTTTTTCACCTTTGGAAGGAAGATTTTTTTCTTCAATGTTGCTTCTCTAAAGAAGTTTGTTTCCCCTATTTAAATGAACGTGCAAGGTAAAAAGGCTATTAATCTATCTCTCACTCAGTATTTGTCTTCCCTTTTCACGCAGGTGGAAGTCAGCTTGATGTTGTTCTCTCTCTTCTCGTAGATTTCCACCAGTAGAGAATCTCTTAGTCTATTACAGGGAGCATAATTTTCCCTCTTTTAAGAAATCAGAGTGGTGAACAGTTAAAGCCACATAGCAGTAAGGAAACTCAGCTGCCACTTTCTGACCCTGGGCAGTTTCTTCACCTCTCTGGCCTCAGTTTCCTCAATGTGATGAGGTTGTTATAGTGCCTAATTCAGAGCTGCTGTGAGGGTTTAATAAAACAACACAAAGGCAGGACAACTTGGTGGTAGTGACAGCAGGTGCTGGAGTACACTGGGTTTGAGTCCTGCCTCTCACTTACTAGCCTGTGGCTTCAGGCATGCTACTTAGCCTTTCTGTCATATCTGTTTTTCTCATCTGTAAGGTAGGAAGAGCAGTAATATCTCCTTCATGGATTGTAGTGAGTATTAAATGAGTGTGGTATTTGTGCTAGGCATTTGGGAGGTACTCGGTGTCAGGTGCTTGTATTAGTCATTCTTGTATTGTCTGTCTTTGGTCTCTATCCAACCATGTGATTTCTTCATATTCATCTTTAATGATCTTAGTAAATTGCTACTTTTTGTGGCTTTTTTCCCTTTTCATTGTCTATTCTTTTTCCAGATTTAGAAAACTCAGTGCACTGATACCCTTATCTTTCCTACTTAGGAATGCATTACTTCACAGCACTCCAAATCGACTTATTAAGCAATAACAGGGGAGGTTTTAAGTCCTTCTTTTCATCAGTTATTTGGCTTTCATACCCTTAATGTAACAAAATTTCTTAAAGTCTGTACTCCTCAGTAAATACTACTCTCTCCTTCAATTAACTTTTTCTGATTAAATTATGATCATTTCCTTAGAATTAAATCTAGTTTTAGATTACACACTAAACTCTTGTTTTTAGATTACAAAGTAAACTCACCATAGCAACTTAATAAAGGATATTAGTTGTGGCTGATTGCTCCATTTTTTTGGTACTAGGAAATTGTCCCCGAGGTGTCAAAATAATGTATTTGATATTTGATGTTAACTAATCTGGTTTTTAAGGAGATCTGTGGGTATGTAGGTTACTTCTATAGCCAGAGTCAACCTTAAACTGCTTAACTGAATGTTCAGCATCTGTCTAAATATTGATTCAGTGTGTCTACAGAACTATATTTTATTACACTTGATGATGTCAGCTGTATAGTTTGCTAGAGCTGCCATTACAAAGTGCCACAGGCTGAGGGGCTCAAAAAGCAGAAATTTATTTTCTCACTGTGTGGAGGCTGCAAATCTGAGATCAAGGTGTCAATAGGGCTGGTGTCTTCTGAGTCCCCTCTTCTTGGCCTGTAGGTGGCCATCTTCTCTCTCTGTCTGCAAGTGGTCTTTTCTCGGCTGTGTCTCTGTCTTAATCTCCTCCTTCTATAAGGACACCAGTCATAATGGATGAGGGCACCCTCATGACCTCATTTTAACTTAATCATCTCTTTAAACACAATCTCCAAATACAGTTATATTCAGAGCTGCTTGGGGTGAGGACTTCAGCCTGTGAGTTTGGGGGACACAATTGCACCCTTAACACAGGCTATAATTGTTTTCACAATTTTAGCTGCGTTTATCTATCTACTTAGGTTTTCCACTGGTCTATTTTTGCCAATAAGTGTCTCTTTTGTAGGAGCATATCCGTGCTCCCCACCGTGGCAGCCTATAACAACCGTGCTCAAGCAGAACTCAAACTACAGAACTGGAACAGTGCTTTCCGGAATTGTGAAAAGGTCTTGGAGTTAGAACCTGGAAACTTGAAAGGTAAAAAACATTCACAGAGTGCTTTAAATTTATGTCAGGATTTGTTAGACTATTTGTAGACACTCCTTACGATTATATTAAGCCTACTTCAAAAACACTCTAATTTCTGTGAATCATCACTTTCATAAAGTTACTTTTAACTTCCAGTTTAACTTGGAATTTAAATTCCTGGCTATTTGTGTGAAGTAGTTAATAATCCCAGGAGATTAAATAAAATATATATGGTTTTAGAGAAATATCTCAAGCTTACATTTGAACCATTGTTGGTTTTCTTTTTATCTTTCAGTTATTTTTATTGTGGTAAAATATATATAACATGAAACTTATCATCTTTATCATTTGTCAGTACAATTCATTGGTGTTAAATGCATTCATATAGTTGTGCAGTTTTCACTATCCTCCATTTCCAGAACTTTTTTTTTTATCCTGCATGACTGAAACGCTCTGCCTGTTAAATGATAATACTCTACTTTCCCCTCCCGCCAGTCTCTGACAACCACAATTCTCCTTTCTGTTTCTATGATTTTACAGTTCTAGATATCTCATCTAAATGGAATCATACAGTATTTATCTTTTTGTTACTGGCTTGTTGAACTATCTTTTTATCTGAAAAATATCTAAGTGTAATTTAATATAAAATTTCTGACATTAATATAATAAGCCCTTGCTTGAGGTCTAGAACCTTCTGCCAGTAGCGTTTTGGGCGTTTCCACTTACATGTCCATAGACATTTTATTTATTTGTTTTTATTTATCTATTTGAGAGAGAGAGCAAGAGAGAGTGAACACAAGAGGGGTGAGGGGCAGAGGGAAAGGCAGATTCCCTGCTGAGCAAGGAGCTTGATGCAGGGCTCAATCCCAAGACCCTGAGATCATGACCTGAGTCGAAGGCAGCTGCTTAACTGATTGAGTCACCCAGATGCCCCTCCATAGACATTTTAAATTAAATGTGCCCAAAGCTAACTATATCTTTGTTTGGATTTCCTGTCTCAGTGGCTGCACAACCTTGCTGTGGTCTGAGCCTGACTATACAGGTCTAAGCCTGACTATACAAGCCAGACTCCACTCTCTTTCTCTGTGATGGAGAAGGAATCACTCCACAAGGGAGCGACATAATTTGTAATAGACTCTATTTCTTTAAATGTTACGGATTTGAGGAAGTATAAACACTTAATTTTTTTTCACATGGAATGTACCCTTGTGTGCCCGTGAACATGGGTGTGCAGTAGCCATGGGCATGCTAAGGGGGGAAATCCTGGAACATTAGCCTAGTCATTGCCCTCCTTTTGCCGGCAAAATCCTCTTGTGGCTGTAATTTGTCTCTGTCACAGAGTATGGGTGGGCTCCCAGTTTTAGGAGGTGGCAAAAAAGTTTGGCAATCTCCTGATGGGCCCCCACCAACACAGTGCCAGGCACTGTGCCAGGTTCTTGACATGTATTAACTCCACTAATTTCACAATAGCTGAATAGAGGTGCAGATACTATTGTTAGTACACTCAGTTTACAAAAGTGGGAACTCCGGCATAGAAAGATTAAGCATTTCACCCACAATCACACAGCTAGCGAATGGCAGACGGGACTCAGCACTGAGCAGTGGACTCCAGAGCCCACACTCAAGCACAGTGCTCATCTGCTACCAGAATGACTTTATGTTTCCACTTTTCCTTGTTTGAGTGATTTCAAAAGCACCAGAATCTTCACTATTTAAAAAACAAACTGGGGCGTCTGGGAGGCTCAGTGGGTTAAGCCTCTGCCTTTGGCTTAGGTCATGATCTCAGGGTCCTGGGATGAAACCCCGCATTGGGCTCTCTGCTCAGCGGGGAGCCTGCTTCCCCCCTCTCTCTGCCTGCCTCTGCCTTCTTGTGATCTCTCCCTCTCTGCCAATAAATAAATAAAATCTTTAAAAAAAAATAAATGAAAATAAAAAATAAAAAAATAAATAACAAACTGGATAGAGCCAAGTCTAGTAATGAGTAGGGCTAGAAAACATTAAGAAGTCTTACGTTGGCTTAAGTGATTAAATAATTTCCTTTTCAAAACTTTATGTTTAACTCAAAATATAATTGTTCTAAATGCAGTGTGGTATTTCAGTTCAGCCTGCAACAGAAAAAGGCATTAGAGGAAAAACTAGTGAAACACAACTCAAGCCTGTAGCTTAGTTAATAATAATATACCAATGTTAATTTCTTGGTTTTGGCAAATATTCCATAATTAGGTAAGAAGTTAGCATGAGGGAAAGCTGGAAGAAGGCATGTGAAAACTCTCTGTATTATCTTTGCAGCTTTGCCATACATCTAAAATTATTTCAAAAATAAAAAGTTAAAAGAATGATAACTGTTATATCATGCCTACTTCTTTATGGATGTTCCCTTCTGAGTAGTAATAGTAATAGCTAAACTTGTACTTAAAGTATAGTATACAGTTTGGGTTAAATTTATGACACAATGATTTATCCTGTAGATTTTCATGGCTCATTCTATGTTGTAAGATAGCATATTAAAATATATTGGATATAAAACATAAAAAAATATATTGGATATAAATTTCTCACTTTTCAGAATTTCTAAGCCTCATTCTTTTCAAAATAATAACTTACTATACGAAGTTCTCTGATAATACAGGGATAAGGATGGGACTATAAAGGCATTCCTTATTAGTATTAGTATTACTACTAAAATAATTCAGTAGTAAAAAATAATTGTCGAATGATTTGAAATATACAGAAAATCTGACATAAATTACCAAAGTGCTCAATTTCTGAACTGAGCCTACTTCGTGGTCAGGATTCTGTCAGTTCCCTGTGTGAAATACCTTCTTCTAATCATTTTACAGGTTGCTATAAAGGCTTTGCTAATGGCTCGTAGTCTGAGCCATCTGCCGGTCAGCAATGTACTAAATTTGAGTAAAGGATTTTCTCAATTTTCATAAAAGGCAAAATAATACTAGTGGTGATAATTAAGAGGAATATGTTACTGTTTCTTGAAAAGCTTCCCAATATCGCAGTCTGGCACGGTGCCTGTGAGGGTACGGTCTCTCAGAGCTTGAAGGAGCTGGCAGGGCTTGGGGCTACTGGAGGACCAGGTTGTGGGAGGGGCTGTTGCCTGAGGCAGCCTCCTCTGTTTACCCCAGTATCATTTTCTATACACACAACAGTATGAAAATGGGTGTCATTAAGCTTTGCCCAATTGCACACTAAGCTGTTCTATTTGTATTCTTCTACTTGAAAAATAGCCTCTCACCATGATACCACATGTTAAAAAATACAACTTTTTTTGATAAATTTTCAGCTCTTCTGCGCCGTGCCACTACATATAAACATCAGAACAAGCTCCAGGAAGCTATAGAAGATTTGAATAAAGTACTGAATGTTGAACCTGATAATGAGTTGGCCAAAGTAAGTACAGAAAGTGATTCCTCACCTAACTCTATAGTTGTTCTTTTTTATTATTTTTTTTTTCAATTTTTAAAAGGATTTGGGGGCACCTGGGTGGCTCAGTCGTTAAGCATCTGCTTTCAGCTCAGGTCATGATCCCAGGGTCCTGGGATCGAGCCCCAAATCGGGCTCCCTGCTGGGCAGGGAGCCTGCTTCTCCCTCTCCCTCTGCCCCTGCTTGTGTTCCCTCTCTCGCTGTCTCTCTGTCAAATGAATAAATTAAATCTTAGGAAAAAAAGATTTTATTTCTTTGAGAGAGAGAGTGAGCTAGTGAGAGAGACAGCACAGCAGCAAGGAAGGAAGGAGAAGGAGAAGGAGAAGCAGACTCCCTGCTGAGCATGGAGCCCAATTTGGGGCTTGATCCCAGGACCCTGGGATCATGACCTGAGCTGAAGGTAGATGTTTAATAAACTGAGCCACCCAGATGCCCAGTTATTTTATTTTTTTAAAAGATTTTATTTATTTGACAGAGATCACAAGTAGGCAGAGAGGCAGACAGAGAGAGGGGGGGAAGCAGGTTCCCTGCTGAACAGAGAGCCCGATGCGGGACTCCATTCCAGGACCCTGGGATCATGACCTGAGCCAAAGGCAGAGGCTTAAACCATTGAGCCACCCAGGCACCCGCAGTTATTATTTCTGTATTTGTTAAAATGACATCAGTCTTGTTGGATGAATGATGTTGAGAATTAGGTTACCGCTTTAAAAACTAGGTCTATCCCAAAAGAAAAGAAAAGAAAACAAAACAAAACAAAAACTAGGTGTATCCCAGAAATACCTGAAAGTGTTAATATCTATTTGAAGTGGAAGAAAGCAGGCTCTGAAAATGTCCAAATCTCTAAGCCTACTTCTGAAGGACATTTATTTATTTAGATATGTAACATTGTGTATAAGGGTACTTGTGTTGATTTGACACATTAATGTATTGCAATACGATCACATCTTAGCTTTAGTGAACACCTCTGTCACGTCACGTAATTATTATTATTTTTGTGTGTGTGGCAAGAACAATTAAGATTTCGTCTCTTAGCAACTTGGAAGTTTAGAATACAGTCTTGCTGACTATAATCTCTGTACGGTACCTTAGCTCTCCAGGACTTGATCAACTACTAATTGCAAGTTTGTATCCTTAAGCCTGTACCTTTCTGGCTCCTAGTAATAGTCATTCTACTTTCTGTTCTTGTGAGCCTGTCTTTTTTAGATGTGACAGGTAGGGGATATGATACAACAGGAATATTTGATTTGTCTCTTTCCTACAGTGTTGTAGAAAATGCTTTTCTCTGAGGCAATCTCAATGTATTATGCAGAGTGGTATAGAAGTTTCCTAGGTAGGATCAGGCGCACGCTCCGTGGCCACAGAAGAGTGCATGGTAAGCGTAGTGCCACTGAGGACATTCACAGCCTGACTGAGCAGACCCACTGAGGTATGCAGCCTGGGGGCTGTTTTGAGGCCTAACGACTAGAATTAAGTGTGAGCTGTGAGATTTTACCCTACTTACAAATTAACAAGATGGTCTAGCAGAAGAGAAAAGACTTCTGGGTCAGACACAAAGGACTCTCATTCACACTACAGCAAACTGATGAGCTTCAAGGTTGTGTCAGCTCCCCTGGCCCCCAAGTCCCATGGGGGTGGTGCAGAGTGACCCAGATAGAGCTGCTCTCATTGGGTTTGTATCACAGCTGAGGAATCCCAAATCCCAGACACCTCTGTCTTTTATAATGGGATACAAGGAAACCTGCCCAAAATTCTGTTATGGAGGGAAATATCTTTATTTTACTGGAAAGCACCTCCTCCTCTCTTCTCTGAAGAGAAATACTCTGTTTTCCAAGGTTGCTCTCAGTAACACATCTTAAAAAAGGTGGTCCAGAACAAGTGTTATTTATGCCACTATTCACAACATACTTAGAAATGTGAGAAACCCATGGAGAACTGTCTTCCAGCAGTGAGTTGTCACTGTTTCCACACACACCTGTTGGGTTATCTGTCTCTCTCTCATCTCTCGCAGTTGAAGTCCTATGTATTTGTCAAGTTACCATTTCAGTGGATTAGGTTTAGGGACTGGCTGAAGAACACATCTTTTTTCCCATAGTACTTTCATTTTATAGTGGTATATTTATTGAAAAGTTAACATGACAATATTCTAAAAAAAAACTGAAACAAGAAAAACCACCTTTAATGTCACTACACAATGACTTAACCATTGCATCTTAACCAATGCAAAGATTAACTCAAAATGGATCATATACCTCAGAGTAAAACCTGGAATATAAGAGTTCTAGAAGGACACATAGGATAAAATCTTTATGACCTTGGATTAGACAAATCTTCCTTAGATGTGACATAATGGCACAATCATGAAAGGAAAAATTGGTAAATTGGACTTCATCAAAATTTAAAAATTTGTTCTTTAAAAGACATTATCAGAAGGAAAAAAAAAGACAAGTCACAGACTGAGAAAAAAATATTTGCAAATTGTATATCCAAAAAAGGACTTGCATCGTGAATATACACATGGTCTCCAACTTACAATGGCTTGGCTTAACAACTTTTTGACTTTATGATGGTACAAAAGTGATAGGTATTCAGTAGAAACCGAACTTCAAATTTTCATTTTTTTTCCCGGACTAGCAATATGCTGGGCAGGGGCAGCAAGCCACAGATCCGAGTCAGCCATGAGCTCATAGGGGGAAACGGATACACCCACAGCCATTCTGTGCCCAAGCAACCATTGTGTTGTTGACTTTCAGTACAGTATTCAATAAGTTACACGAGATAGTCATCACTTTATTATAGAACAGGCTTTGTGTTAGAGGATTTTGCCCAACCTTAGGCTAATATAAGCGGTTCTGAGCACGATTAAGGGAGGCGAGGCTAAGCAAGCTATGCTGTTTAGTAGGTTAGGCATGGTAAATGCGTTTTCAACTTACAGTGGGGTTATTAGTGTTATGCCCCAATAAGGGGTCCATGATTAAAGGAGCGAGACTGATATAAGGCAAAGGTCAAGCAAAGCTTTATTTCGCGCCAAGCATCAAGAATCTAACCGAACGTTCGGGGATGCACCTCTTACAAGAGAGGGCGACCCTTCTCTGTTTCATAGACTAGCTTTTAAGGGCAAAGGCCATGCGGTCAGGCCTGGCCACGCACAGGTGACCAATGAGATTGTAACACACAGGAAACTCCACAGTGATGCTAGGTGACCAATTGAATTACAATTTCCCCTAGTAGACATTTGAACCAGCCTGTTACACCTTGATTAGGATTGGCGCCAAAATGCTCCTAAAGGGCGGTGGCCCCTACTCCTTGGTAGCTAGGGAGACAGTATGCAACCCCCCACTGATCCATGTCTCCACCTGGCCTGACCCACCCTTGTATCTGGGCTTTGTTACCTGGAGCTGGTTTCCCGGACTTGTTTTTAAGTGAATCCCCTGGGGGAAGGGAAGCAGGGACAGTTTAAGGGTTAAACAACTAGGTTTTTGTTTAACCTCAATGAAAGCCTCTTGCTAAAATATAAAAATATAAAATAGGTCCTTACAATTAGGGCATAACCCCCATTGTAATTTGAGGAAGATCTGTAAGAACTGAAAAGGACTCTAAAAACCCTATAATAAGAACACAAACAGGCAAATTTTTAAAAAAGCAAAATATTTGACTATCAGACTCTTCACCAAAAGAGATATGTGAATAGAAAATAAGCATATGAAAAGATACTCAATATCATTAGTCACTAGGAAAATGTAAATTAAAACCACAATGCCTGGGTGGCTCAGTCGGCTAAGTTTCTGCCTTTGACTCAGGTCAAGATCTCTGGGTCCTGGGATCGGCCCCTCATGGGGCTGCTGCTCAGCTGGGAGCCTGTTTCCTTCTCCTCTCCTTATGCTCTCTCACACACTCTCTCTCTCTCTCTCTCCAATAAATAAATAAAATCTTTAAAAAAATGGGAAGAAACTTTTGGGAATGAGGGATATAGTATGTCAAAACCTATCAACATGTGCATTTTAAGCATGAGACTTTGTGAACTATACCTCTGTAAGCTGTTAAAAATGGGCATGGGTGGGGGAAGGAAAATGTTTTGATATATACATATTTTTCTTTCTAATTGGCATAAAACATAAAACTTTAAACATAAAACTTTAAACGTTAATCTAAAAAATACGTGTTGTATGATTTTATTTTTGTAAAACTATCTCTGTACATATGTTTCAAAATATATTAGACTATGTCAGAGTGTCAGAATGTCACTGTTATCAGAGTGGCAGGATTTCAGATGATTTCTTTTTTTCATGCTCATTATGCATTTTTTTTTTTTTAGCAATGGACATGTATGATTATAATCAGACAAAGCAATGAAGTTATTTGAAAAAAAAAATCACCATAAAAAGTGTTGTCCTATGTATCTTTATTCACTTTTTTTTTTAAAGATTTTATTTATTTATCCAACAGAGAGAGATCATAAGTAGGCAGAGAGGCGGGGGGGGAGTGTGGGGGGGGTGGGAAGCAGGCTCCCTGCCGAGCAGAGAGCCTAATGTGGGGCTCTATCCCAGGACCCTGAGATCATGACCTGAGCTGAAGGCAGAGGCTTAACCCACTGAGCCACCCAGGCACCCCATCTTTATTTATTTTTTAGTATTTTCATATAGCTACCTGACAGAATGGTTATATTTTTAATTAAAGGAAAACATTTCCTTTAACATGGTGATTATGTTGCAGAAGTCCTTGTCGGAGGTTGAGAGAGATCTGAAAAATTCTGAACCTGCATCTAGGGCTCAAACCAAAGGGAAGAGAATGGTTATCCAGGAAATAGAAAACTCAGAGGATGAATGTGGGAAGGACAGCGGAAGAGCCCAGGAAGACGGCAGTGGAGATAAGAGTAAAACATTTTTCCTCTTTTGGTTACACAAAAACCTCCCTTTTTGTATGGGCTGGCTCAAATTTTCTATTTCTACCAAAATTCTTAGTCCGCCAAAACTTTTCTAGCTGCACCATGTAAATCCACAAACAAGTTTGTTCTTTTTTCTTAGGGAGAGAGATAAGGGGAGGGGCAGAAAGAGATGGAGAGAGAGGACCGATACCAGCAGCAGAACCAATCTTATGACCCTGAGATCATGACCTGAGCTGGAATCAAGAGTCAAACACTTAATTGACTGAGCCACCCAGGCGCCCCAAGTTTTTTTCTTACTGTTTTTCTTAATACAATCTCCCCAACCCATTTTTCTGCTTAACCAGACACCTTTCCTCTAGTGTTCAATTCAATTCTTGTTTATCATGGTATGTTGACATTATTGATAATTTGCAAGTTAACCTTAAATCCCTCTCCTAGATGATTGTTTTGTATACAGCTACTTGGTTGTAAACCAAATGTGTTGTCTTCACAGGGATGAATGCATTGTTGGGAAATTGCTTATGTGCCTCTCAAAATTTTTTTTAAATATGCAAAAGAAATAGGTATAATTTCACTTCTGGTACCATTTTTTAAGAGAATCTAGACTAGATAAACTTCATTTTCATAATATATAGTAATGATAGTTATATCACCTTTAAGGGACAAGATGCACCTATTCCCATAACAAGGGTGGGGGTACGACTTTACCCCTTTTCTGAGAGCTCCCAAGCAACCAAAGGGAAAGTAACAGTTTTGAAAATTATTCCTAGGCAAAAATTAACTTGTAAGTAATTTGACAGAATATTTTAATTTTGAGAGAAAAGTAGAAAATGTTTAGCTCATTCAACTTAAAGTAAAAATTTTAATATTTTTAGTACAGAAATATAATGTAAAATATACATCTCAAGACAAAATATCAGTGCAATCAGGGTAAACACAAAGGGAGAGAAAAGAAGGGGGGAAGAGAGAAAAGGTATCAGAGTAAGAGCACCACAGAGATGGGAAAGGAAGAGAGGGCATCAAAGGGATGAAAAAGGGAGAAGTTAAAGTAAACAGTTTTTCAAGGATTGAAACTCATCTTTCAGACAGATTTTAAATAAATTCTGGGAACAAATATTGTTCTAAGGGTTTATATTTTATCTTAAGATGTCAAGCCAAGTATCTTAAAGGAAATCATTTAATATCTTACCTGGGACAAAATACAGTATAAACTAGATCAGTTGATCCTATTTGTAAATTATTATTTAAAAATTTACACAGACTAAAAGTGGACTTTTGTGCTATACAGATCTAATAGGTATAAAATCACATGACAGGATATAGAACAATTCCATCATGTCAAAGACTCCTCCTTGCTCTTTTTTTTTCTTAAATATTTTATTTATTTATTTGACAGACAGAGATCACAAGTAGGCAGAGAGGCAGGCAGAGAGAGAGGAAGGGAAGCAGGCTCCTTGCCAAGCAGAGAGCCCGATGCGGGCCTCAATCCCAGGACCCTGAAATCATGACCTGAGCGGAAGGCAGAAGCTTAACCCACTGAGCCACCCAGGGTCCCCCTCTTTGCTTTTCTTATGGCCAAATTCTTTCCCCAACTGAAACCTTGGTAACCATTGGTCTATCAAAATTCTTCAAATTTTTGGGGGCTGGGAGGGCAACACAATTTCTCTCCCACTGGGACTGTTATGACAATTCTTATACCACCTAGGACTTGTCCCACAAGTCCTTGGGGATTTCTTTTTTTTTCTCACTCTCTCCATTATTAAGCTTGAAAAGTTTCTATTGATCTATATTCAAATTCACCAATTTTTTAACTCTCTGATCCCAAATCTACTGTTGCTTCTATTCAGTGAATTTTAAATTTTGGTTACTGTGTTTTTCCATTCTAAAATTTCCATTTAGTTCTTTTTTTTTGTTTTTTTTTTTTTTTTAAATCTTTCAATTCTCTGCAGTTTTTAAACCCTTCTATCGATTTCAGGAGTGTTTGCCTTTATTTCTTGGAGCATGGTTATAATAGTCACTTAAAGGGTTTGATAATTCACATCTGTTTTTAACTGGGGTCTGGTATTTCTTAATCATCTTTTCCCTTGCCAAATGTGGAGATTTTCTTTCTTCCTAGTTTATTAGATAGTTTTGTACTGTATACTAGCAACTTTAAGTATTATGATATGCGATTTTCAGTCTTACTTAAATCTTATGGAGAATTTTTTTAGGCAGTTAATCAGTCTGGTTAGGTTTGGGTAACAGTTTTCCTGCCCAGCTTCTGTGGACTGGGATTCTAATGGCAGTTTAGTTTCAGAACCTTTGCAGTGCTATTTGGATCTGTTCCACCTGTACACCACTCAGGGACCAGCCAGGGTCTGGGCAGTGGTCTTTCCCTGTAATTCACTTCTCAAAACATTTAGCATGATGTTTAGGGTCACTATGCAGACGGAGTGCCTGGAGGGAGAGACCAGTTCATATGCAGTTGTTATCTTGAGTTTCCCCTTCTCTGTGATTCTTCCCCACTCCTTCTGGTGCCCAGAGGTTTTCCTTCCTCTTCCTCCAGCTAGAAAGGCAGACTTTTACTTTCCCCTTTCTACTGCACACTTCCCATGACCCTGTGCTTCCAGGACCGAGCAGCAAGAGGACAGAGAAGAACAGCAATGGGAACATTCTTGGGACCACAGTTTCTCTGACCAGAGATAAGGGTTCCTCTCCCTCCAGATTTTACATGTACCTACTGGCTGTCATGACCACTGCGGCTGATGTAGGATTGGCTGGGGGTTGGGATTGGACAGAAAGGAAAAACAAAACAAACAAAAAAGAAACCAAGATTTTGACACAAGCTCTGGGTTTTGGACAGCCTTTGAACCAGGATAGGAGATGACAGAGGAAAGAAAAAGGAGCAGCTCACTGCTGGTCTGGTGGTATTTCAGGTTCTAGGCCCTTTTCCCAGCTAGCCTGCTACCATTTACTTTTCAGGGTCCTCCTGTGGCTACTCCATCAGTTCTGTCTCAGGTTTCTAGTTATATTGAAGGGGAGAGATGGGTAGAGTGTGTTTATTCCATTTTGACAGAACTGCCTTCCTCATTACTATTTTTCTGAAGGATTTGCACATTTGAAGAACTACAAAAGTTGCTTATATAGGTTATTTTATTTAATCCTCAAGGAAGCTGTAACCCACACTTTTATACATTAGGCAATGGAAGCCTAGAAAGTTTCAGTTATTTGCCACATTTTCATGGGCTGTTAATCACATGGCTAGGGTATGGGCCTAAACCTGTGTGACTCCAAGTCTATCTCATAAAAGTGGGTAGTGGATGCCAACTAGGAGAGCATCGGTTCCATAAAATCCAGACTGAATGTCACCAGGCTGCCTTGTCAAACAAATATGTAATTTGGTGTTTATCTCCCTCGTGCTCACTGGTATTGTACCAACAACTCTTATTAGAAGCTGAACCTATGTTGAAGAGCAAGTGAGTTAAAGACTACTGTGATTATTTTTGATTTAAAAAAAAAAAAAAAGGAGCACAGGAACTGAATAGACAGTTTTCCAAAGAAGACATTCACATGGCGCATGTGTATAGGAAAAAGGTGC
The DNA here is from genome assembly GCF_002288905.1 of Enhydra lutris kenyoni. Classification (NCBI taxonomy): domain Eukaryota; kingdom Metazoa; phylum Chordata; class Mammalia; order Carnivora; family Mustelidae; genus Enhydra; species Enhydra lutris. The sequence continues at coordinate 37,575,898 of NW_019154098.1, read as the reverse complement.
TCAACATCACTAATCATCAGGAAAATGCAAATCAAAACCACAATGAGATATCACCTCAAATGTGTTTGAATGGCTGTCATCAAGGAGATGGGAGGTAACAAGTGTTGGTGAGGATGTGGAGAAAAGCGAACCCCATGCACTGTTGGTGGGAATGCAAATTTTTGCAGCCAATATGAACAACAGTATAGAGGGTCCTCAGAAGATTAAATGTAGAGCTACCCTATGGTCCAGCCATCCCATTTCTGGGTATATGTACAAAAGAAATGAAAACACTGTCTTAAAGAGATATCTGCACCCCTGTGTTCATGTCAGCATTCTCAAGAGCCAAGACATGGTAATGGTGCAGGATTTCTTTTCCTTTGGTGCTCGCGGTTCTTGGTCATGCCACTTTGAATTATGAAGGGGTAGACCAGACAGTGGTGGGCAGCAAAGCAAGATTTATTGAGCGATAGCACAAAGCTCCCAAAGAGAGAGGGGACCCGAGAGGGTTGCCACTGGAGTTTCTAAGTCTAGGAGTGTTTTGGGCTTGTTGGTGGGCTCTTTTAACCTGATTAACCCTCCACTTGGGCCTTTCATCCAATCAGGCTTTTGTCATCTATCTGTCGCATGGGAAAGGGTGGAAGGTTCAATCCAGGGTGGTGTAAAATCCTATTACGGGTGGTTTCCTCTTAGAGTGGGGAGCTATCCTTGTCCCTTCCTGCCTTTCTTCCAACTATCCTTCATCAGTAACAACCGTTAGCGTCCTTCAGCAGATAAATGGAGACAGAAAATGTGAGACACATACTCACCTACACTAGAATATTAGGCGACAGAAAAGAAGGAAATCTGCTGTTTGCAAAAGCATGGGTGGACCTTTAGGACATTATGCTAAGTGAAATGAGTCAGACAGAGAGAGATGAATACTGTGTGATCTTATTTATGTGTAGAATCTAAAAAAACCCAAACTTGTAGAAATAGAGAGTAGAATGGTGGTTGCCAGAGGTGGATGTTTTGGGAATAAATTGGTCAAAGAGTACAAACTTACACCTGTGAGTAAGTTTGGGGAAAGAAATGTACAGCATGGTGACTACAGTTAACACTATGATATTGTATACTGAAAAGTTGCTAAGAAAGTAGATCTTAAATGTCCTCATTACAAAAAAAACTTACGTGAGGTGATAGGTGTGCTAGGTAACCTTACTGTGGTAATCATTTTACAATACATATCTATATCAGATCACCACCTTGTACCCTTTAAATATATACAGTGTTCCCGTCACTTATATCTCAAAGCTGGGGTGGGGGGGGGTTGGAGATACTAAAGGCCCTCCTCCCACAAACAGATAAACAGGAAAGGGCTACTCATTAAACAATGAGTAATATTCTGTGATTAGAAAAGTGAGTCAGCAAAATTGTTGTGTAATATCATTTAATAGGTTGATGTTTCTCTCTGAGTCAGGTGTTAACCCTAACATCAGAACCACAGAACAATGTTCCTGTTCAGAGCTCCAAGCAGCCAGAGCTTTAAGAAAACCATTTCTTTTCTCCTTTTTTTTTTTTTTTTTTTTTTTTTGAGAGGGGGGGCATGTTGGGGAGTGGGGATGGGGGGGAGGGGCAGAGGAGGGGAGAGAGAGAGAATCTTAAGCAGGCTCTGGCCCCAGTGTAGAGCCAAACACAGGGCTCCATCTCCTGACCCTGAGCAAAATCAAGAGCCGATGCTTCACCAACTGCGCACTACCCAGACGCCCCTAACCGAACCGAAAATAAATTAAAAAAAAAAAAGTCAAAAAAATGCAAGTGAAAAACCAGTATCAGTCAGATGCTATAAAAAAAATTAAAAGGTAAATGACAAACTAGGACAAATGGCAAGGGGTCGATAACCTTAAAATATGAAGAGCTTTTACAAAATAATAAGAAAATGTTAAAAGAGCCCAGTACGAAAATGAACAAAGCATATGAACAATTAATCACTAACGGAGAAATTAAATGATCAACAAATTTTGTATTGCTAACAAAAAAAGAAAATTAAAGGTAGATTTTTTTTCTCTCCCATCAAATTGACCTAGATGGGGGATTAAAACAAAACAAAAAAAAAACAGTAAAGTATCCTTTGTTGTCAAGAGTAAAATGGAAAAAAAGAAAAGAAAAAAAAAGAGTAAAGTGAAATAAGCATTCTTTTTTTAAATTGAGATATAATCCATATTTCATAAAATTCACCCTTTTCAAATTCAGTGGATTTTAATATATTCACAAAGTTGTACAACCATCACTACTGTCTAATCCTGGGATATTTTTATCATCACAAAAAGAAATCTCATACCCATTAACAGTCACTTCCATCACCCTCCTCTTGCCACCATTAATCTACTTTCTGTCTCTGTGGCTTTGCCTCTGCTGAGAATAATGGAAAGTTGCTAAGAAAGTAGATCAGCAAAGCAAGGTTTATTGAGTGATAGTACAAAGCTCCCAAAGAGAGAGGGGACCTGAGAGGGTTGCCACCGGAGTTTTCCAATATAAATGGAAACATAAAATATGTGGCTTTCTGTGTCTGGCTCCTTTAACTGAGCATAATTTTTTTTTAAGATTTTATTTATTTGACAGAGATCACAAGTAGGCAGAGAGGCAGGCAGAGAGACAGGTGGGAAGCAGGCTCCCCACTGAGCAGAGAGCCCGACGTGGGCTTGATCCCAGGACCCCGAGATCACGACCTGAGCCAAAGGCAGAGGCTTTAACCCACTGAGCCACCCAGACGCCCCTCATGTACAAGTTTTGTGTGTGTGCATATGTTTTTAATTTTCTTGGGTACATAACTAGGAGTAGAATGCTGGGTTATTTGGTAAATAACTCTTGTTTAACTTCTTGAGGAACTGCCAGGCTGTTTTCCAAAATGGCTCCACCATTTTATAGTCCCACCAACAATATATGAGGATTTTAATTCCTCCACATTCTTGCAAATGCTTGCTATGGGTTGCCATTTTTTTTTTAAAGATTTTATTTATTTATTTATTTGACAGAGAGAGTGAGCACAGGCAGATAGAGAGGCAGGCAGAGGCAGAGGGAGAAGCAGGCTCCCCGCTGAGCATGGAGCCCGATGTGGGACTCGATCCCAGGAGGCTGGGATCATGACCTGAGCCGAAGGCAGCTGCTCAACCAACTGAGCCACCCAGGCGTCCCTGGGTTGCCATTTTGATTATAGCCATTATAGTGGGTGTGAAGCGGCAACTCCTATAGTTTTGATTTGCATTTTTCTAATGACTTATTACGTTAACCATTTTTATGTGTATATTATTATTTTTATTTGTGTATCTTCTTTAGAGGAATGCTTATTCAAGTCCTTTGCCCATTTAAGAATTAGCTTGTCTTTTTATAGTTGCATTATGAATATACTTTATATACTCTGGATACTAGACCCTTGCAGGTAAGATATATGACTTGCACATAATTTCCCCCTTTCTGTGGGTTGTGTTTTTACTTTCTTGATAATATCCTTGTATGCAAAGTTTTTAAATTTGATGGAGTTCAGTTTATTTTTCTCTTTTCTTGCCTGTGACTTAAGTGTGCTAAATAAAAATCCATCATCAAATCCAAGGGCATGTAGATTTACCCCATGTTGTCTTCTAAGAATTTTGTGGTTTTAGTTCTTATATTTAGGTCACTGACTTATTTTGATTGATTGAGGTAGGAAGGAGTCCAACTTAGCTTTTTCTTCAGCATGTAAAAATCCAGTTGTCCCAACACCATTTGTTAGCCTATGCTTTCCCCATTGAATGGACTTGACATCCTTGTCAAGAATGAACTGGCCATAGATGTATGGGTTTATAGAATCTCGGTTCTATTCTATTGGCCTTGATGTCTATCCTTACGTCAGCACCACACTGTTTTGGTTACTGAAGCTTTTAGTAAATTTTGAAATCAGAAGTGTAAGTCCTTTGATTTTGTTATTCTTTTTCAAGATTGTTTTGATTACTCTGGACCCCTTAAATTCCATATGAATTTGAGGATCTCCTTTTCCAATTCTGCAGAAAAGCCTGTAGAATTGTGATAGGGGATTATGTCAGATCTGTAGATCACTTTGGATATCTTTACACTAAGTCTTCCTATCTATGATCAAGAGATATCTTTTCATTTACTGTTTTTTTCCCAGTAATTTGTAGTTTTCTACACACAAGTCTTTCACCTCCTTGGTTAAATGTATCCTTAAATATTTTATTCATCTGGATGCTACTGTATATGGAATTGCTTTTGTAATTTTCAGATTGTTCATTGCTGGTGTATCTTGTACCCTGAAACTGCTGAATTTGCTTTTTAGCCCTAGTAGTAGTAGCAGTAGTAGTTGTGTGTGTGTGTGTGTGTGTGTGTGTGTGTGTGTGTGTGTGTATTCTTTAGGATTATATATACCCCCCAAATATAAACACATACACATAGACACACCCATATATATAATATAAAATATATGTAATAATTATGTTATCTATTAATAAATAGTTTTACTTCTTCCCTTCCAATATGGATGCTTTTTTATTGTATTTTTTTTTCTTGCCTAATTGATCAGGCTACAACTTCCAGTATAATGTTGAGTTGCAGTGGTGAAGACAGCATCCTTGTCTTGTTCTTGAACTTTAGGGGAAAGCTTTGGGAATTTTACCATTGAGTATGATGATGTTGATTGGGTTTTTCATGAATGTAGTTTATCATGTTGAGAAATTTCACTTGTTTCTAGTTTTCTGTTTTTTATCATGAAAGGGTGTTGGCTTTTGTCAAATGCCTATTCAGTGTCAGTTATGGTCATGTGGTTTTTTCCCCCCCTTATTCTATTAATGTGGTATGTTCTATGATTTTGCACTGTTGAACTACTTCCTGAGATAAATCCCACTTGGTCATGGTGTATAGTCCTTGTACTATGCTCTTGGATTCGGTTTGCTAGTGTTTTGTTGAGTATTTTTGCATCTACCAACTACCCAAGCTACTGAAGCCTACTGAACTAAGTCCTCATGGCTTTAGATCTAATGGCTGTTAGTAGGCCTTAGGCAGCTGAGGCTGCTGGCCATCCCTTCCTTTGATACTTACTATTGTTAACTCCTTCCTCCCTAAAATATTCTTTCTTCTTGGTTTCTGAGGCAGTGCTCCCTCCTGGGCTTTCTCTCATTTCTAGATACTCCTCCATCTCCACTGAAGATTTTTCTTATTATCATTCTTTATGTGTTAGTATTTCTTAGGGATCCTTCCGGAGATCTCAGTGACCTCATCCACACCCAGACTCTAGTGATCCTATTTATATCAGCAACTCCCAAGTCAACTGGGACTTATCTGAAGACTCAAGATAGGCCACACCTCTGAGCTGCATTTAGAGCCACCTTCTGAACAACTCTTCTGGAATGTCCCACAGGTAGTACAGTACACGCCAGGACTCACAGGTCTTTCAGGATCAGGCCTTGGCTTACGTTTAGAGACTATCAGAGTGGTTCAAGGACATTTCAGTCTTAAGGAGAGAGGTATGGCTTTTAGTTAATTTTGGTTCATTTCATTTGAATTCCATAAACCAGTTATGCTGATTTCTAGCTCTCTTGGCTCTGGGACAGCCTTTAGCTTTTCCCTTCTGTCTTTGTTGCCTCATTTCTAAAGTGGGGGAGATAATACTAGGTATAAGGATTAATGATAATGGAAAATGGTATATGTAAAGATCTTGACCCATATGATGTTCTAAATAATCTGCAGCTCTTTAGTAACAGTACTGGTAAGACGTGAGGGGATAACATACAAAGGAGTAGAGAATAATACTAAATTGTCTATTGTTTCTGCTGACAGGAATCTGTGCTTTCATCTGTTTTTATGCTGGGTAGGGACTTGAGCAGCAGATACCAGACAAAGAAGACTGGAGTCTTGCTCTGATAACCCTACTGGGTCCAATCTGGGGATTTATTGTTATTACAAGATCTTCTTATTGTTTTCATAATGAAGCCTCTTTTGTTTATTACACTGTATAGAAATCCATATTTACTAATTCATGTGTTTTTATACTAAATGATTGCCTTAGGTTGACCATCCACTGATTTTCATTTAAATACCGGTGGTTTTCAATTCTCCTTGTCCTTGTGGTTCAAATCCTGGCTTTACCACTCATGAAACAGTGGAAAATACATCCACTAAAAATCAGATTAGAGGGGCTGGCTTAGTTGGGCTCAGTGGTGCGGTCTGCCACTCTTGATCTCCAGGTCTTGAATTCAAGCCCTATGTTTGGCATGGAGCCTACTTTAAAAAGAAATCAGGTAAGAATTTGTTGGCAGTCTCTGTACTTAAGTGTTTTGTTTTTTTTTAAGATTTTATTTATTTGACAGTAGGCAGAGAGGCAAGCAGAGAGAGAGAGGGAAGCAGAGAGAGAGAGGGAAGTAGGCAGAGAGGCAAAAAGAGAGAGAGAGAGGGAAGCAGGTTTCCTGCTGAGCAGAGAGCCTGATGCTGCTCGATTTCAGGACCGTGAGATCATGACCTGAGCCGAAGGCAAAGGCTTTAACCCACTGAGCCACCCAGGCGCCCCATGTACTTAAGTGTTTTTTAACAGTGCTGTGAAATAACTGCCTTGTTTTAAATATTGGTAAGACACCTATCCGTGAAATATTTATACATCATTTTCATATTTAAAAATAATAGATTCAGTCATCAGTTATTAAAGCTCTGATTAATGCCTGAAGTCTTTCGATCAAGATCAAAGGAATTTAAGCTTGAATAAGGTATTGTAATGGATGTTTTTTAAGGCTTACTTTAAAAACTTGGGGCCTATATTATGTAATTTCTTTGCTAAATTCATTTAAAAAATTTTAAAAATTCATTTTAAAAATTCATTTTATTTCACTTTCAAATTATCTTTTTCTCCCAGTTCTTTAACATAAGAAAAAGGGCACCCCGATCTTGGGTGCAATGATCGTACTCAAGGTTTGGTAAGTTCATGCACTCATAAATCGGAAATGGGAGAAAGGTACGTTTTTGTAAGCTGTACCTGCCACGGATGCTTTGACTCAGGGAATAATTCTGAGGAGCCGTGCTCGTGTCCCAAGCCCGTCGGCGTTCAACCAGTTAACTACGGGGTGGCTCGGTGCGTGGCCCGGGGAGCACAAGGCTCCGCACTCGGCCCCGCGGCAGACGTGCCCCTGGAGGTGCCGGGAACAGCGCTGCCCCGCCCGCCGGGGCGGTGCCCGCCGGGCCTCCGCCGCGATCCGCCCCCGCGAGCGCTGCAACGCCCGTCTGCGCCGGGCTCCCCCGCGGCCGCCGCGGTAGGTAGTCTCTCCTGATGATGCAAACACTCGCTTCCCGCATCCACTTCCCACAGAGGCCGCGGAGCCGGCGGGACCCGGGAGCGCCGCCGAGCCGCGCGCCATGGGCAACATCCAGAAGAAGCTGACCAGCAAAAGCGAGGGCGGCAAGCGGCCCGAGAAGGGCGCGCCGCGGCGGGGTCGGGCGCCCGGGGTCGGCGCGGACAAGCGGGGCCGTCTGCGGGCCCCAGCGGCGGCGGGCAGCGGGCGGGGCTCCGGGGACCCCGCCGCCGACACCTCCGTGGGCCCGGTCCCCGCCGCCACGCTCGGCCCCGCGGACCTGAAGAGCCAGGGCAACGAGCTGTTCAAAAGCGGCCAGTTCGCCGAGGCGGCCCTCAAGTACTCGGCGGCGGTCGCACAGCTGGAGCCCGCAGGTAGGCGAGGGGCGGCGGTCCGGATGACAGACGCTCGCGCTGGTGCGGACCGGGCCCAGCGCGGGGTGGGACTGACCCGGGCGAGCGAACGCGCAGCGCGTGGCCCGGCGGGGCGCGTCTGCGTCTGCGTCCGTTCCTCGCGAGCTCGCCCTCTGCGGCCACTGCGGGCACCGGGCGGCATGTGGGACCGCAGTGCCCCCCGGAGACCTCAGGCGTCCGCCTGCTGGGGAGCTGGGATTGCGCTAATGGATTTTAACCGTGTTTAATGAACTGTGATTTTAGGAAGTGGAAATGCAGAGGATCTAAGTATCTTATATTCAAATAGAGCGGCGTGTTACCTAAAAGAAGGAAACTGCAGCGGCTGCATTCAAGATTGTAACAGGTAAACGGCGCGTTGTCAGGTTTGTCAGCAGTGTGATGAATGAATTCAGTATTTAATTTCTTAATGAATTTTCTGCATGAATCTTCTTAGAGACTTTAAAGACATGTTAATTGAATTACACATAAAAATGATAAATTTTTCTCCTTCATATATATGAATACAATTAATAGAAGACTGCGAACTTTTTTTCATTTCCACAGCCACCACCTTAATCCATGCTCTTTTCAGGTCAGTTCTAGACTTTGGAGAAGCGTTACGTCTAGTCTCTTTGGCTCCTCCACTGTAGCATCAGAACAACTTTTCCTGAAGCATTATTTTTGTGGTTCAAACAGGTATTCCGTGGCTCAGTGTTGCGTTGCAGAGAATTATAAGCTCCTCTTACCACCCCCCACCCCCACAACGAGCTTTCTGCTCTCATTTGGGCCACTGTGATGCCCTCTGCACATGTTTGCCTTCTGAAATCCCTGCTCAGTTGCCTCCTCTTCTTTGCCTTCCTGGTCACCTCAGGCTCCCTGGTCCCCTGCATGGCTCTAACCGGCACACTGTCACTCTCACACCTGTGGGTACTTGCGTTATCCACTACACTCAATTTTCAGCTCCGTGAAGTCAGGACCCATGTTTCAGACTGTTTGCATCCCTCAAGCACTGTAGGCACCCATGGTACTCAACAAGTTACATACTGAGATTGGTGAATGTATTTACATTAAAAATTTGTTTTCTTCCACCATCAAGTAATAAGCCTGTTTCAGAAATCCTTTGGAAGGAAGCTACTAGTAGTGCATCTAAAAAATAAGTTGTGTGTTCTAGCTTGACCCTCACAGTCCTGGTTTACTCCTCTTGTCTGGCAAATTACTAACATCTCCCCTTTTCACTTTCAGAAGCCCTAGGTTGAACAATAACTGTGTGGACAACCTCATTATAAGATGAACAATTTATTATTTTTTTCAGTGTTAGTATCAGTGTATTGATACGGTAAAAACTTGCTACTATCTGTGCCTACAGTTTAAAAAGAAGGTGTTGAGGGGCTTGGATTTTTTTTTTTTTTTGCCAATTTTACATATTCAAATTTAAAATAAATACTATTTATAGTCACTTGGCCCTGACTCTAGACCCCATGCACCGTTGGGCTGGCTTACACTGATCATTACATTTTTAGGAGCTGGTTGAAGTCAAATCGGTAGCTTGCAATCTGCCATGGTTGAAGTACTGACACCATGAAAATTGGCAAGCACCTCAAATCTGGGTTTTTCTTCTCAGAAGAGCTGGTTGGTAAACATTTACCACTGCATTTAACTAATAAGACCATACGAATTTGTGGAGTATCAAGAACATTGTGATATTCAGCCAAGAACCTTTACAGCGCAAGTGTCTGTGGCTAACACGTACCCTTTAGATTTATCTTGGGTCTTCCTACAGTGAGCGAGTTCAGAGCTACGGTTAAAATGTGGGAACCCTACAGTTAGAGCTACAGCAAAACAGCGGGCTCACCTCAATCTTAAGTGAGATGGTTTAAGGTAGCATTTTCTTGCTAAAATTTGTTGTGTTTCAGTGTAGATCTGGGAGGAAGTCAAAGACGGGATTCCAGCCCTGGTGTGTAAGGAGGCTAAAATGGAGGTTTGTCTGGAAGGAGCAGGAGACCGGCTTTAGGGGGGGGAGGGAGATGGGCGGTGGTGTAGTTAAGATGTCCTTAGATAAGAGCTGTGTTCTAGGCCAAGGAATCCTGTTTTGCTGGTCAGTACTGACCGCTATGGAGCCCGACCTGCTTAGGTGTTTTCTTGATCCCTGGCATGTGAGTCCCAACCTAAGGGGCATGAGGTGATTTTACTCCAAAGCAGTGAACCTCAAACTACTTTTAATGCTAGAAACCGTGATTTGCTTTTGTGAACATGTTGAAATAAATGTATTTTAATCTGTATGAACTAGCAGTCATTTAGTAGCCAAAGTAGGACTAGTTCCTTTTCACTTCAAGAAAATTCCATACATTTTCATGGAAACCTATGTTTTAGTTTTTCACTGAATTGTCTCCACTCTTCGGAGAGTTGTTTTGTGTGCCATGAGCCCTTATTCCAGGACAAGTCGTAGTAGGAGTCAAACTTAAGAAAAAAACAAAAATAAACTCACGGGGGCAAACTTTCAAATAAGGGAGAGAGGGGAACCTGTGAATTAACTTTCATAGCTTGACCTATGAAGAATAACTTTTGATACAGTTTGGGGGAAAAGTGTTTGATTTTATACATCTGAACTCCTGGGACCTGCTCTGAAACACTTCCTCTGAGGTGTGTCCCAGGGGTGTGCTGAGAGGATGGATCATTGTTAGGAGAGTAAGGGGTTTTTGAGGAGCTCAAGGGGACTCTGGGCCTTGCCCCTCTCCAGACCACAGCATCTCCATGTTTCTATTTTAGTCTTCAAGGTGAACCATGAATCAGGGAAAAAGTTTAAAACCCTTGTCCTAGCAATTGCTTTATGTTTTCAGAATTGTTTATCAGCTAAAAACAAAAACAAACCCTCTTTTCCCATGCTAGAGAACGTTTTGAGGTTATCTGCTTAGGTGTTTTCTTGATCCCTTGATCCCCAAAAAAACCTTTCAGTGACTTTCCATTGAGAATAATTTGACAGATTGACTAAAAATGAATGTTGCCTGGTAATTCTCTGCTTTTGCTCCTTTTTTGTTACTCTGACAGGCTTCAAATTAAAACTCGGCAGGGTCTTAACTGTATTAACTTGAATAGTTAAGCCTTTGTGAGCTCTGGCTTAAAAGTTCTGTTTTTATGAATGAATGCCCCCCCCTTTTTTTTTTCTTAGTGGAATTTCCATTTATAAGCTCATACTCATTTTCAGGATTGTGGTTACAGAGGAAAAAAACCTTGCATTTACTGGGCTGGGAGTGCTGAAAATTGAATGCATCGTCTCAGTGTTATATTCTGCGCCTACCTGGGGTTCGTCTTCAGTGGCTGAATAGCACCTTGGGCATTGGAAGTCTGGGGGGACATGGGGTAGTTGTGATGACATTGGGTAGTTGTAGGGGTATCATACACGTTTGTCATCTTGGTTCATGTTGTTAATATCCCCTAAGTATGAAGCAAAGCTAGATTTAAGGCAGTGGTAAAAGTGATAGATCCTTGGGGCGCCTGGGTGGCTCAGCAGGTTAAAGCCTCTGCCTACGGCTCAGGTCATGATCCCAGGGTCCTGGGATTGAGCCCCACATCGGGCTCTCTGCGAAGCAATGAGCCTGCTTCCCTTCCTCTTTCTCTGCCTACTTGTGATCTCTGTCTGTCAAATAAATAAATAAAATCTTTTAAATAAATAAATAAAAGTGATAGATTCTTTTGCTCAGAGATCAGTTCTCTGGTGTTTTAAGAGTTTTTACTTGATCTTAGTTTTACTTTTTTAAAAAAAATATTTTATTTCTTTGACAGAGAGATACAGTAAGAGAGGGGGCACAAGCAGGGGGCGTGGGAGAGGGAGAAGCAGGCTACCCACTGAGCAGGGAGCCTGATGCAGTGCTCAATCCCAGGACCCAACATGACCTGAGCGGAAGGCTTAATGACTGAGCCACCTACGCGCCCCTTAGTTTTACTTTACTTTAACTTTCGTAAGTTATAAAAGTAATACACGTTTTACAGAAAAAAAAATTTAAAACCCAGTGCAGTACAGAGGAGATCCTTAAAATAACCCACAGTGGTAACACCCAGGCAGAACAAAATTGGTTAGATCTTACAGCTGGTTAATGACAGCCTCTACGGTGCGCAGCCTGGGAGCACACCCGCCTTTGCGGTGGAGTATCTGTACAATGTGGAGAATTGTGAATGACTCCAGCAGAGTTCCCTTATTTATGGTGTTTTTGTATGTGTGTGGTAGGCAAAGCATAGGTTCGTTCAGGAGGTATTGGCTGAGTGCCTCCCATGGGCCAGGTGTTGATCTGGGCACTGGGAACAGGCACTGTCCTGGCTTTCCCAAAGCCAAAATTCAAAAGAACTGCCCTGTGGGCGGATCACACTCCTTTCCCCTCCATCGCCTCACCTGCAGCATGAACTTGAACTTGCCCTCTTGGGCAGTTGGGTGAGAGTCTGCAGTGGCAGACGTGGCAGGTGGCAGGTGTTCTGTGAGCTTCCTCCTTGCCAGATCACTGTAGATAGGGATAGACAGCAGATCCCCATGACTGTTGGAGAAAAAGTAAAGCAGCCCTCACTTGTGCTTTCCCTGAAGCCCGTTACACATCCGCTGTGAAAACTGCTTGTAGCAGAAGAGTGACCCTGAGAAGCAGACCTGCCGTCCTGATACGGGGGGCCGGGGCCACAGACACTTCCTGCTGGGTGTTTAGCAACTAGGTTTTTCCTAGGATTTCTGCTTGCCATGTTTTACAGTTTCAGTTACGTTTGCAAAAACGAAGAGTATGATAGTTTTCATTCAGAAATATGGTCTCTGGATTGTTCTGTTTCAGAATGTAATGAAGTCTGTTGTTTGTGAAGTAGCTTTAAACAGTTACTTCAAACAAAACCAAGGAACACAACCTTGAGATACATCTCTGGTGATGTTGGAAATACTTCATAGCCTAAAAAAATGCAAGATGAAAATTCATGACTTCTAAGAAATCATCGTCTACTTAATTCCTTGATTCCCTCTGGTCCATTTTTGAAGCCCTTTGCCAGCAAGTAAATCATAATAAACTGAAGTTAAGGGAGCTGATTTTCAAAATGTAATGCAGGTTTTTGTGGTTCTGTGCTGAGATGCCTTATTAAACACAGGTGTGAATAAAAATTTTCCTTTTACTCCATCAGTAGGTAACAAGAATCTGTTGAAAGCTTACTTTGTATTTGGTGCCATGGTTGGCTCTGTTAGGGCAGAGGGAAGGGATGGGGCATTGGAGAGGGTGGGGTGCGCTCTCTGTTGCCAGGGAGCTCTGTCTCAGTGGGGGAAAGAGTAAATGCTAATGTGCTTTGCTACAGGTTTAAAATAAAGGAACTGGGGGCACATGGGTGGCTCATTTGGTACATCCGACTCTTGATTTCAGCTCAGGTCATGACCTCAGGGTTGTGAGACCAAGCCCCTGCATCAGGCTCTGCACTGGGAGTAGAGTGGCTTAGGACTTTTTCTCTCCCTCTCCCTCTTCCCCCACCCAAAGTAAATAAAATAAAGGAAATAACCACAAGTTTGATTGTTCTTTAACCCTGAGTTTGTCTTTCTGGTGTATTCCTGTGTCCTTCATATGAAATACCAACTGTGCCCTTATCTGAAAGTCTAGTACTATAGTGTATATTTAGTTACTAGAAGCTGAGTAATTTTCAAAACAAATGACATAATATTTTTGTCTTAGGGCTCTGGAACTTCATCCATTCTCAGTCAAACCTCTTCTTCGTCGAGCAATGGCCTATGAAACTTTAGAGCAGTATCAGAAAGCTTATGTGGATTATAAAACAGTGTTGCAGATAGACTGCAGAATCCAGCTAGCAAACGACAGTATTAACAGGTAAGCCAGCCTGAGGTGGTGCCTCAGGTCTTATTGTTATATACTGGAATTACATGTTTTTCTCTCTTCCCTCTGAGAACACTGTCAGAGTGTAGACAAGTCCTCAGTTACTCACTTTGCATGCATGGTTTTCACTCCCATCAAAACCAGACGGTTCTCTCTCTAGCTTAATTTCTAGCTCTCCTATAATCCACTTTGAGTTGTCCTCTAACACCTTTATATTTGTGTCCTGGTCCATTAATTACAGTAAATTTTTTTTTTTAAGCTTAGGATATAGATCTTTGCTGTTCCGAATGCACAGAATTTAATTTTATAGTATTTGTAAACATCTGTGGCATTAGGAAGGTGTTCTCAGTGATGTTGTAAATCAGTAGTAATTCTAGGACAAGATCCAAGAATGTAGTGAAAACTGCCATCTCGAATCTTCTTCTCCTACAGGGTTTTGCACATGCTCATTGCACCACATCTGTCAGTGGAAACATAGCCGCTTATTGTTTCTCCTCAGGAGAGTGGATGTCTTCATGAGCCTGCTAGATTTTGTGTTCTGTGCCCTTTAAATAGACACTCATCATAGGATGAGTATTAATTTATCATGGTGAAATAGCAAAGAATTTGGATCTAATTTGTATTATGACCTATTTGCCCCCTGAGTGAGCATGGGAAGGTAAGAATTTCCAGACTTCATAAATTGCTTTCAGGTGAAATTAAAAAATTATGAGTTGGATAATATTGCTAGTCATGTATATTATTTTCTGATCCCATTTGTCCAGAATATACCTTACTCCGTGCGTTACACTGTGCCCTGTGTTGGTCTGGTGTACCATGCCCCGCCCTCCCCCAAGACAAAAAAGGAAAAAATAACCTAGTTTCTGTATTTAAGCAAACCAGAATATAGCTAGGGGAAGAAATATAAGACAGATTATCCCCAGCAGTGAAAATATGTTAGTAAGGTGGGGAGATCACACGGAGGCCGGGCCCCATTGTGTAGGCTTCAGTTGTTGGAGAGTGAGCGCCTGTTGTGGTCTTTGAAGAGGACTGATAGGACAGGAGGAGACCTTGAGCAAAATTGTGCAAGAGGAGAATGGCATTCATTTTATCAAATCATACCTTACCTCCCCCACAGTCCCACTGCTCTTTGTAGAAGACTGTTAGAAAGATCTGTTTGTAGAGCCAACAGCCATTTCCTGGAGTGTCCATTCTGGTTCCGCAGAACCTGTCTGACCCATGTCTAAAAGGGATATTCATTGGTTATTGGACCTGGAATGGGGCCACATCGAGCCTTGGGCTTTCACAACCTCCTTGATCTTGAGCTTGCAAAATTTGGACAGCGTCACCTGGCACAGCTGCCTTGCAGAAATGTCATCTTCTGCCTGGAGACACTTTTCCGCTTTTTGGCCCAGTTAATTCCTTCCCGTCCTTTAGGAGAGGACCTGCTTCCTCCAGGAAATGACTTTCCCCGATAGACTCACCTACGCTTCAGCGTACATGTACTTCAGGAGCCCTTCCCAGCTCCCCCGGGTGCCTCCTATTATTACCCTGCTTCCATATCATTTGTAAATTCTCTGTCCCTCCCTTTTTGTAAAATTGTTTTTCTCTCATTCTACTGGAAGTTCCTTGAGGTCAGGAATTGTGTTTTATCCGTCTGTGTAGTTGAAGTATTTCGTATAGTAGATAACGTCAGTAAGATGTATTGAATGAATTCATTCTTCAACACAGAGAGTATAATTCACTCCTGTGGTTGGCTTTTAATTTGGCCATCATCTGTCCGGTCATCTCCAAGGTAATTGGGAAAGAAGGATCTTCTCACAGAGCTTGGTCTTCCTGTGAAACGAAGTGGGAAGACAGCTGAAGTAGCCGACAGCAAGGAAGGGGCCTCTTGGGAGGTGTTGTAGGAAAGCCAGTTCACAGTGATAGGCGGGAAGTGCTGAAGGGAGGAGTAGTTACCTGAGAGGCTGTGATTACTCCTATCTGTGAACCTTCTGCACTATGTATTTTGAAGTAAAATTCACGGAACATAAAATGGACTATTTTAAAGTACGCAAGTGAGTGGCCTTTAGTTCACATGTACACTTGTACAACCTACCACCTCTCTCTGGTTCCAGAACATTCATCATCCCCAAAGGAAGCCCTGTATCCCATGAACAGCCACTCTTCCCTTCTCTCAGCCCCTCGCAGCCACTCATCTGCTCTCTGTCTGCGGCTCTACCTGCCCTGGGCAGTCCCTGTGAGTGGAATCCTAGAGTCCGTGCCTTTCATGGTTGGCGTCTTTCACCTAGCGTGACGTTTTCAAGGTTCATGTTGTATGTAGACTCTGTGAGTGTTTTGTTTCTTTTTGTAGCTGAATAACAGTCCATTGTATGGACATAGCACATTTTGTTTATCCGTTCATCAGTGATGGACGTTGAAGTTGTTTCCGTCTTTGGGCTATTGGGAATCATCTGCTGGGGGCATTTGTGTACAAGTTTTTGTTTGCACATCTGTTTTCAGTTCCTCTTGGGGTATACCTAGGAGTGGGATCGCTGGGTCATACGGGAATTCTATGTTTAGCTTTTTGAGGATTGTGTTACACTTTTAGTATGTACTTAGGTTCTTTTATACAGATTGAGTTTTAAGATTCTTTCATTTTTTAATCGAGTGTTTCTGTTACTGTATAAGAAGATGAGGCTTTGTCTGGTTTGCCATATATATTTTTCTATACAATACCCATAAAATTTCACTGTTCTTTTCATGAATCCCATATTTATGCTTGCTTTTCCATGTGAGCAACAGCAGCTTTTTTTTTTTTTAATTTAATCATCTGTGCTTATTTTGTTTCTGTCTTCCATTAACCATATTCCTCTCTTCCTCTCCAGGAATCTTATATGTTAAATTTCCCTGCATATACTTATTTACTCCCTGGCAACACATCATCTCTTTTCAGCTGCTTCTTCCTTCCTCTCTGCTGGTAATACAAGTTTTGCTTGAAAATTCTCTTTTCTAAAGCTTTTTTTTTTCTTCTGCAGTTGTGGGTGGTCTTACATTATTTTTGAAGTTAGTTTCTTTACACTAAGATGTGTGAGATTTGGTTTGCATAACCAAAGATCACTATTGAAATTTTAGTTTAAAAAAACTGTAAGAAAAGTATGTGGATTGTATCTGTCTCTGTATAAATATAAAAACTACTCACACAAAAAGTACTGCTGAGTTAGCTAACTTGAATGTGTTCTACTAATTACCTGTAAATCTTCTCAGTCTTGGAACACCTTTTTTAAACCAGTTTCATTTGAAAGACATAATTCAGTTTTGTTTTTAAACTTAAATATGACAATGTGTATGTTTAAAATGATGACAAAGTGGTAATCAGGGATGTTAATCTGAACTTTATGATGGCCATTAGTTAAGTTAATAATGTAAGGGCCCTTCCAGTATCCTGGCCTTTCATTATTATGTATATGAAAGCACAGTAAGTGGATAATTGTAGAGATAAAAAAAAAAATTTCAAGGTAAGACTATCTCAGCCATATGTAAATGTTTGAAGAAAAAACAGTGTTCCAAAAATGAAACAAAAAACAGTGTTCCATACAGCAGCTTTCCCTCATGCGTTTTAGCAGCTGGTCTTGTATACCTGTCTTTGGTGTATAGTTTGGGCATAGACATTCTAAGTGTTTTTGATTATTCTCAAGAGTAATGCATTATCAGTTTAGTAATTACATTAGATAATCATGTGGGACATTTCTGCTAGGCCTCCTAAATTTTACCTTTATAGTTTACTTTTTTATCACATCACATATGCATTAAAAAAATTTTAAAACAATTAGAAATGCCTTCATTTTTTCTTTTGATACAAAAAGGATCTAAAGTTAACATAGTTTTGGGCAACTTTTAAAAATCCTTTCAAAGACCATTTATAGGGACAGCAGATAGCTTAAGACTGTGTT
The DNA here is from genome assembly GCF_002288905.1 of Enhydra lutris kenyoni. Classification (NCBI taxonomy): domain Eukaryota; kingdom Metazoa; phylum Chordata; class Mammalia; order Carnivora; family Mustelidae; genus Enhydra; species Enhydra lutris. Next base: position 37,558,475 of record NW_019154098.1, on the reverse strand, counting down.
TTCTGTAGGGAAGTACACAAATGCAGCACTGTAAATCTTACTGTTGATTTGAGCTTCAGTGATATAAAAAAATGACATGATCAATAGAGAAAACTCATTTTCTTTTTAGAATAACAAGAATTTTAATGAATCTGGATGGACCAAGCTGGCGGGAGAAGCTGTCACCCATTCCTGCTGTGCCCACTGCTGCACATGTGCGAGCCTGGCAGCCTGTGGCCAAGATGCCCCCCAACCAAGGGGGAGATTCCTGCAGCCGGCCCCAGCCCAGCATCGCAGGTGGGGGAAGCCTACACATCTTTCTTTTCAAAGTTATCTTGAGCTGCGTGTCTGTTTTCACAGGAAAGCAGGATAAGGGCATGAACTCAGGCATCAGACCCAAGTTTAAGTTAAGACCCTGTTCGCCCTCTAACTAGAGTTGTAAAAAGTTGCTTCCCACATCCACTGTCTAGTGTGTATGAAAGGGGAGGATTAGAATAACTGTCTTGTGGCTTGTTCTCAGGAATAAATGGAGATTTGCATGCAAAATACTTAATAAAGGTTTAGTTAGCATTATTATTTGTAAAAAGAAGTAGCGTGTAGTTCTTCCCTACACCTGTATGTGGCAGAGCTTAAAGTAGTAAGATTGGTGTGTTTGAAATAAAAGAACAAAGTAAAGCTCTACAACATAAATATCTAGCAGGTATTTCTTTCTGCCTTATATCATTGTTGTTAACATATCTACATTCCCGTTGTTAACATGTCTACCTCATTGCTTTGTGCAGAGTGTTTAATAAATGGGACTTCACTCTTGCTTTCTGCTAAAAGCCGGTTGAGACCCCATTTCTCCTTCCTGCTTAGGGACTCCGTGTGGGTCCCCGGTTGAGGCTTATCTTGTAGAGACCCTGAGATTCCTGAGTCGTGATGTGGCTCCCGTTAGACCCTCATCCTCTTCATTGAATAGAAGGGAAATGCAGGGAACATCTACTAAGGCTTTAAGATTATTTAGCAGTTCTTAGAAAACCTTGGAGCTCTCTGGTTTTCTAGAGCTGGCTATCAGTGGAATCTCACACAAAGCATTTGCTCAGTTAAGGGTAGTTGTTTATTAACAAAGAGCACGTCTAACTACACTGCAGATCTGTGTCAGCTAATCGCAAGCACCAGTATAATCAGAGCTTTCTCTCCAGATTTATGTGATTATTAGAATAGGTGCCAAAAGCTTAAATATAGTGGGAGAAGAAAAGCTTAAGGAAAGCTTTTCAGCAAATGGGCAGGGAGGAATCCCTGTGATACTCTATTTTAGGGCTTACATACAGCAGGATGTATGGGGAGTGTCATTTGGCCCCATCGTGTGGTCTTTTGAAACACGAAACATTAGAAATACTCTGTGATTTGAAATAAAGGGCGAAAAGTTTATTTTATGCCCTTGTGCTGGGGATAAATAAGATTATTGTTTACATTCCAAGTTTATACTATAAGTTTCAGATATCAAGATGTTTAGATTGGAAATTTAAAGGTATATTTGAAATTTTAATTTATGGATTTTAATTTTCTCTCAAGTTACTCCATTAGGTAGATTTCATTACATAGGTTTAAAACTTCAGGTTTTCGTACTTTATGTGTGGTAGAAAACTTTGGTTGCAAGTACAGAAAATCTACTGACTTAAACCATAAGGAATATCTTGGCTCGTGTAACTGAAGGTTCATCAGGGCTCCAGTCCTGACTGAAAATAATAGAACCTTAGCAGTTGTAGGCTTCATGGGTACAGGTCCATGAATGTCCAAAGGGAGAGAGACACCACTGCTTTGGGTGGCATTAATTTAAAAGTGAGAAACTATGTTACCCTGAAAGCCCTAGCTTTTTTATCTGTGCTGTTACTTTCTTAACTCCTGTTCTCTTGGTACCTATTTAATGGGTCACGTGCCCATTCCTGAGCCGTCTCTATGACAAGGACATGCCGTGTCCTGATTGGCTGAGGCCTGTGTTCCTGATGGGTGGGGTCAGCTTCTCCTGAACCCCTGAGTTGAGAAGGTTGGGGGTGATAGCTGAGTGGACATAAAGGCACCATTAGGAAGGGGAGATGAACCCTAAGCAGAGTTGGCCGTGGTCACTGCAGGAGAGCAAGGCAGGAAATGGTAATAGTTGGGACTCTTTCACTGCAGATAATGGAAAACCCAGCCTTTTATGGCATAAGTGAAAATGGTGGTCTGTTGGCTCCTATCATGGAAACGTCCACAGATGGAGTAGCTGCATGGATGGCTGGATTCAGGACTCAGAGGTGGTTCTTTAGCTCTCCATCTTGGCCTCTTTCTTGCTTTTTTTGACCCCATCTTAGAAATACAGAGTCTCCCCTTGTAATCACCAGATGGCAGGGTAGCTCCTCTTCTCCTTATATTCCAGGAGAAAGAGCAAGCAATACCAGAAGCGGCCACAAAAATCTGGTTGTGGCTTATTGGCTCTCATAGGCCCATCCCTGACGAGTTAGATTACTGTGGCCAAGGAAGTATAATGTGCTGATGGTAACACAAAGATTACTCCAAAGAGTTGGGCTAGGGTAGGGCTCGCTTTACCTAAACTGCAGGATGGAGAACGAGGGAGGTGTGGTGTGGTTTTTCCAAGGAGATGGGGTACTGGACAGACGTCCATCTCAGCCGTGAACAGGTTTGTTTGTGCATTTTTTGTGAAATAGTTACTAAACCAAACACTGTATATGTTTGTATCTCCAGTAGAGAAGACATACCAGTATGGGTAAAGTGATGTAATTACTTAGGTTTTATTTTCCAATTTGAAAAAAGTATTGTTGTAATTGTATAATTTTTACTTACAGCCAGTTTCTTTTTAATTTGTATACAAAGTTTCATTCCACTTCAACTTCAGCTCTGCATAGTGTGTGGTCAGGTTAATTTGCAAGAGAATATCTGCTTACATATGTACTGAAGATGTTGTGGAGGTGCTTATGTGAATCCTTCTTTTCTTTTCCCCCTTGGGGGATGTCCCATAGATGAAAAAATGTTTAAAACCCTTAAAGAAGAAGGAAATCAATGTGTAAAGGACAAAAACTATAAAGATGCCCTTAGTAAATACAGTGAATGCTTAAAGATTAACAACAAGGAATGTGCCATTTATACAAACAGGCAAGTTCTTTGTGACTTTATATATTTCTTACGTTAATTTTTTTGGTTAAAAAATACAGACAAATTAATTGCCGAAGTTTTTTTTTTTTCCCATCATTTTGAGAATTTATATAGCATATTGTCCTAAGTGAGTGTTTTTCAGAGAGACTGACAGCATGCGGTGCGCGGGCTGGGGGGCATTGGCAGCCGCTCAGTTGGGCCTGAAACCGTCTCTCCCTTCGGTGTCAGTGCAGACAGCTTGCTGCTCAGCTGTCGTCTCCTCCCTCCCCCGGCCTTCCTTTCCCTGCCCTTCTCAGGGTTCTGAGGTGTAGATCCCTTTTTCACTCTGCATGCTCTCTGAGCCAGTCCCTCTTCTCCCCAGTCCCACTACCACCTTTCCGTGGGAACCCCTGCCCCCCTCCACCTCCCCTTGGGCTCCAGACCTAAGCAGTCCCTCCTGTCTGCACTCCTGACCGACGCCTCTGATGTCCTCTTCCCAAATTCCTCTCTGGTGGGAGCCTTTCTCTCCGCCCTCACCATTGCCGCTGTCCTGGGCCACCACGTCTCCTCCTACATGTTTGCAGCACCCTCCGTAGCACCCCGCATGTCTTCTTCCCTCTGTCTCGTTCTCCAAGCTGCAGCTGGAGCCATCATTCTAAAACCCGGTAAACCGATTAGCCCCTGTTTGAGAACCCATCAGTGGACCTCCATGAAGCTCAGGAGAAAGCTCAGCCTTCTTTCCATGATTTACGGGACCCTTCACCATCTGGCCTGGCCTCCCTTCTACCTCACCCCTGCATCCAGCCATATGGCACTTTTCTTAGCCCATCAAGAGCACTGCGTGCGCATGTGCACGCACTTTCTCACGCGCTCTCCTCTCACTGTGAGACTCTGCTGTTGCTGGGCCCTTGGCCACCACTCTCCCATCCTACATCTGAATGCTCAGTCCAGTGCCTTGGCACTGAATAATTCTCACCTCATACTCTGGAATTCAATTTGAATGTAACTTCTTCTGGGAATTGTTCCCTGAAGACTCCTGCCCTTGCCTCAGCCCCACCAGATCCAGTGAGATTCTCAGCTATGCACTCCCAGAGCATCTTGTTTAGATATTAGTGTGTTTGCATGATTTACTTGTTTCTCTCTTCCACTAGATTGTAGCCTCCTTGAGGGGCCCGGACTGTATTTTGTTAGCAGTTCTATCCCCAATGCCACAATTACACGTATTGCATGAAAATGCCACAGTCGGAGTAAAATGTTAGGGTTCCATGAGACAGCTGTGGTGTTGAAACTGAGCTATGTTCTGATTTTTATGAGCTGTCTGAATTTCCAGATATGTTGTTTTTGCTGTTCATAACGCATCATTACTTTCATAATTATGTTCTACCAGAGCTCTCTGTTACTTGAAACTGTGCCAGTTTGAAGAGGCAAAGCAGGACTGTGATCGGGCACTTCAGATCGATGATGGGAATGTGAAAGCGTGCTATAGACGAGCTCTGGCTCATAAAGGACTCAAGGTGAGGAAAGCTTCGTTTTCATCTGTAAATTGTAGCTCTGAAAATAGCATGTGGATTTTATGAACATAAATCCTGGATTTAATCCTGGTTCTGTGCTAATCAGGCTTAAAACCTTGGAATAGACTTCAGATTTCCCCTACCATTAATGTGGAACTAGGTAATTTCTAAGATTTCCTTCCAGCTCAAAAATTAGGATTTATTTCCTGATTTTCTAAGGAATTTTTTTTAGTTATCATAGGTCTACTTGAAGGGATAGGAAAATTGAATCACTGAAGGCAACCAGCGGTGTCACTGGTTCTTCCACCAAAGGTTTGGGGTTGTCTGTGGGGGTGGGAGGAAGGCGTTGGAATGGAAGATTGATTGACCCAGTGGAAGTTGGTAGAGACAAAGCGGAGATTGGGAGGCTCATGGTGATTTGGGCCTTCAACTGGCTGGTCATCAGTGACTGTAGAGTGATGTCCTTCTCTGAGAGAACCACATCCTTATTTCCAGAGGAAGTATTGTATAATTACACTTTTACTTAGGCTGATTCTTCTGTGTGGAACTGTTTGAATGAATGTTCATGTTTATAGAAATTGACATCACAAGGAAAAATTAGAACATAGGGGGGCTCTGGCATTTCTTGAAATTATGGTATTTCTTTAAAACCAATTTTTTTAGGGTCTAATACAGTGCAGTTCACATGTTGTAAGTCTGTCAGAGATTTTTTTAAATTGAGGTATAATTGACGTGTAGCATGGTATTTGTTTGGGTATACAGAGTAGTGATCGATTTGCAAAATGCTCACCACAGTAAGTCTGGTTAGCAGCTCACCCGCGCACATCATTACCATTGTGTTTTCTTGTAATGAGTTCTTTTAAAGTTCTTCTGTTGTAGCAACTTTCATTTACAGTGCTGTTGTTATTAACTGTTGTTAACTGTTGTCACTGTGCAGTACATTATTGTATGTCCCCGTGACTTATATTTTAACGCGAGGTTTGTACCTTTGAACCCATTTCACCCACTCCGCACCCCCTGCCTTGCCTCTGACAATGACCAGCTTGTTCTTTGTATCTGTGAATTCAGTTTTGTTTTTGTTTTCTGTTTTTTCCCTATATTTCTTGTACAAGTGAAGTCATACGGTAATTGCCTTTCTCTGTTTGACTTATTTCACTTAGCATATGCCCTCAGGATCCATCCGTGTTGTTGCAAATGGTAGGATTTCCTTTTGTTTAACTGAATAATCCTCCATTGTGTAGGTACACTGCATTTTCTTTATCCGTTCATTTATTGATGGGCACTTAGGTGGTTTCCACGTCTTGGCTGTTGTAAATATTGCTGCAGTGACCATGGGAGTGCTGGGATCTTTTCGATTTAGTGTTTTCGTTTCCTTCAGATAAATACCCCGAGCTGGGATTGCTGGATCAGATGGTAGTTCTATTTTTCGTTTTTTGAGGAGCCTCCATGCTGTTCTCTGTAATAACCACACCAACATACATTCCCACCAGTGCACAAGGGTTCCCCTTTCTCCACATCCGCAGTAACACCTGTTGTTTCTTTTTTGTTGAGTTTAGCCGTTCTGACAGGTGTGAGGTGATACCTCATTGTGGCTTTGATTTGCAGTTCCCTGATGGTCAGTGATGTTGGGCATCTTTTCATGTACGTGTTGCCCATCTGTGTGTCATCTTTGGAGAAATAGCTGTTCGGTTCCTCTGCTCTTCTACTAAGCGGATTCTTTTTTTGATACTGAGTTGTAGGAGTTGTTTGTGTATTTTGGATATTAACCACTTATCAGATATGTGATTTGTAAATATTTTCTCCTACTTGGTAGTTTTTTCATTTTGTTGATGGTTTCCTTTGCTGTGCAGAAGCTTTTTAGTTTGGTGTGTCCGACTTGTTGTTGATTTTGTTACTTTTGCTTTTGGTGTCAAATCCAAAACCCAAGACCAGTGTCAAGGAGATTTATTGCCTATGTTTTCTTCTAGGACTTTTATGGTTTTAAGTCTTACGTTCAGATTTAACCCATTTTGTGTTGCTGTTTCTGTACAGTATAAGAGAGTGGTCCAGTTTTCCCAACACCACTTATTGAAGACTGTCCTTTTCCCAGTGAGAATTCTTGATCCCTTTGTCATAAATTAATTGACCACATATGCATGGGTTTATTTCTGGGCTCTCTATTCTGTTTTATTGATCTCTGTGTTTGTTTTTATGCCGGTACTATACTGTTTAGATTACTATAGTTTTGTAATATAGCTTGAAACCAGGAATTGTGATGCCTCCAGCTTTGTTCCTTTTCAAGATTGCTTGGCTATTTGGGGTGTTACCAGGTTCATATAAATTTTAGGATTGTTTGTTTTATTTCTGTGAAAACGGCCATTGGAATTTTGAATAGGGATTGCATTGAATTTGTAGATGCTTCATGTAGTATAAACATTTTAACAGTATTAATTTTTCCACCCATGAGCATGAACTGTCTTCCCATTAATTTCTGTCACCTTTGGTTTCTTTTATCAGTGTCTTACAGTTATATATATATATATATATATATATATATATATATATATACTATATATAGTATGTATATATCTTTTTTGGTTAAATTTATTCTGAGATATTTTATTCTTTTTTGATACAGTTGTAAGTAGAATTTTCTTAATTTAGTTTTTGATTTTTGAATAATGTATGTGTCCCCATGTAGCCACCACTCCAATCAAGGTAAATAACATTCACATCTTTCCAGAAAGCTCCCTGTGCCCATTTTCCTTTATTTCCCTCCTTCCACGCCCATCCCCCGGTAGCCATTCATCTAGTTCCTATCACTGTAGATTAGTTTTGCTTCTTTTTGACAGTAACAGTATAATTGTATAGAATGTACTGTATTCTTTGGCTCAGCATAGCATTTGAGTTATCTATATTCTGTATCAGGAATTGTTTCTTTTTATTACTGAGTTTTATTACCAAATATACCACAATTTTTTTTTACACATATTTACCAGTTAATTACTTTTAGATGTTTCCATTCTGGGGCTGTTAAGAATAAAGGTGCTGTGATTATTCCTGCCCACATTTTTTACGAAGTTGTACATGAACTGGTACAGCGAGAGGCCAGGTGCAGGTGGGAATGGGGATGGGGCGAGATGGTCAGATCATGAAGGGCCTGGGAGGCCTCGCTGTGGTGGACAGGCTTGATGCTGAAGGTGGTGGGAACCCCTGAGGGCCAGGGGAGCATAAAGAGTCAGATTGGGCCGCAGAGCCAAAGCTGGATCACTGGGGGCCCAGCATGGAGTAGGGAGGTTGGTTAGAAGCGGCCAAGGTAAGAAGCAGCTGCCTGAAGGAAGGTGACAAATAGCCAAGGGAAGAGAGAAGAGTATTAGTTTGCCCGGAACTTCCATAACAAAAAGTACCACACACATCGTGGCTTAAATGACAGAAATGTGTTTTCTTACGGTTCTTGGAGTTCTTAATTTTAAGATTAAGTTGTCAGCCAGGATGGCTCTTTCTGAGGGCTGTGAGGGAAGGATGCATTCTAGGCCCCTGTCCTTGGCTTGTGGATGGCTGTCTCCTCCCCGGGTCTTCACTTTGTCGTCTCTCTGTACACGTCTGTCTGCCAGTTTCCTCTTCTAGTAAGGACACTAGTCCTGCTGGATTAGGGTCCACCCTGACGACCTGATGGTAACTTGATTACTTGATTACTTCTTCAAAGAATCTGTCTCTTCAGAATGTACGTGCTGTGGGTGAAGCCTCCCAGCAGAGGAATTTTCAGGGGGACACAGGTTAGCCCGTAGCAGAAAGTGAGGGGCTAAATCAAAGGTGTTTGAAGGTAAACACCTGAGAGTAACATGTCCCGGGGAAGGAGCAAAGGGGGTACCTCCCTGCTTCCTGGCTTGGGGATTGAGTGGTGCAGTGCAATAATGGGGGTGTTGAGAAGGAGGGAGAGGGATAGTTCAGTTTAACCTTACTGAGTTTGAGAGAATGCTTTCAGTTCCATGCCCATCACTGACAGGGAAATACCTAAAAACACCTTCTGTAAAACCTGGGTTTTGCTGGGAGAGGGCAGCCCTGTTTCTGTGTAATATAGCCGACGAGTCCAAGCTGTGCACATCCAGGGCCCAGGCTTTTCTGTTTCCTAGATCCTAGATCCGCTGAGGTGGTGGTCCAGCTGCCCTTGCGCTGCTGCCCCCCTCCCCTTCCCCCGGCCCGGCGTGTTCTCAGGGATGTTGTAAAGGACGCAGATCCAGAGCCGAGTGAACACGCGTAATCGGGTCCTGAGCACGGGAGCCTCCGTCCGCGCGGGGCTGGCCGAGCCACCTTCCCTGCGCGTGGGGGCCTTTACTGTCCACCCAGCAGCCCCCTGGCTCCCCTTGTGACCTGACCCCTGTGCCCCACCCTCCTGCCCCACCTTCTCTTAGCAACACGCTCCTTCCTAAACCTCAGGTAAAGGTTTCTTTGCTGGTGTGTGGCACCCTGAAGTAAGAGAGGCTGCTTCAAAATTTCCTCCGCTTTTTCGGAGTTGTGTGGATTCGAGCCCGTGAGGGTAGATCTGTGTGGCGACTCGTGGGTGTGTCCAGACTGAAAGCACGTTTCCCTCATACTGGCTGCTTGGTTCTTGGAACATGTTTCCCTGACGTAAAGGCAGAAGGCGTACCTAATGAAAGATCTTCTATACTTCTTTGGCATGAATTCTAGAAATTGTATTATGCAGAAAGATAATCCCAAATTGGAGTAATCCTATCCCACTAGGTTCTGAGGCTGGCAGTTGGTTTTTCTGGCTTAAGTTCTTGTAGCTTCATTTATGTATCCTGTGATTGAAGTTATGTGCCGAGAAAGTATAATTTCAGGATCCTCAAAGGCGACAGATGCCTGTAAAATGCTTCAGGACTCGCGGCCGGATCCGCTTCGTGTGTCTGTAGCGAGGAGCTGGCGCAGAGGCTCTGGGTGCCCTGCCGCTAGTTCCCAGCCCAGCGCCCGCTTTCGTAGCTCTTTCGTTTTCTAGATGACTTTAACTGTGTGCAGCTTTGAAAATCGTAGGGCTTTCATTTAAAATCTTTTTTTTCTTCCAAATTTTTGTTTCAATTCCAGTTACCATACAGTGCACTAGTCGCTTCGGGTAGAGAATTCGGTGACTCAGCTCTCATCCCAACCGGCGCCCGCCTCAGCCCCCTGCCCCACCTCCCCTCCCGGATGGAGCAGTTCTCTGTAGTTAAGAGTCTGTTTCTTGGTTCGCCCTTTCTTTTTCCCCCGTGTTCATTTGTTTTGTTTCGTAAGCTTCACATGTGAGTCAAGTCCAGTGGTATTTGTCTCAGACTTTCTTTCTCCAGTGCCGCTCCTGTGCTAGACTGTGGCTCGCGGCGGTGAAGAGCCCGTGGTGTCGCCTTAGGGAATTTGCACCCATTAACTGGGCTGTGCTGTAAGGTCCAGACTAGCAGACAGTAATGGAATTGTTACTACAGTTGAAGTACACCTGTTAGTAGTATATATTAATATAAACATGTGGGATTATACTTTTTTTCTTTAAGGCCTAATGAGGTAATTAGCGACTTCAACTTTTCCTTCTTTTTGCCGGAATCACACTTGCTCTGTGTTAGGCTCTGCTCTTCCCTCTGCTGCATGGCTATGTCTCTCTAGGGATTGTGTTCCCTGACAAGTGTATCAAAAGGAGACTCCTTCCCCCTCATTAGGATCCATGGAAAACCTTGGCTTTCTTTTTTTTTTTAAAGATTTTATTTATTTATTTGACAGAGAGATCACAAGCAGGCAGAGAGAGAGGAGGAAGCAGGCTCCCCTAGAGAGCAGAGAGCCCGATGCGGGGCTCGATCCCAGGACTCCGAGATCACGACCTGAGCCGAAGGCAGCGGCTTAACCCACTGAGCCACCCAGGCGCCCCAAACCTTGGCTTTCTTAATTGCATTAGTGGTAGTCCATACTTTATTCATTTGTTTACGTTTTAAAAAATTGTTTCCCTTCCTAAGACAGAAGCTTCCACAGGGGCCGTAGCTGCCTGACCATTCTTGGGATCTGGCAGAGGGACTCCTCACTCTTCTCTCTCGTTCTCTCTTTACATTTACTTGCCCCTATTGTAACTCTTAGCAAAGTGTCATTTCATATTTTCTTAAGTCTCCTCCAGACAGATCGCTCTTTTGGCACAGATTTTTCTTAAATACAAAACAAAAATGTGAGTAAGTTGAAGTCCCCTCTGATGTGGGACTTCTTCCATTTCCAAGGCCATAGAGTACAAATCTGTTTTCAGGCTTCTGTCTGGGATTCCACAGCTGTGTTCTCATTCGCTTGTTGGGCTTTGCTGCCGTGAACATCCCAAGGATTCTCTGTGCCTCAGTTTCCTTATCTTTAAAATGGGGATAGCAGTTAGTATGTATAGGGCTATTGGGGGTAAACTAATACTAAATGCAGAGAATGGTAAGAGTAGTTACTACGACCTCAGCTTGCCCTGCTGCCCCTCTTCCTTGCCTTCCAGTATGGTTCCCAGGATGAACACCTTGGCTGGAAATACAGTGTTACTTGTTTTTCTGTAGTCGGTTCCAGCTGCACTGTTGTGGCACAGAGGTATGTGGTTTGTGACTAATAGAATGTAATGGACTATGGGTTTGTAAATAATTTACCTTTTTTACTGAATGAGAGCAGATCTACATTTATCTGTTTAAACAGGTCACTTTTGCTTTCGTGTCCTGTTGGGTGGAGCGGGGAGGGATGCGGCCTGACAGCGAGCGCCCCAGGAACGCCCCATAAGCACTCGCCTGTCTTACCCCGTGCCTCGGCCTCCAGTGCGTGCTCTTAATCTGTGGGTCGTAAATACTTAGGGAGGTTACACATCACTGAATTCTTTGCCTCCTTACAGAATTAATTTTGGTTTCATCAAAACACTGGTCTAGTCTGTTTCTAGAATGGCCTGTCACATCAGACTGTGATTTTGTGGTATCTGTCTCTACTACCAGATTCTTTGCTATGTTTGTTAAGCTTAGATTTCCTTTTCTTTTCTGTCAGCCTTCCCAATGTATTGTCTGACTCTCTGGAAGAACAAATGTTGCTGCCAGCCGCTGGAACGGCACACAACTTTGAAGGGTTTGACGGTGCAGAGTATTATGTGACAAGTGACATCTGGGCAGCCCTTTACATAGGTTTAAAGTTTTCCTTATTAATTCACTTATCCTTGGTACAAGCCTTGTGAAAACTAGAGTAGATAAGCTTTTGTTATCCTTTTTTTTTTTTTAAAGATTTTATTTATTTGAGTGAGAGAGAGAGGCAGTGAGAGAGAGCATGAGTGAGGAGAAGATCAGAAGGAGAAGCAGACTCCCCGTGGAGCTGGGAGCCGATGGCGGGACTCGATCCCGGGACTCCGGGATCATGACCTGAGCCGAAAGCAGTCGTCCAACCAACTGAGCCACCCAGGCGTCCCTATTATCCTTTTTTTTAAAAATTTTATTTATTTGACAGATCACAAGTAGGCAGAGAGGCAGGCAGAGAGAGAGAGAGGAGGAAGCAGGCTCCCTGCCGAGCAGAGAGCCCGATGCGGGACTCGATCCCAGTACCCTGAGACCATGACCAGCGCCGAAAGCAGAGGCTTTAACCCACTGAGCCGCCCAGGCGCCCCAGCTTTTGTTATCCTTAAAGATGAGAAAACTGAAACTCAAAGATTAAGTAGGATTTTGTTCCAGTTTCTTAATTAGTAGTTGCTAACCTGAGGATCTTCATTCTTGACATTCACTCACTCAGCAGACTGTTGTACACCAAGGACTGTGAAGGTTGTGGTGACCCCAAATTGAACTTGAGTCTTCCAGCTCCAGATTCTGTGCTTGCTCTTCTCTGAAGGATGTTCTGTGTTATGGGTGTTAATATTTTAGTTCAAGACTGCTGTGTGGGGGCGCCTGGGTGGCTCAGTGGGTTAAGCTGCTGCCTTCGGCTCAGGTCATGATCCCAGGTCCTGGGTTCAAGCCCCATCTCGGGCTTTCTGTTCAGCAGGGAGCCTGCTTCCTCCTCTCTCTCTGCCTGCCTCTCTGCCTACTTGTGATTTCTCTCTGTCAAATAAATAAATAAAATCTTTAAAAAAAAAAGACTGCTGTGTGGGCCTGACGTTATCATCAGGGTACTAAAGGGAACCCCTGCACATGTTCTGTGCTACTCAGCTTAATCATTCTCACTCCCACTTGAGCTCATCTGTGCTCCATAATGAAAATTATTTTTTCTGCCTTCCTCCTTTCAGGATTATCAGAAAAGTTTAAACGACCTCAATAAAGTTCTTCTACTAGATTCAAGTATTGATGAGGCAAAGATGGAACTGGAAGAAGTAACCAGATTCCTTAACATTAAGGACAATACAACATCATTCAACAAAGAAAAGGAGAGAAGGAAAATTGAGATTCAAGAGGTATTTGATAATCTTTGAAAGTACTCTTCGGGGGATTTTATATTGGATTCTAAAGTCAGATTCCTAGGAGTTCAACAAAAATGTCTTTAGTTTTGCTTTTATTCTAATCTCCAATGAAGAAATTTTAACCAGTTACAGAGACAGAATTTTCCGTTGCCATAATTAGCCGTTGTATTTCCCAGCTTGGGCTCACAGAGGGTATTGGGATTCTGCATTACTGCACTTCCTCCTTTCTCTGCCTGGCCCCCTACTCTGGCTTACAGTTTGCATGGTTTTCCACCCGGATTGCTCTGGGGGCCTGTAGCCATTGAACTTTGCTTCAGGGTAGACCTGGAGAGTCCTAATAGGACTGATGAAAATTTCAGTGGCCTTGCCATACCCCATAGGGATTTTTAGATTGATTTAGGCCTTGTTAGCACTCGGAAACAAGACTGGCCTCATTAGAGGTCTTGGACAGTCACTCCTGAATCAAACTCAGTTTCTTGTGCTCTAGCTTTTTGCTTTGCCTTTGTTGAAGAATGTCAGCTCATGGGGCACCTGGGTGACTCAGTGGGTTAAGTGTCTGCCTCTTGATTTTGGCTCAGGTCATGATCTTAGGGTTGTGAGATCAAGCCCTGCGTCAGCCTCTGAGCCCATTGTGGAGCTTGCTTAGGATTCTTTGTCCCTCTGCTCCTCTCCTCCCCGCCATGTATGTGTGCACGCATACACTCCACCCCAAAAAAGTCAGTTCCTGAATTCTTGTGTACTCATGAATGCTGATATCATCCCATTTATCACCTTATGTTTCCATTATAGAGTAAAAGCTAAAAAGTGAGAGAAACCAGAAATATTTTCCCTCTAAGGAGGAAAGAAAAAAGTCTTAAGTTCATGTCTCTGTTAAATATAAGAAAATAAGTAAGTGTAAAATTTATCATGAAAAAGATAAATTTGTTATGGGTCTTCTTTCATGGAAAACTATAAAAAAATTTTTAAAATACTTTCATGAATGGATATTTAAAACTTTTTCCTAAAATGAGTAGATTTTGCTATTATAAATTACACACTTTTCACTTAGAATTTGACTAAAGTATAGCTTACTAGTGTTTTCCAGCTCCTTCCCATTTTAATAAATGCATCTTGGGATGTGTGCTGTGGCTATTACGTCACGGTTTCATTTTTTTCCTCATGAAGGTGAGCGAAGGCCTGGAAGAGGAGCCTGGAAGGACCTCGGAGGAGCTCTCCACTGACTGCCCTGTCTCTGAGAACGGGGACACAACCAGTGGGCCACCAGAATTCTATGATAAACTACCCATCATCACCAAGCCTAACAACGCCTATGAGTTTGGTCAGGTTATAAACGCTATCAGTATGCGGAACGATAAAGAAGCCTGTGCACACCTTTTAACCATCACTGAACCGAAAGATTTGCCAGTGTTGTTGAGTAACAAACTTGAAGGGGATACATTCCTCCTCCTTATTCAGTCTCTGAAAAATAATCTTATTGGTAAAGATCCCTCATTGGTGTATCAGCATCTTTTATATCTGAGTAAAGCAGAGAGGTTCAAGGTAAGTGCAAAATAACTTAATAATAACTGATTTTCTTCCAGGGTTTCTGTAACTCAAAAATGTTCATTTTTTTCTTAATTAAGCTAATAAGTTTTTCTCTTTCTTCCAGATGATGTTGACACTAATTAGCAAGGGCCAAAAGGAGCAAATTGAACAGCTCTTTGATGACCTCTCAGACACACCTAACAAGCATTTTACTTTAGAAGATGTACAGGCCCTAAAAAGGAACTATGAGCTTTAAGTCAAGACTATTGTTAGATTTCTTCCATGCATGTATGTGTTCCAGTAATGCTAGTGGGATGGTATTGTAATAGAGTTGCATGGATGAAACCTGGTTTAGAAAAGATCCTTTAATCTGGAGTATAAAGTATTTTACTTATTTTTATACATAGAACATGTATATTCTACAATATGCTTTTTATCAGTTGTAAATATTTTCTTACGTACCAAGAGCTAACATCTTTATATTTAATAATTATATTTAGAACTTGTTTAAAGTACATTTTAATTTATAATACACATTTTCTTTTAATTACTCACTTATTGAAAATTTGAGTTGAATTACATTTCTTTGGACTATGAAGGATTCCTCTAAAGTGTGATAGAAATGTATTTCTTTAAAAATCATTAACAGTGATTATTATATTACCTTTATTTCCTGCTATGATATACATATATAAATCCCTTTTGTACTAGTTGTGTATTACAGTAAGCTAGAGTGAAATGCAACACTTAAGTCTTATAATAAATGATTAATAGTGATTATTAATTCAAGAGCTTTAAGAGGAACTTATTTTTTTCTTAACATGGAAACATTCAGAACAAAAATGGGCAAAAATTTCTACTACTTTTTACTAGATTTTAAATTAAATATATTGCTTATGTAAATAATAACAAAACCACTACTGTATAAAAGCAGACTAAGCCTGCATTTTGTCACCTCCACATTTTCCCCCAAGTTTAAATGTCCCTTTTCCTCCTCCTTTAAGCATGACCATATGTATTCCCATGAAGTGAAGAGATCTTATCTTACTGAAAATTCCTTTGTTAACTTGGTCAAAGTAAAGGCATTTCTTAAAATAAAACATTCAGGTCTGTATCAGTGTACTGTCATTTATTCCTGTAGTTGTTAGTGTCAATTCTCTTTTCATATTCATTATCAGATCTTTCAGAATTACAGAATTTTTAAGAATCACTGTGGGTAAATGATAATTTTCAAGCTCTGACATTTTTCTTTTTAACTGTTCTTTGTTCATTAATGAAAATCTGTGACTCTAGTCTTCAGGCAAAGCAAAGTTTTAGTAAACCTCAGAGACCTTAAAAGGAAACCTTCTCTTTTGTCCACAGTTACATACCCAGCACCTAGCTGCACAAGCCGTCTGGCAGTGGCAGACCTCTCCTTCAGAGGAGGTGCAAAGCAGCGAGTGCCTGTTGTGTGGGTCATGGCGGGAGAAATCCGTTTGTCTCCAGCAGCAGCCAGGGTACTGCAGTGGGACCTCCTTGACTGTGAGGGTAAGGGAAGTGAAGGGAAAGAAGCAGATAAGAATATCAAAGGGCATTAAAAGAATGCAGTTGCTGCAAACTGCTTCAAGACTTCAGCAGGAAGTCTGCCCATATACCTCTGGAAGTATCCCACTCAAGGATCTCCCAACCACATTGCCCCACTGGGTCCACAGGCACCCCCACAGCCCCAAGTGCTAAACTCACAGCAGCTCCCACTATGTGGCTGGGTGCCCGTGCATGCTCCTGGTGGGGCAGTGGGAACAGGTCTGGTGATCAGAGTGTTCTCAGAAAAACAGACCAGGGTCTGTGGGCAAGGGAGGAATCGCCAACTAGAGCCTTGGAGCTATAGCACCACCTTCCGGAAAACGTGTTGAGCAGCCAGCCTGGTGAGTTCCAAGAAAAGATAAAGTTTTAAGAATTCTGCCACTAGAGGGAGCAAGAAGAGTGGAGTGGCTGAAAAGTCAAGGTAGCAGGGCCAGCGAGCAGCACTCCCATGAGAAGGTAATCAGTAAAGTCTCGGGAGCCGTCTGCTACTTGAAATGGGAAAACAGCAATGCAAAACCACAAACACAAAAATCAAAACTTTCACCCCAAAAGATCTCAATAATTCAACAATTCAGCTTAAAGACACACAATATTGCGAATCTAGCTGATGAAGAATTCAGAATAACTGTTTTGAAGAACACAACTAGCTACTAAGAAAACAATGATATTAGGAAGGAAAATACATACAATAACTTCTGTAAAAAATGATTTAGAGAACGTGCATAAGCAGGGGTGAGGGAGCAGAGGGCAGGGCGAAGCAGACTCCTCACTGACAAGGGAGCCCAAAGCAGGGCTTGATCCCAAGACCCTGAGATCATGACCTAAGTTGAAACCAAGAGTCAGGTGCTCAACTGACTCAGCCACCCAGGTGTTCCAAACAAAATGATTTATCAGAGAGAGAAAAAACATAACCAAATTCTGGGGGCGCCTGGGTGGCTCAGTGGGTTAAAGCCTCTGCCTTCGGCTCAGGTCATAATCTCAGGGTCCTGGGATCAAGCCCCGAATCAGGCTCCCTGCTCAGCAGGGAGCCTGCTTCCCCCTCTCTCTCTGCCTGCCTCTCTGTGTACTTGTGATCTCTCTCTCTCTCTCTCTCTCTCTCTCTGTGTCAAATAAATAAATAAAATCTTAAAAAAAAAAAACCAAATTCTGGAGTTGAATTCAGTGAATGAAATGAAGAATACAATAGCCTCTGCAGTAGAATAGAGCAGATGGAAGACAGCATAAATGACTTAGAGGATAGAAATTTTGAAATAATCCACGATCCAGAAGACAAGAAGGGGGCAGAAATTAAAAAAAAAAAAAAAAATTGAAAGCTCACCTAAATCTGGAGAAAGAATTGAACATCCAAATTCACAAAGTTCATAGATAACCTATATCCTCAATGTGGAAATACCTTCTCCCAGACAGGTTACAAGGAAACTACCGAAAATCAGGATCCTAAAGGCAGCTGGGGGTAAAAACCAGAGTGTAATTTACAGAGGAACCCCCATGCAGCTATCAGCAGATTTCTCAGCAAAAAAAGGCCCTACAGACCAGGAGAGAGTGGAATGACATATTCAAAGTATCAAAAAACAAACTGCCAGCCAGAGTTATAAAGACTTGCCCAACAGACACAAGCTGTGGGAATTTATCACCACTAGGTCTGCCTTGCAAGAAATGCTGAAAGGAGTTCTTCAAGCTGAAATAAAAAGATGCTAATCAGTGACATGAAAACATCTTTATACTGGTAAAGGTGAAAAATAAATTTAGAAAACTCTAATTCTATAATAGGATAGTATATTAGCCACTTAACTATATAGTATAAAGGTTAAAGGAAGAGTTTTAAAAAGAACTTACCACTATAATTTGCTAACAGGACACAATATAAAAAGATGAATTGTAATAAAAATATAGGAGTAAAAGAGTAGAGCTTTTATAGGCAAATGAAGATAAGCTGCTATCAGCATAAAATGGACTATTCCATGTATGAAATGTTTTATGTAAGCCTCATGTTAACCACAAAGCAAAAATCTAGATTCACAGAAGATTTAAAAAGGGAAACATAAACATGGTGTATACCCACCATGGAAAATCACAAAGGTGAAACAAACAGGAAGGAAAAAGGAAGGGGGTGGGGTAGGGGGAGGAGGGACCTGGGAAAAAGGAACGGAAATACAGAACAATCAGAAAGCAATCAGTAGGATGGAAATTATAAATTGTTGTAAATCCCTACATATCAATAATTACTGTAAATGTAAACCGAATTCACCAATCAAAAGGCAGAGAGTGGCTGGATAGAAAAAGTAAGACTCAATTATATGCTTCCCACAAGAGACTTCAGCTCTAAGAACACACACAGGCTCCAAGTAAAGTGAAAGAAGAAGAAATTACATGCACTTGAAAACCAGAAGAGCAGGGATAGCCATACTCAACATTAGACAAAACAAACTTTAAAAGCCAAAATGTTAAGAGAGAAACTTTAAGCCAAAACTGTTAAGCCTTCAGACATAATGAAGATCAGTACAGCAAAAAGATATGTATGCATTCAACACTAAACAGATGAAGCAAATATTAACAAACCTGAACGGAGGAACAGACCACTGAATAATGGCAGAGGACTTTTATACTTACAGCAATGGAGAAGTCATCCAGACAGAAAATCAGTAAGGAAATGTTTGAACTGAGCCATACTTTGGACCAAATGGACCGAACATACAGAACATTCCATCCAGTACCAACAATATATTATTCCCAGGAACACAAGGAACTTTCTCCAGGATAGATTATATGATAGGACACAAAACAAGTCTTAAGCAAATTTAAGAAGAGTGAAATCATACCAAACATCTTTTCTGAGCACAATGGTATGAAACTACAACAAGCAGAAAGCTGGAAAATCTATAAATATGTGAAAATTCAACACTTCTGAACAACCAGTGGGTCAAAGAAGAAATTAAAAGGGAACTAAAATTTATCAAACCTATGCAAAAGCAGTTCTGAGAGGGAGGTTTATAGTGGTAAATGCATATATTAAAGGTTAGATCTCAAACAGTCTGAACTTATACCTAAATAAAGAACTATATAAAGAACAAACTAAGCTCAAAGTTAGCAGAAGGAAGGAAATAAGGCAGAGCAAAAATAGAGACCAGAAAAAAAAAATAGAAAAGATCAACAAAACTTTTTTCAAAAATAAATGAAACTGACAAGACTTCACTAGACTAAGACTCAAAATGAGAAACGAAAGAGGATACATTATGGAAATAAGGATCGTAAGCGCCTACACCATGAATACACATGCGAACAAATTAGGTACCTTTGAAGAAATCGATGAATTCCTAGAAACAGAACTCACCAAGACAATCAGGAAGAAACACAAAATCTGAACAGACAAATAAGAGACTGAATCAAAAACTTCCTAAGACAGGGCGCCTGGGTGGCTCAGTGGGTTAAGCCGCTGCCTTCGGCTCAGGTCATGATCTCAGGGTCCTGGGATCGAGTCCCGCATCGGGCTCTCTGCTCAGCAGGGAGCCTGCTTCCCTCTCTCTCTCTTTCTCTCTCTCTCTCTCTCTCTGCCTGCCTCTCTACTTGTGATCTTTCTCTGTCAAATAAATAAATAAAATCTTAAAAAAAAAAAAAAAAACAAAAAAACTTCCTAAGACAGAAAACTGCAGGACCAGATGGGTTCACTGGCAGATTCTACCAAACAGTAAAGAGTTAACAATCCTCAAACTCTCAAAAAATCGAGGAGGGAAAACTTCCAGGCTGATTCTATGAGGCAGCAGTACCCAGATATCAAAGCCAGATAAGGACCTACAATAAAACTAAAGACTCATAACTCTGATGAATATAGATATAACATATTCAACAGTGAAAAGTCAAAAGCTTTCCTGTAAGATTAGGAACAAGACAAGGATGCCCACTCTCATCACCTTAATACAATTGTTGGAGATCTTAGCTAGGACAGTTGGGCAAAATAAAGAAATAAAAGGCATCCAATTGAATAGGAAGAAGTAAAAAATTTTTTAAAGATTTTACTTATTTGAGAGAGTTCGAGCATGAGCGGGTGAGAGGCAAAGGGACAAGCAGACTCCCTGCTGAGCAGGAAGCCTGATGTGGGCCTCAATCCTGGGACTTCTGGATCATGACCTGAGCTGAAGGCAGACGGACCCAGGCCCCAGCTGTTGCCAGTACATAGTTTTATACAAGAAAATTAAAGTGGATTAAAAATCTGTTAAATAAATGTAAAAATATATAAACAGCTCATACTACTCATTAACAAAAACCAATCTGATTAAAAGAATGGGCAGAGGAACTAGACCTTTTCCCAGAGAAGACCTCAAAATGGCCCACAGGTACATGAAAAGATGCTCAACATCACTAATCCTCAGGGAACTGCAAATCAAAGCCACAACGAGATGCCGCCTCACACCTATTAGAATGGCTCTCACCAAGAAGACAACAAATCAGCACTGGTGAAGATGTGGAGAAAAGGGAGACCTTGTACACTGGTGGGAATGTAAATTGGTGCAGCCACTATGGAAAACGGTATGGAGGCTCCTCAAAAAAACTAAAAATAGAACTACCACATGATCCAATAATTCCACTTGTGGGTATATATCCCAAGGAAATGAAAACAGGATATGGAAGAGATATATGCAATCTCATGTTTATTGCAGCCTTATTCACAATAGCCAAGAAACGGAAACAACTTCAGTATGCCTGTCAGCTGATGAATGGATAAAAAAGACATTACACCCACACACACACACACACACATAGAGCAATATTTTCAGTCATAAGGAAATCTGCCATTTGTGACATGGACAGACCTTGAGGACAGCTAAGTGACATAAGTCAAAGAGAGACAAATACTGTATAATATCACTTAGATGTGGAACCTTAAAGCCAAACTCCTAAAAATAGTAAAATAATAGTTACCAGGGGGCTGGAGGTTGGGGGGATAGAAGAAATGTTTAAGTGTACAAACTAGCAACTAGTAGATAAGCGAAGTCCTAGAGATCTAATGCATGGCTTAATGGTTATAGATAACAAGGTATTATAAACATCAAACTTGCTAAGAGACTGATCTTAATTACTCCTACCACAAAAAAATAGGCGATGAAGATGCTACCTAGCACGAAAATGGCAATCACAACATATAAGTGTATCAAACCAGGATGTACGCGTTACATTTACACAATATGTCAAATACATTTCAATTAAACAACTGTCAGTGGTTTTGACTGCACAGTTTATCACACGCTGTGTAATTTAATCCTTATAACAACACTGTTATAGATGAGGAAACCATGGCACAGAAAAGATACAGAGAAAACTTAAATCCTGATTACAAATATTACATGTGGTTGATCAGATTCAAACCTGGGCAATCTGTCTTTGAACCTTTGCTGCGTAATGGAAAGTATTAAATATAATGGAATAATAATAATAATAATGGCCTTTAAGTGTTATAGCTTAGCAGAGGCAATGAATACATCAATTACCAATCTTACTACACTAACAGAAGTGTAGCGGTGATTACGTAGTGCAAGAGAAATGCCCAGTACTGCCTGTGAGGTTGAGATAGCGTTCAAGGTCATGTTGCAGCTTGAGCTTGTCCTTCAGTCACGAAAAGGATGTGCCAGGCAGAGACAGTGGGAGATACAGAGGCATCACGAGGCATGCTGAATGGGAGTGGGAAGTAACTGGGCATGTTTAGGGAACTGCATGTACTTTTAATATCTGAGGAGCACAAGTCTGTGATAAGCCTGAAGGAATGGTTGTTGGATCAAACAGAACACAGTATGCTGCATATAAAATGGTAGAAATATCAGAGTTTTAGTTACACAAGTAGTTCCTTTGCGAGTCAGGCATCGCCACTCTTAACCAATACCTGGTTTTCTTCCCCTTCTCATCACACACTAGCAGGAGCTTTCAGTCTTTTTGTAATTGGTTGGGGCCATGTGAATAATCCTGCCGGGAGGGCCGGACCTGGTCTTTTCATCTTGCTACTGTGACTGCAAAGGCCTCAAGTCCCAGGTTGTGGCTTACAGGGGGACTACAGCTCCATCAGCCCAGTTCCTGGAGGGTTGGTCTGAAGCAAATGCCTGCCAATCTGCGTTGGACAGGTAGCATGAATAAGAAATAATCCTTTTTGGGGGCGCCTGGGTGGCTCAGTGGGTTAAGCCTCTGCCTTCAGCTCAGGTCATGATCTCAAGAGTCCTGGGATCAAGCCCCGCATTGGGCTCTCTGCTCAGTGGGGAGCCTGCTTTCCCTCCCTCTCTCTGCCCACTTGTGATCTCTCTCTCAGTCAAATAAATTAAAAAAAAAAAATCTTAAAAAAATGTATTAAAAAAAAAAGAAATAATCCTTTTTTGTAAAGCCACTGAGATTTTGGATAGTTTAAATTATATCCAAAGACTTAGCCTCTCACAGTCTGTTTCTGTATCTCTTCTGTCTTAAGCCCTTAAATCTTTGCTGAACTCTCAGTCTGTAAACCAACTTCAAACTCTCTGTCTCCCCATGAATGTCTCATCGCATCTCAAATGTAGTAAGGCCCCAAACTGAACTCTTCGTTCCCTCAAAGTCAGGCTTCACTTACTCAGGATCTTGGTGAAAGGTACCAGTGTTTATGCTCTGGTCTAAGCCAGAAACTTCAGCTTCCTCCTAGGCTTTTCTTACTCTTTCAATGTCCACACCCAGTATTCCATTCAGGCAAACTTTTATTACCAAGATGGGGCATACTCACCCATCACTGACTGTTCACACACCCGACATCTCCCTGCTCCCAATGCTCTCCTCTCCTCCCTCTTACCTCGAAAACCACAGGGCTATTCCTAGTCATCCTTTAAAATCCAGTTCAGGGACACCTCAGTGGCTCAGTGGGTTAAATGTCTGCTGTTGGCTCAGGTCATGACCTTGGGGTCATGGGATTAAGTCCCACATTGGGCTTCCAGTTCAGTGGGGAGTCTGCTTCTCCCTCTCCTTCTACCCCAACCCCCTGCTCATGCTTTCTTGCAAGTAAATAAATAATATCTATAAAATAAATAAATCAATAAAATCCAGTTCAAATGTCACCTCCTAGAGGCTCTTCCTTACCTGCCTTGGCTGAGTTAAGTGATCTTCATTTTCTCATAGTGCTGTGTGCACAGCTCTATCATAGCTCTAACCACTGTTTTGGTGTTTTGTGTGTGTGTGTGTGTGTGTGTGTGTGTGTGTGTGTGTTTGTTTTGTTTTAAGATTATTTGAGTGAGAGAGCGAGTGGGAGTAGGGGGAGGAGCAGAGGGAGAAGGACAAGCAGACTCTGTGCCAAATGTGGAGCCTGACATGGGCTCAATCCCATGACCCCAAGATCATGACCTGAGCTGAAATTAAGAGCTGAACACTCAACTGACTGAGTCACCCAGGCACCCCCACTGTTTTGGTATTTTGAGTTGACTTGTCTGTGACAGAAAATGTCTGGTTTAGTTCTGTTCCCCATGTCGCTCAACAAAATGGCACAATAGAGACTCAATACGTCCTCAATGAATGAATAAGAAGCATTACTGGGGCGCCTGAGTGTCTAATTAGTTAAGCGTCTTGACTTCGGCTTAGGTCATGATCCCAAGGTCCTGGGATGGAGCCTTGAGTCGGGACTCCCCACTCAGCAGGGAGTCTGCTTGTCCTTCTCCCTTTGCCCCTCCCCAGCTCGTGCTCTGTCTCTCAAATAAATAAAATCTTTTTTTTTTTTTTTTAAGATTTTATTTATTTATTTGTCAGAGAGAGAGAGAGCGAGCACAGGCAGACAGAGTGGCAGGCAGAGGCAGAGGGAGAAGCAGGCTCCCCACAGAACAAGGAGCCCGATGTGGGACTCGATCCCAGGACGCTGGGATCATGACCTGAGCCGAAGGCAGCTGCCCAACCAACTGAGCCACCCAGGCGTCCCTCAAATAAATAAAATCTTTAAAAAAAAGCATTACTAACATATTTTTGGGTACATATATTAAAATACTTCAATAGAATGAGCACTTATTTTACCTAATAGGTTGCTATAAATCATGCATCCAGAAGTAGCAAAGTCTCAAAGAAAGTAATTCTATACTGAGTCAGGGTGATTTATCATTAAAGTTTGACCTTATGCCTTAGGGACCTAATAAACAAATTTTTAGACATAAGAATGAAAGACAAAATATTAAAACAGAAAAGGGGGGAAAAGCCCAAAGCCTTTCAAATGAAAAGTAAACATGACAATACTTACTAGATGTATAACACCTGAGGAAATCTACAATCACTGGGCTTAAGTTTGCATATTTCTAAATGATTAGTAAATATCCCCTGGGATGACAGCATTTTGTTGTGATACAACATATGAAAACGCCTCCTAAGCTATATACAGTATTTCTGGTTCATGGACACTATGAAAACTCCCCGTGTATAGAACATCTCCTAACTGCGGCCCATCAGTTAATGTCCAGTCTCTGAAACTGTTACATCATCCCACAGTCCACTGCCATGGTAGTATCATAGCTGTGACCACTCTCAGCTCCTGACCTTAACTGAAGTAACAGGCCCTCTCCTACAACTGCTCCAATCAGCTCCCCTTCCTTCTGACATCACATTTTCCCTGCCCTTCTTCATTTTTAGAAAGTAATTTCCCCCTCCTTACTAGGGCTGATCCCTCATCCTATCCCCTCTATAAGGACTTTACTCCAACGATAATACCATCTTTTGCATATGTCCCTTTCAATTACCACCTTCCTCTTAGCCTACAAACCTACTCAACTCTTCCCCACTTAAAAGTTCCTTTCAATCAAGTTTCCTTCCTTTCCTACATCATGTTTTCAAAAATAACTTTTTCTATTTTTCCTACCTCCTGAATCCTCTTTTTTTTTTTTTTTTTTTGGTAAAGAAATTTGGCCTCTATTTCTCATCAGTATTCAAACTACTCTCAACAATCTTGGTCACATCCAGAAGCCTTTTCTTAGTCATAGAATTGGGTTATACTGTAGCCCAAAGAGATTTTGTTTTAGAGATCATCTCATTTAAATCTACTCCCTTTATTTATACTGAAGCCCAAATTAAGAACATAATAGAATACTACGCAGTTAGAAAGGCTGATAAACTCTGAGACTGTGGGCAAAGAAAATGAAAGGTGAAAGGTGAAACAGCAAAACCTTAACAGCAGCTGCAAGACTGAATCCAAATTGGCGATCTTAGCTCTGACCACTTGGAATGATTGATGATGCTTCTAGGCCGTTTCAGAGAGTAACTCTTTCATGAGCAAGATCTCAGAAAACACAGGGCTCTTTAAGTTGACACTACAACAGGGTGGATATACTGGTAATTTGATGTTTGTCAGCAAAGCTTTCGTTTTCACTTCTGAAATACATTTTGGTGAAAACTCCCTTCATGATCCTGGGAAGTGGTGACCTTTTTTTTGAGGATTTCAAGCCAATTTATTTTAGATTGAAGTAAAAGTTTGATTCCTTAAAAGGACTTAACACAGTCTGTAATAATTTGTTTTTTTGTTTACTTGGTTTCTTAGCAGTGAGGGCTACACCTGTATTCTTTGTTACTATATTTTTAAAACCTGAAACATAGAGATGCCTGAGTGGCTCCGCTGGTTAAGTGTCTGCCTTTGGCTCGGGTCAGGATTCCAGCGTCCTGGGATGAGCCCCGCGCTGGGCTCCCTGCTCCATGGAGAGCTTGCTTCAACCTCTGCCTCTCCCAACTGCTTGGTCTAGGAGATAAAAGTATTTTTAAAAAACCCAAATATTTCTCCAACAGTTCTTAGGATATCTGCATCAGAATCACTTGGGAATCTTGAGTCCAAGGGGTTGGGAATCTAACTTTTAAAATATCTCTTTAATTCTTAGGTTGGAATATGTGACCCACTGTCCTAGAAGGCGAGTGTGCAATAACTAATATCTGAGTTGATAAGCACTGTAAGTGAACTCAACTATTCATGACCTTCTGAATAAATTATTACGGGGAAGAGATAAAAAGGATAGTTCCTGCTTTTCATGAGCTGACGACTAACTTAAACAGAAAATAAAACCAAGTTCGAGAGACTCTAGTAGGGGGCGTCTGGGTGGCACAGCTGGTTGGGTTTCCCACCCTCGGTTTCATGATCTCAGGGTCACAAGATCATGCCTCGTGTTGGGCTTTGCACTTATCATGTCTGCTTGAGGTACTCTTTCCCTCCTCCCCCTCCCCTCATGCTCACTCTCTCTAAAATAAATAAATCTTTAAAAAAGGGTGAGAGAGACTCTAGTGTGGGTCAGGGCGGAGGGGAGCATCAGTGAAATTTTTGTCAAAGTTACTAAAAGGACCAAGTAGAATAAATCAAGAACGTTTTCAGGAAAAGGTAAAATCTAAGCCACGTTTTTAAACAGACTTCAGTGGATGAGATGGGAGGGCTCAGTATAATTAAATAACTATGGAATTTCCACTATCAGAATGCACTAGAAACTTAGTAGTAATAATGCTGGTACTGTAAGCTTCGCTGTGTAGCAGGCAGACACCAGACAGGAACATAACAAACTGGGTTATCTATTTTTTCCTTAGGGTTTTATTTTTTTATTTTTTTAAAGATTTTTATTTATTTATTTGACAGAGAGAGATCACAAGTAGGCAGAGAGGCAGGCAGAGAGAGAGGAAGGGAAGCAGACTCCCTGCTGAACAGAAAGCCCGATGCGGGGCTCGATCCCAGGACCCCGGGATCATGACCTGAGCCGAAGGCAGAGGCTTAACCCACTGAGCCACCCAGGCGCCCCTTTCCTTAGGGTTTTAATAGTGACCTGTCAAATCCAAAAATTGCTAAAAATTGAATCTTACTGGCTACCATTTGACTTTTTTTTAAATTTGTTTCCCACCCGAAAATAGGACCAAGTATTTACTATAATTAAGCAGTGGGTTGGGAGGACTTCAACAAACACAATTTTAATCCTAATTCACATGTGTGCTACAACAAGGGCAAAGATTTAACTAGAATGGGTGTAATAATTAAAAAAAGGACAAAAACAAGTGTTGACAAGGATATGGAGGAATTAGAAACAATGCATATTGCTGATGGGGATGTAAATTGATGCAGCTGCTTTGGAAAACAGTTTGGTAGTTTTCCAAAAATTTACACAGTATTACCATATGACCCAGCAATTCTACTCCTAGCATTATATCCAATAAAATTGAAAACATACGTTCATACAATGTCCTGTTCACAAATGTTGATAGCAACCTCATTTATGATAGCCAAAACTGTGGGAACAACCCAAATGTCTATCAACTGATGAATAAATAAAAATGGTATATTCATACAACGGAATACTATTGAACCATAAAAAGCGTGAAGTACTGATATACACTACTCCACAGATGAACCTTGAAAACTGTTAAGTGAAAGAAGCCATACACACACACAAAAAACGAATATTATATGACTCTTCTTATATAAAATGCCCAGAATGGACAAACCTATTGAGACAGAAAATAGCTGTGAGTGGTTACCAGGGGTTGAGAAGGCAGGGGAATGGGAACTAATGATAATGGATACAGGGTTTCTTTTTGGGGTGATGAAGATGTTCTAGTATTAGGTAATGGTTATGGTTGCATAACCTTGTAAATATATTAGCAATTACTGAATTTTACACTTTAAAAAGGGCGAATTTTACAGTATGTGAACTGTATCTCAACTTTAAAAACCAAAGGAAAAAAAAAAAGCAAACCACCCAACTCAAACAATAAGTTACAGGCAAACTCTGGGGTTGCCAAAATGGCAACCACTTTAAGCTTGTCAAGAATTTAGCAGAAGGAATAAAAGCTGAGGATAAAAGACTATATACTTACACGCCATGATTGGAAACAAGGTAAGGCTGTCTCTTTTATCATCTCTATTTAAGACTGTATCAAAGACCAAAGTCAGTACAGAAGGAGCCCCCACTCCAAAAGTTCCTAAAGGCATCCAGATTGGAAAGAAGGAAATTAAACTATTTTCAGAAACATGATTGTCTATGCAGAAAAATCCTATAGATTTACTAAAAATCTATTAGAGTTAACAAATGACAAGTTTCTAGGACTCAAGATCTATAAAAATCAACTGTATTTCTATATATAATCAGAAATTGAGATTTTAAAAATATCTGTATACTGAAAACTATAAAGCACTTATGAAATTAAAAAACCCAATAAATGTATGCATTTATACATACACCATGTTCATGGATCAGAAGGCTCATTATTGTTAAAATGCCAATTTCCCCCAAATAGATCTACTGTAGATTCGATGGAATCACAATAAAAATCCCAGTGGGCTTTCTGACAGAAATCTAGAAATTCCAGTATAAGGGCAGCATTCAGATCAGTGGGAAAGGATAGATTATTTTTAAAATAATGTACCATCACAAACAGCTTACCATATGGAAGAAGTAAGATTGGACCTCTACATTGTAGTAAACAAATTCAAGACAGATTAAGGCAAATGTAAAAAATTAAATAAAAATCTCACAAGAAAACTATGTGAGACTGTAAGTATAATTTAGGAGCAAAACAGACCTTAACTATGACTAGAAGGTCTGAAATACAAAATCAGATACATCTGACAACAAAACTTTCATATAGCAAAATTGTGTGTGTGTGTGTGTGTGTGTGTGTGTGTGTGTGTGTGAGTGAAGTGTATTCGGGAAGCTTCTGAACTATCTTTGCAACTTTGTAGTCTAAAAATATTTCAAATAAAGTTTAGAATAAAATGCAGAACAAATTAATAAAGTCAATGGTCAAATAATAGATTTGAACAAAAATATAAGAAAAAACAACTAATAGTAACTGTGCTCGCTTCGGCAGCACATGTACTATGATATATACAAGGCATAGCTATGATAATAGCTACAAAATGGGGCACCTGGGTGGCACAGTTAGTTAAGCATTGGTTTTGGCACAGGTAGTGAGTGATCTCAGGGTCCTGAGGCTGAATCCCGCATCAGGCTCAGCATGGAGTCTGCTTGGGATTCTCTCTCCCTCACCCTCGTCTCTCCTGCCTGTCCCTCTCTCTAAAAATAAACCTTAAAAAATGTAATAGTTGTAATATATAATAGCTACAATAAAGATCTCTTTCAAACTGCACAAGGAGAATCCCCCCTGCAAAATAAGCAAAAGATGTAATACTCCGTTTAGAAAACAGCAAATCAAATACCAATTCCCCTCCTCCTCTAAAAAAGAAAACCACACAAAAAGATGCACAAATTCACTAATGTCAGGGATGCATAAATACAAAATCAGGTG
This sequence comes from Enhydra lutris kenyoni, assembly GCF_002288905.1. Taxonomy (NCBI): domain Eukaryota; kingdom Metazoa; phylum Chordata; class Mammalia; order Carnivora; family Mustelidae; genus Enhydra; species Enhydra lutris. The sequence continues at coordinate 37,529,186 of NW_019154098.1, read as the reverse complement.
ATATATATTACTTTATGCCAGTCTTGTAAAAACGGTACAGCTCTAATATTTACTCTTGGCTGGATGCAATGGAAAGGGGACTCATGTATTATTAGTGGAACTCTAAATGTTGACAAGCCTTTTTCAAAAGGCAATCTGATAACCTTATTCAATTTAAAACTATATATACTTTGCAACCTAGCCATTTGATATCCATGAAACTATTTCCCATAATGAAAACTACCAGAAAATAGGACTTATATATGAGGATGTTTCCTGCACTGTTTTGTGGTAGGGGGAAAGAAACGCAAAAGTGACACCAAGAGAATGCCCATCATATGCAGTCATTAAAAAGAATGATTTGGAGCTATACCGCTTGACTTGGATTAATTTCTGTAAGATACTGAGAAAACTGAGAAAATGATTCATGTATATGTGCACCGTGTGTCACTAAGTAACACGGAGAAAACTATGCTAGCATACGTACATACTCATTTGCATCGGTTATGGAGGAAGTTAAGGTGGGAAGGAGGGGCTAAGAAAAGGTGGAGCATAGAAAAAAGGGAAAGAAAGGGAAAATGGGGGAAAGGGAGTAAATTCTTTTGTTTATATTCTATTTATTTATAAACTGTCAATAGTAATTGTCTCTAAAACATGTTTGCATGTTACCTCTCTAAAGCAAATTTCTTTACTAGCTTAAAGTACCACATCTCCTTGAAATGAACATGCAACAAAAAGCCCCCCCAAACCAAAATTAAAATGCCTTGGCTAAATCAACTCTGAAAAATGATGTGCCGGTGGCTGTCACACAGTCTACAATATTTATGACCTAACATATGTGGCATTAAACCTTATTAAAAGGGACTGTTTTAGTCACTGTCTTGTTTCAAACAGCTTATTCTAGTGCACAGTGTAATGAAGAGACTAGGCACCAAATCTGAGGCCTGAGTCCACAAGCATTCTTATTCCTGTGGCTCAGTTATTCTGTCCCATCATAGCAAGGACATCCTCAATCTCCTCTTGGTATATACGTATTAGTACATACTTATAGAAAGAAAAGACAAGGTCCTTGTCCTAAGAGCCTTAAGTTTCTTTCTTTTTAAGATTTCTTTTTTCCAGTATCCTGAATTCTTAATTTGGAGGCACCTGGTGCACATGGCACGTAATATCTAAGTTTAAACCTCCTCTATGCTGGATAAAAGGTAGTAGAAATAGGTGTTCCAATTATTAGGCAAAACGCTGGACAGAAAAACAGTAAGAGGAAAACTATGTTTTCACCATAGACCTAGGAGAATTTACACGTTCTAGGATTAGGAAACTCTTACAGAGCAAAGGGGCTGTCATTCCTTACTGCTCATATTATATCCAGGAAGATGAACTGCTTCTCAACCCTGAAAACCTGGCTTTCTGTAATATTAAAAAACAAATAATTCAGAAGGCCCACAGCAATTTCTACTAAGCATTCATGAAAGATGTTAATTCCAATCTTATGCACTGATACTGGAGTTTATCCCAGGAGGTTGGTTTAATATTTGAAAAATCAAATTCTTATTTTAACCATAACCATATTAACCCTGGTTAAAGGAATAAATCACATTTACATTGCATAATTACATGAAAGGAATAAATCACAATTATGTGATAGATGTACCTCCTCAATAGCACCCAATAAAATTCAACGTATTTCCTGAGGTTTTAAAAACTCTTGGCAAACGGAGAGTTAGAAGACAATCTGATAAATTTGATAAAGGGCATCTACAAATATATCTGAACAAATACCACACTTCACAGCTGAAACCCTGAAAGGTCTACTTGTTTAACAAGTGAACAACGCCCCTACGGCCGCTGCTGTTTAGCACTTTACACTTGAAGTCCCGGCCACTGCAAATCGGCCAGAAAAAGAAATACGTGATCAAAAGCTCGAAGAGGAAGAAACAAAACAGTCTGAATCCTGGCTTTGCCACTTACCATCCATGCAACTCTGGACAAAGGACTTAACTCTTTGCCTCTGTTTCATTTATAAAATGGGATAATGAATACCTTCTTCACAAGGTTGTTCTGAAGAGTAAATACGTTAATATTTTGAAAGTACACACAAAGTGTCTGACACTTCAAAGCACTGTAAAAGTGTTAAATAAAAAATACATTATTCACGGATGATTACTGTGTACACAGAAATCTCAAAGAAGATAAACTACTGGAATTAAAAGAGAAATAATATTCTCCAAGACATGAAATCATTACATGAATATTAGTTGTATTTCTATATACTATTAGTAACAAAAAGAAAATGGCATCCAAAAAGTACCAAGTACCCGGGAATAAACTTAGTAAAAAACATGAAAGCTCTCTCTACAAGGATAATTACAGACTCAGTACTATCTCAACAAACTGGTAGAATTCAACAAGGTTACTCCGAAATAGTTACGAAAATATAAAGTGTGAAGAACAGTCAAGACATTCTCCCAAGAAAAACAAGGTGGCAGATTTGTCTTACTAGTTATCAAATTCCAAGACAGGTGTCTAAGTAGGCTGTTAACTCACCTGGGATAACTAACTCATCCATTTAGTAAGTTTACCCAGTTCCTCTCTCACTTCTTTTAGATCTTTGCATTAATGTCATCTAGGATAGAGACCTCTCTGTGATTTGCTCTATATGAAATAGCACTACCCAATACTCGAGTCACTTTATTCCACACACTGTGTTTTTCTTGTCACCCATCATCTGACATCATTTTAAGCTATGTGTATGTGTTTTTCATGCCTCTCTCCCCCAACTATAAGTCCAGTGAAGCCAGGGTGTCTGTTTGATACAATGCTATGTATCCCCAAATCCACTGTTACTTTGTTGAATGAATAAATTGGCAGAAATGACAAAAATTCTGATTGGCATATGAAGTATAGTGATTAAATTTGAACTAAATTTAAAAACTGCAAACTCCCTTTCACTATTCATCTATTAAATGAAGGCTACCAAAACACTGTGACTCTCCCCAAGTTTAAAATACTACTTTGAGCATTCAAAACCGACCAGTATGTAAGCACTGGCTGTTAGCAATGGTATCTCATATTTTAATAAGGGGAAGAAATGAAACAAGTCCATAAAAAGGAACCACATAAAACATAGCCCTGAGAATCCTGAAGACTCTGATTAGAAAGGCAAAGTGATCAGAAGAATAGGGGTTTAGGTATTTTGCTCACATAGGAATTAATAGCTATGATGGTTTCCAACATGCGTTTATCCTTTGGTGATCAAAGTTGTATTTAACTAGACAATATGCTATGGGAAGTCTTACATATTTACAAATTAACCCAATTTTTGGTGAAAATAAGAGTGAAGGATTGTGTTAATTTAACATAGAAGCCAACTAATCCAGTGCTCTGGAGATATGAATTTGTACATTCAAGAGAATGCAGTTAAAATGGTGGTCAATATAATGAACAGTAGGGTATGCCATTTTAATCTTTGTATTCTCTCTCACAATCTCGTGATTTTTTTCCCCTCACAGACCTTAAAGAAAACAAAGTACAAAGGGACTTTCAAAGATTTTGGGGAGTTAAGGCCTGTCTTGAACCCTGGAGTATTCTCTTGTTTTAGTCTAGCACTAGAGTTGAGCTCCAAGGGAATTTGGCTTGGCCCTAAATTAATTCAAGTTTGAATGACTCCTGGGAGATGAAGGAACTTCTGAAGCCAGCTGAAAGGTTTAGACCATTTTTTCAAGTGACACTGGGGTGGTACTGGTTGAGGGTACAACCAGAAGAGGAATGGGTAAACTGAATGCACTAACCTTCTACATAGCACCACTTTTGCTGGATTCCTCTGAGAATCATTTAGCTTTCCATTTAATCTTTGGCCTTTTACAGAAATGTCAAGAAACAGCCCACATATTCATACATATTATTTCATTAAGTACTATGTAACAGAAAATCAGAAAAATCACCATTTTATAGAGACTATGAGGATAGAAAGCATTTAATTATAATTATTAGCTTAAATTTAAACAGCTCTAGTTTCATGATCTAATGTTGCCAGAGTAGAATCTCTTAGAATAGTCTTTTAAGATCTTTTTATTTTTCTGTTATGATGAGCATTTTTAGTATTTATCTCTTCACAATTAAATGATAGATCTATTTACTTTCCAACCAATTCACTTTAAAAAGTAAAATATGTTGATGAATAAAGCAGCTTATTTCTAGAAGAAAGGCAGGTATTAAACATGAAGAAAGGATTCACTGTGTGTCAACACTGTTTGCTGAGGAAGTTCAGTAAATGCTTCCTTTTGGGCTGAGACCAGTATACAGAATCAACTCAATGGCTTGCAATATTTGTAAGTAACTACCATGTGACAAATGAGAATTCTTCTTCTTATAAAAATACCTGCACACAAACCATAAGGCAGCAATACATTAGTATTTACATTTATTTAATGTATGCAGTTTACACACTCACTATTGAACAAAACTGGAATGCAAACAAATATACAAATACCATAATAAGCATTATCAAATAAAATAACTGGCACTAGTGTTATAAGCATATTAATGGACCTGGTGAGAAAAAGTGGTGGAAGAAGACTGCAGCCCACGGCATTTTTCTTTTTATCAAAAGAAAACGCTCAGTAGCACCATAATGGTAATACTTAACAGAAACACAGAAGATGGAACATTTCAACTGCTATCTTTGAGGTTAACCTGTTTTATTTAAGTGAATTATACAGGAAATTAACAGTATAGGCAGTTATTTGGGTCGACTTCTGTTTATGTCAGCTGAACACCTTCCACAGACAAAAGCAAAGGGAAATAAAGCCAGCCATACGTGGATCCCTCCTTAGCACTTGGTACAAACTCTGCACCGTGCTTTGATTTCATGATTGGAGAAGATACGCGTGTGTTAAAACTGAGGTTATGTATTCACTAAAGCCTGAGTGTGTCTTTGGTAGGCTAATACTTTTTCAGCAGTTATTATTATTCATATTTGTTTATCTATCTTGTATTTGTCTATATAATTCAAGGTGGCTAGAGAGGACTAATGGAAAACAATACAGCAAAATCCTCAAACAACTAGGCCCTTAAAATCCAGTCTATTCCAAAGGCACCAAGAATCAATGGGGTGCAAACTTCCCCTTGGTGGAAGGTGACTTTTTTTTTTGTAATACTTACAAACTAATGGAATTTTATTTTGTAGTTTTATATATCTTATTTGGTGCTGTCAGTACACTTAATTACCTACCTTTACATTTTGCTTCTAAGATGGCATCAACAATATACAAGATATATAGAGTACCAGGTATTTCTATTTCAATGTTGTGCAAAAACTGCCACAATCTTGCTCAGTGTCTAAGTATCCAAATGGTAGCAAATGGGCTGCATTAAGCTTTACAATTCCACATTGTATATGAAGAAAAAAATGAAATTTATGCCCAGTTATGAATAGAAATGTTACAAAGAGTATCATATACTGAGAGTAACCTGCAAGGTTCTTGAAACAATATCCCTTAGTGGTTTCAATAAAATGTCACTAACCACTTACCCCTAAGCCTCAAGTTTTCTTCATAAGAATGTTTCTAACTGTATTAGTATTTTATATTGATTATAAATTAAGCCAAAGTCCTATCTAAATACACAAGTATGTGCTTCAAGCAATGTTTTGTGGCAAACACACAAAACATACTTCTCTTAAGAACTATTGTCCTTACAATAATGCACTTTTAAAGCCTTCATTTCATAGTTTGGTAATTAAGATCCACATGAAACACAATGCTTTGCTGAACATAGAAAATGTATCTGCATTAGATTATGTAACCGGGCATTTGCTGGTAACTTGAAACTTAAAGTAGTCACATGTAGTTCAACCAGCTCCAAACAAGGTTGTTCAGTGGTAATTAATCTGCAGCATTTATAGGCCTAAATTTCAGTCTGAATTGCAACTTTTAATTCCATTGTCTGATGTGAGTGGTTGTTATTTGTTTCTTTTAGAGCATCACCAAAATATAAATCAACATTGGGTTTTACTCCATTGTTACCATGTTCTTCAGCAATATGATTCAACTGTGGAACTTCTGAACATGAAGCAGTTTTGGTAAGCAAAGAAATGCTACACTGATGTGGGGAATTTTCCAGACGATCGTTTTCTACCTCAGGAAGAATGTTAACAGTAGCAAAGCGGGCATGATAATCATTGGAACCATGACTACAAGAAGTTTTCATGCTTTCTAGGTCAGAACAACTAAATTCAGAAAAATGACTAGAGTGGGAATCTGCTACAGATGGCATACTGTCACTGAGGGATGGAGCCTCAAATTCACTTGAGTTCGTGCTTTGTTGTTCTAGCAACTGTGCATCCATGTCCTCTCTGGTCTCGTTTATCTTCATGTTACTCTTTTTCCTCAATTTACCACCTTTTGCTTTCTTCCCTGCTGTTGCTTCTTTGGACCACTTGGTGGCACCAGATTTACCTTCAGGCAAGCCACTGGATGAAGCACCAGCATGACTTCGGGTGGCACTGCCATCCTCCACACTGCTGCTTCCACTGTTGTGCCTGAATTTGGATGGCTTTGATTCAATATCTACTTGCACCTCCATACTGTTGCCTTCTCTGGAACATAAGAGTAACAAATATAAATACAATTCTAACTTCCTTTTATTTTTTTATTATTTTTTTTTAAAGATTTTATTTATTTATTTGACAGACAGAGATCACAAGTAGGCAGAGAGGCAGGCAGAGAGAGAGAGGAGGAAGCAGGCTCCCCGCCGAGCAGAGAGCCCGACGCGGGGCTCGATCCCAGGACCCTGGGATCATGACCTGAGCCGAAGGCAGAGGCTTTAACCCACTGAGCCACCCAGGCGCCCCTTCCTTTTATTTTTATTGACGTAAAATCAAAGGGAGAGGGACTTCTGTGTGAAAAACTCAAAGACTACATAAAAGCTATCAAAACAAATTAATGCAGGATATGCTCTATTAAAATATTACTTGAAATAAGAGGACTTTTAAAAGATTTTATATTTGACAGAGCACATGAGCGAGCATGCGCGCACACAAGCAGGGAGAGCAGCAGAGGGAGAAGGAGAAGTAGGCTCCCCACTGAGCAGGGAGCCTAAAAGGCTCAATTCCAGGACCCGGGATCATGACCTGAGCCAAAGGCAGATGCTTAACTGACTGAGCCACCCAGGCACCCTAAGGACAGTATTTATAATAATGTTTCAATTAAAAAAAAACAGAAGTAGCTACACTGATTGCTTATCTGTTCCAGGTACTGTTACCCTCTCCATTTTTTTTTTTTTCAGAACAGTTTTATTGAAATATATGTATCACAAAATTCACCTGTTTAAAGTGCACAATTCTACGGTTTTTAATAATATATTCAGAGTTGTGCAACTGTCACTACCAACTAACTGCAGAACACTTTCATCATTCCCAAAAGAAACCCTATATCCACTAGCAGTCTGTTGCCACCCTTTCCTGCCCACAGTCCCTGGTAACCACTAATCTACTTCCTGTCTCTGAATTTGCCTACTCTGGACATCTCATCATTTTCTTTTCCTGGAAAACCTAATAGTTGGTAACCATTATTTATTATAATTTTGCTTAATGACAGGAATAATTATTTTAAAATTAATTTTAAGGAGCACCTCAGTGGCTCAGTCAGTTAACTGTCCAACTCTTGATTTTGTCTCAGGTCATGATCTCAGGTCCTGGTTTCAAGTCCTGTGATGGGGTTCTGCGCTAAGCACGGAGTCAGCTTGGGATTCTCTTTCTCCCTCTAAAATAAATAAATAAAATCTTTAAAAAAATAAAAAACAACAACAAAAAACAAAAAAATACTTGAACTGTTTAACAGTTCTTTCCTTACTTGTCCAATGGGATGTAGGAATTCAGAATAGATCCTGCCATTGCTTTGGTGCTGGCATTATCACTAACTGTTCCCAAGCTGACTGTGCCAGATTCTCCACTTAGACTGTACCGTTCTTTCTGTACATCTGCTTGTACTTCCAACCTTAAAGAGCAGGGAGCAGATAAAAACTGAAATTACATATAATATCAGACTACTATAATATATAGTAGTTATATAATTCAGTTAACACCCCTGGTAACAAGAAACTATTTTAGAAACAACTATCAGCATTTTTAAAATTTCATTTTATTTGATTACTCAAATTCTACTGCAGCAAGCTGAACAGTGCCAACCATCCAAATAAAATAGGGAAAATTAGCTGTCTGCCAAGTAAGGTAGTAAAAGAGTAACACAAAAAGGACATAAAAGATTTTAATTAAATATGCTAGCCATGTCTGAGTGTGAAACAAAATCTGAATATATTAAAAACCAGTCTACATGACAGATTGGTGGATCAAAACATCCCGAACCTCTATATATTAAAACTGACCCTCTAAATTTAATACCCAATTCTTTAAAAAAGACATAATAAACACTACTATAAGAGAATTTGTGTTTAAAAGCATAAAAGCAAAATAAAAGCATCAAAACAAGCTACCTAAAAACAAATAATAAATAAAAGTAAACTACCTAAAAATAAGATAAATATAACCAACTTATTTTTTAATTCATGCACACTCTCCTATGTTAAAAACAACAACAAAGCTAATAAACAGAAATAAAGAATAGAGAATTAGAGAAGAAACAAAGGAAGACAAAAATGCTTTAATTTCTCCTATTTATTGATATGGCTGCTGGTACGAGACTTGGTGAGAACGAAGTAAGTGCTAACACATACAAGGTTTCCGGAGGACTAGATTACCCTGGCCTCAGCTCACACACTCCCACACATTCTGACTCCACCTGCTCCCCCCAGGCCTCAGCCAGTGTCCCCTTTTCTAACATCTAGCTGCAGCCACCTCCAGAGGTGAGGTTCCAGACTTCAGCACTGCCTTTACCATGTACACCAAAGCAGCTCCAGCACTGATGCATAACATCAAATCTGACAAATGCAGTGAAAAAATTAGCAGAATGCTATGCCTTCGACTTGGTTTTTACTACACCATGGGTATAAAATACTACAACAGAAAATTCAAACAAGTAAAAATTTCACTGTTTACCACTAAATTTCATTGCTAACATTACTGTTTTCAGCCCTGACACAGGACTGTTTGTAATCATAATGATTACACAATTATAATAATCTTCAAAATTCTCATCTAATAATTTGTAGTTAACAGAAGGCAAAAAGAAAACAGAGCACATTTTTCTTACCTGTTAAAACAGTTTACCATGGCGCTTCCTGACAGACTCCCCGTTATACTGGCTCCGGCTAGGGCCATGGTACTAGCTGTCTCGCTCAGGTTGTCTCGAATGGCTCCTATGCGATCCATGTGGCTTCCACTTGCGCTCAAACTGCCAGTCAGACCACCAACACTTCCCTCCCCTATGCTAGGGTTGTGTCTTGCTTCTGCTACTGAAGTTGTGTCTAAATGCAAATATTTCAAAGAAATTAAATAAGAATGATTATTAATTTCCCTCTTCTTGAATTCCTCCATGATTTCAGATAGGACATTTTATTATACAACATGCACAGGAACAGAAAAGACATCTGGAACCAGGAACACATAACTATGGGGTAAGAGGAAAGGGAACTATCTCTGAGTGTAATATTGGATTAGGGACTGGCTCTCGGTATTAAATGGTCACAACATTTTTTACTGTAATAGCATTGTATGGTGAGATGGTAGCTACACTTGTGGTGAACATATCATAATGTAGAAACTTGCTGAATCATATGTTGAACAATTGAAATTAAGGTAACATTGTGTGTCAACTATATTCATATTAAGAAGAAAAGAAATGAGGACCAAGAAGAAATAGGAGGAGAGAAGTGGTTTCCTCCTTTTGTTAAGATTAAAGGTATTAGGATTTTTATATGCTAAATAAAGATGATGAAATCAAGTACCTACTGTGTTCCAGGTTTTTTCTTTTTTTAAAGATTGTATTTATTTATTTGTCAGAGAGAGAGAGAGCTCAAGCAAGGGAAGCCTCAAGCAGAGGGAGAAGTAGGTTCCCTGCTGAGCAGGAGCCCGATGCAGGGCTCAATCCCAGGACCCTGGGATCATGGCCTGAGCCAAAGGCAGATGCTTAACCCACTGAGCCACCCAGGAGTCCCTATATTCCAGGTTTTAAAAATACAGTAACAATGCAGGTATAGCCTTCACCCCTAAGAAACCAAGTAAACAAAGAAACAAGGTATTACAGACTGTGATAAGTGCTTTTAAGGAATCAAACTTTTTACCTTCAATCTAAAATAAATTGGCTTGAAATTCTCAAAAAAAGTGGTCACCACTTCAAGATTTAGGAATTCTTTAAAAAATCTGACAGCTGGAAGATTTAGCTGACTCTGGAGGAAAATATGTGAGTTTTCAATAAGGGTTTCATTTAAAGAGCTTATTATTTTTCAGGTCAATAAAATGGGCCAAAAGTTGATTTCCAGGTATGTTCTTCAGATCCAATTGTCTACAAGCTATTACAAGATCTGATACCCTGTATTCCATAAAATTATCAGAAGGAAGACTATTCCAGGCAGAGGAAACTGCAAGTTTAAAAGCCTAGAAGTGGAAGTGTACTTGGCGTCCTCAAAACATCACAGAGTGGTGGTATTAAATAGAATAAAAACAGATGAGAGAGATGCAGCCCAGGACAGATCATGTGGGGCAGTATGGGCTAAGATAAGGATTGTGGGTTTTCCTTCACTACAGCTGGAAGCACAAGGAATGTTCTGCGCATAAGAAAGACATGATCTGATCTATGTTTCAGAAGTATCACTACATACACTGTGGAATAGTAAGCAGTAGATGAGAAGCTGATGGATCATCTAAAGAGGCTATTACAATAGTGCAAGAAAAAGGACAGTAGCTTGAACTAACGGAACAGTGGAGAGGGTGAGAGAAATGGTTGGATTATGGCTAAATACTAAAGGAAGAACCAGAATTAGCTGTCAGATCAGATGGAAGGTAAGAACAGAAAAGGAGGAATCACTGTAAGTGAAGGTTTTTGGTCCAACCAACAGTTAGAATGGAGAGGCTATTTGATGAGGTGAGGATGATGACTGGAGAGAACAGGTTTTAGAGTGAAGAGTTTGGTTACAGACAACTTGAAATTCTTGTCAGACATTTAAGTGTAGATTAACGAGGAGAGTTAGATGTACAAATCTGAAGTGGAGAGGAGAGTTCTAGCCTAGATACAAATTTATGAGTGGTCTACATATTATTTAATACGACCCATATTAAGAGATGATCCAGGGAATGAGTATAGATGAAGACTGAGAGCGAATGGCTAGGAAATACAATGAGATGAGAAATGGTTTCTCAGGTGATAAGACAAGAAAATATTTCAAGAAGGAGGGCAGGGTCTACCATGTCAGGCGAATTGTTGTATTATTATTTTTTTTCTTTTCATTAAATTGTTATATTAAAATGACAATCAAGAGTTGACCATTATATCTGGCATGATGGAGGTCACTCATGGCTCTGCTTTGGTGGTGTGGTAGAGATAAAACCCTAGAGTGGCAGGGACCAAAACTGATTAGAGTGGGTTCAAGAGAGAATGGGAGGTAAGAAAGTGGTCATTATCTTTGCACATCTGCCTGATTACTTCCTAAAGACAAATTTCTTTTTTTTCTTTTTTTAAAGATTTTATTTATTTATTTGACAGAGATCACAAGCAGGCAGAGAGGCAGGCAGAGAGAGAGGAGGAAGCAGGCTCCCCTAGAGAGCAGAGAGCCCGATACGGGGCTCGATCCCAGGACTCTGAGATCATGACCTGAGCTGAAGGCAGTGGCTCAACCCACTGAGCCACCCAGGCGCCCCCTAAAGACAAATTTCTATAATAAATTTTTATGAGGGCCTTTTCATCCTACAGATATTGTTCTAATTCATATTTCTCTGAATAACCCTGGGTTAAAGATACTCTCTATTCACTGGCCATCTGTATTTCTTCTTTTATGAACTACCTTTCTCTTCATATCTTGTTCTTACCAATTTGTATCGTTTAAGGCAAAACTTAGGATGAAAGTCTGGATGTTTCTAAGACATTACATTTCTAGTGTAGATTATCCAGAACTCTTTCACCCTCTTTCATCCATTCACCTTTCCCGGGCAGTTCATTTCACTGATGTACATCGGGATGAATGCTGTTAGGCCTAGCAAAAGGTGGGCAATGGAAATTCTAATTTGCATGTTATCTATTTCTCCAACTTAAACTATTAATAAGTATATCTTCTTCCTTTGCTTAAAAAACTTACCTACAGCTGTGTTAGTTCCACCAACATTTATATCATTTTCGTCATCAAATTCAATCCTAACTCCTTTTCCATTGCCTGCTGAGACTCCACAACCTCCACTTCGACAGAGAGAAATTGGAACAACGCCATAGACATAGGCTAACATAATAGGAACACCAATACCTAAAAAAGAATTAAATTAGTCATTATAAGTTAAAAAGTAAATCACAGAAACATGAGTTCTTAGAAAGCCTTTTCAAAAGAAACTGTATAGGAGAAAAGTGCTACTGTTCTCCAACCCTTGCCCAAAGTAGATTTACCTGTTAAGGGACACAAACAAATTCAAAACTTCTAAACTTTCCGGTGACACACATGAGAAAAAAAGATGTAAACCTTTTTGTTTTTAAGTCCCAAGGCTCTAAACCATAGGAGGTGAGGGTGGGTATCAGTCAATAAGAATTTACCAATTATCCTAACCCTGGGCCCTTCAGTCTATAGTGCTTTTAACCAATACAGTTACTCAATGAGAGGCTTTCTGTAGGCTCAGCTTACACTGCCCTTAAATAAATAAAAAAGTAACTCTCTTATCGTCCACAATATAATGCTCTGTCTTAAATCCTTCCACAAAACTTAAATTCTACAAAATCTGAGGTGATCAGTATTTTTAAGCATTTTCTTACCTACAGTTACTGCAGCTACAACTGGAGATACTATTACAGACAATGTCACACCACCTGTTATAGCCAAATTCCGTTTGTGCTTTGAAACGTCTTTGCCTTCATATCGATTGTGAATCTTGAATTAAAAATAAAAATGGGGTGGGGGTTTAAAGAAAAAACACATTACATATTTAATTTAAATGAAACAGACCTACAGTTGCTAGTAAAGTGATTTTTTATAATTTCATTCAAGTGTCCTAATTCAAGATAATTGTTTTATTGTTCTTAAACCATATTTTTACCCATAATTTATTTATTTATTTATTTATTTTTTAAAGATTTTTATTTATTTATTTGACAGAGAGAGATCACAGGTAGGCAGAGAGGCAGGCAGAGAGAGAGGAGGAAGCAGGCTCCCCCACTGAGCAGAGAGCTGGATGTGGGGCTCGATCCCAAGACCCTGAGATCATAACCTGAGCCGAAGGCAGAGGGTCAACCCACTGAGCCACCCAGGCACCCCATTTTTACCCATAATTTAGTCCTTATTAATAATTTGCTTAAATAAGACAGTGATTTAATAGACTTTACTTTGTGTTTGCTTTTAAAAAAACAGTTTTGAGTAGATGTATAATCTTATTCAGGAATAATAAAATCATGTTTTGAGCAAAGAAGGAATTAAGAATATTATTTTTAGGGACGCCTGGGTGGCTCGGTTGGTTAAGCCGCTGCCTTTGGCTCAGGTCATGATCCCAGGGTCCTGGGATCGAGTCCCACATCGGGCTCCTTGCCCAGTGGGGAGCCAGCTTCTCTCTCTGCCTCTGCCTGCCACTCTGCCTGCTTGTGTTCTCCCTCTCTCTCTCTCTCTCTGACAAATAAATAAAATCTTTAAAAAAAAAAAAAGAATTATTTTTAACATAGTCATGGATTGGATGTTTGACTAATAGGATTACTTCTAAGAAATTTAGCATTCCACAGGTTTCTTTCTAAATAAGCATCCCTTAGGGGCACCTGGGTGGCTCAGTCGGTTAAGCCTCTCCCTTTGGCTCAGGTCATGTTCTCAGGGTCTTGGGTTTGAGCCCTGCACTGGGCTCCTTGCTCAGTGGGGAACCTGCCCCTCCCTCTTTTCCCCTCTTGTGCTCCCTTCTCCTCCCCGTCTGTACTTTTGTCTCTCTCAACTAAGTAAAATCATTAAAATAAATAAGTAAATAAGCAAATATCCCCAAATGGTAAAAGTTGGCTTCTAGGGGAGACTGCCATACTTTTTTTTTTTTTTTTAAATAGACATTAACAAGCGGTACTAATAAGCAAACATCACAAATAAGTTAATTTTTTCTTGGATCCTTTTTTATATAGAAAATTATCACCAAATGACTCAGAATCCTGGGGTCTCATTTATAGCTCAAAGTCAAAGGTACAAAGAGGGAAAAAAAAAAAGAGAAGAATGCGGCCAGAGGACAGGAACTAGATCTACTTAGCAACTTTGTATAGTATAGGTGTTAATAAACAGAATTTAATACCACATTGAAAGTGGCCTGTGAAATAGATCAACTTCAAGAAACAGCCCAGTATCTTTGGTCTCATGGTTTGCAAAGGCTAAAGCTCATAAAGTACATTTCCCTTCTGTTTCAAGACATATTCAAAACAGCCCTCAAAACTGCAGGTAGTCTCTAAAATAAATACTTGACTTATGAACAATGTTACAGGTGAGGTTTAATAAAATTATTATTATTATTATGTGGTTATCTTGAAGGCTATAAAGTATAATGAGTCTTGTGGCATATATGAAACAGTGACAAAACTGGGGTGGAGAGGTAGGTGAAGCATGCATGGGACAAGAAGCATTCATCTTTCCTAGTCAGTGTCCTGCCAGCATTGACTATACATCCCTAGGGAATGAGCCTCTCTACCTCCCTAAATAGTCTACGCAGGCAGAGATGGCAGGACCTCCCAAGGCATCTTTCATTATCCTTCAGCACTGCAGCTAATTCTTGCTCCTCTCCTCATGACCATTCTTGAAAAACTTAGGAATGAAGCAGAGAAAAGCCAGAGCTAAAAAACTGACTAGACAGGAATCTTCAGAAAATTTTGCATCCTTAAGCACCAATCTTTAATTATAGTGATCACAACATTCTATTCCTGGTTCAGCTTAATTTTTTTCTGCTCTACTGTTTTGTGCAACATTTCTATTTGTTACTATAAATAAAGACTAAGCTTTTAGGTGCTTTATCAGCTTAACAGGTTTTCCTGGGCTGGTCTGTAACCCTAAACACCATAGAGAACATTGTTTCAATGGAAAACTAATTTATCAACTGGCAACCCTCTGGGTATATGTCTGAAAAAAGGAGACTTTTAACCTTTTAACTGCTCCCAAGACATGAACAATGAGGTAAATAATCTCTCCTCTATAAATTATTTATAAGTATGTGTAGTACAACAGTCTCTTCTTCTCTTCTACTTCTAGGTATGTGAATAAACAGTTTTGTTTTTAGCAAAGCCTTGCTTTGGATAACTGCATAAAAGGTTAAATAATCATCTACTATGTTGGGGACCTTAAACAAATTTAATTAATTAAAACCTTCTGAAATAAAAATTTGGCTCATAAGTATCCATGTTTATTTATCCTTGGTAATTTTTCAAAAATAGTATATATTGCTATTTTTCTGATTATAAAGTAATATATGTTGACTATTTTAAAATAGTCAACATATATTGAATATGGAAGAGGATCAGCCTCCTCTTGAGTTTAGTTCCAAAAGTCATAACCAGAATTTAATGAAACAATTGAAAGGAAAACAGATTCTAACTCAACCTAACAATTACAGACAGCTGGGAACAGAATGGGCCGCTGCAGGAGTTGGTGATGTCCCCAACACTGAAGTGCCCAAATGGCTAGAGAAACTGATCAGGGATCTTACATAAAGAATGTGTGTATCTAGGTTTAAATCCTAGCTCTGTTTCTTTCTGTGTAACTTAAACTACATAAATTTTCCCAAACCTCAATATTCAAGTACATAAATTTCTTTAAGGTTAAAATGAGTCAAATTAAAACAACTACCCCACAGTAAGGGTTCACTCCATGTTATTTCTTTTAATTCCTATACTTTATTCTGCTTGAGTGCAAGGTTATGATTAGATAATTTCTTTCTTTTTTTTGAAGATTTATTTTAGAGAGAGTGAGAGAGTACATGGTGTGAGTTGGGGGAGAGGCAGAGGGAGGGAATCGAACAGACTCCCCACTGAGTTTGGAGTCTACTGCTGGCTCTGAGGACTCATGAGATCATGACCTGAACCAAAACTGAGTTGGATGCCCAACCAATTGAGCAACCCAGACACCCCTTAGATAATTTCTAAAGTACCTTCTCAATTCTGAGATTCCATTAATGTAGACAGCAGCAGACTTCTTAGCCACTTCATAAATTATCCCTTTAACCTTTCAAAAAAGAATTATTGCCTGGCTAATGAAGTATAATTCATCACTCATAGGCCAGTGGTAATTATTGGTGTCTGGACTTACACAAGACAGTTATAATCTACAGAACAGTGTATTTACCAATAGCAGTAATCTAAGAAAATAAAACCTTTGAACCGAAGTTCAAAATAATTCAGGAACTGGCTAATTATTCTTTGCCTTGAGGGCATGTGTTCTTTAGCTATTAACTTGTTATAGACTTAACTTTAAAAGGATATATCCATGAGAAAAATATCAGGTGTCCTTCAATACTTTAAAGTTAGAAAGGAAATGCACGGAAGTTTTCAGATTCAAGTAATTTTATTTTATTTTTTAAAGATTTTATTTATTCATTTGACAGAGAGAGATCACAAGTAGGCAGAGCAGCAGGCAGAGAGGGGGGGTGGTAAGCAGGCTCCCCGCTGAACAGAGAGCCCGACGTGGGGCTTGATCCCAGGACCCCGAGATCATGACCTGAGCCAAAGGCAGAGGCTTAAGCCACTAAGCCACCAAGGCACCCCAGATTCAGGTAATTTTAAAGCAACTCTACTTTTGGGGCACCTGGGTGGCTCAGTGGATTAAAGCCTCTGCCTTCAGCTCAGGTCATGATCCCAGGGTCCTGGGATCGAGCTCCACATCCGGCTCTCTGCTCCACGGGAAGCCTGCTTTCTCCTCTCTCTCTGCCTGCCTCTCTGCCTACTTGTGATCTCTGTCTGTCAAATAAAAAAAAAAAAAAAAGCAACTCTACTTTTTATGGGTACATACAAGTTTGCCAAACACTGAAAATTTATTATCTTATGAAAAAATAAAAGTTTTATACTGAGATACAAAAAATGATCTTTCAAGACAAACAAAACAAAACAAACCCCTAAGATCATCAGTCCTAAACCTGAAGGTTTAGAATAAGATAATGAACTAATACAGAATTAAGCATTTTACCTTACGGCCCACATACACAGGAATGCCAATAATCATTGCAGGGATTGCAATGCCAGCTATTAAAGCAATTCCTACAGGAGCACCAACAAGTGTTCCAAGCTGCCACAGTATCTTCTTCTTCCGGCTCCAGGGTTTCTTCCCCCAAAAAGTACATCCTGATGGACTAAGGGAAAAATTGTAACTATAACTGCTATAAAACATAGTATCAGCAAATGACTTATAATACATTAAAACAATGACTCTAAAAGAATTCTCATACTCAGAAATGAGGTTTTTTAAATTCTGAGTTCACTAAAAAGCCAAAAAAAAAAAAAAAATCAATATAAGAATGACCATCAGTTATTTTCAAAGGAAAGTGACAACCAGAATTCAGGTTAAGTATTTATCTCTAGTCATTATCTTGAAAATGTTAGGTTAGTTTCTGAAGAGTAAATTAATGCAAAACATGCTTATTTTTAGGCATACAATTATCTGATTATATCAAACTCACTTTGTGGACTAAATGAGGGAATTTATATTTAAGAAAATTAAATGGAAATAGTTATGACCTAGCGTAATTACATGGGGATATAAAATACTAGCTTCTAGTTTAACAAAACAAATAAACAAAAAAAGACATCTATATGCTTCCTATTTTTGACTAATTAATCCCAAGTGGCTAGCACAATTATTTGGCTTTTAAATTTTTTTAAATAAAATAAAAATTTTATTTTGGTTTAAAAAATATTTTTTCCACTCAAAGATACATCATGAATTTATGTCTCACATTACCTGATGTATGCAACTAGAATAAAACACATTCCTCTTAGTATAAGCATCAAGTTTAAAAATTCCTAAGATAATACGGTCTCCCAATTATCTTACAATATAAAATATTTAGATATAAATAGCTCTTTCTCCCTCCCCCTCCAACTACTAACCAGGCCAACCCTGCTTAGCTTCCAATATCAGACAAGATTGGGCACATTCAGGATGGTATGACATAAATTAAATGGCTCCGTCTATAAACTTACCTTAGATAATGTAAATCTGAGATTTCTTTCATACATAACCAACAAAACTCACAACCACAGACAGCACATGTCATGTGATTACAGCTCCCATCATTCATCTTTATTATATAAGCAGCACATCGTGGACATGGCTTTATATCATCAGCTATTAGGAAAATAGAGAGACCTGTTTATTACATAAAACTGGTCCAAAAAAACCAATTTCTAATAGATAATTATAGCAATGCCAAAAAATCTTAACATATATAGTTTGTTAACTGATAGCTTTAGCCAGCTATTTTTAGTACATAAACTATTTTTTCAAAAGAAATGCTATAGAGAACATCTATTTAACTTTTTTTAAAGTATTTTTCTTTCTTTCTGAGAAAAGGAACATGTTTTACATTAAATTTTCAAACTGTAAACATTTTCAAACACAATAGAACAATGAGAACAAAGAGCAACAAAATAATAAAAAGAGAAAGGAGAACTAAGGATAGCCCTAAGCAAACTGCAAACTACATAAAGTTTGTATTTGTTCCTACCCCACTGCTGTCTTTTCTGAGTGGTACTTCATATTCTAGAATTTTTCTAACCATCTCTGCTTTATTAAAGTTTAGATATTCTTTGTACTACAGAAGTTATCTTTGTCTTTTTAAAAGTCATTTATTCAAATGCTGTTGCTGTATCCCTGTCAAATACTATGGTTATAAGGCACAAAGGTGCCAAGTTAAAATCAAATGGTACATAACTTTTGGAATCACTGACAAAAAGTTAAGAGTTATATTATACAACTACTTTGAACCTTGGCATCTACTTAATAGGAACCAGTAAATTATTTTACTATTATTAGTAGCCAGCTATATTTTCCAATTACACACAGTTAAGAAAAGGTATGTGTAGTACTAGCTGCTGAATTCAAGTACTTGTTCCATTTTCTTACATGATAAGCATTAAACTATATTATATTTTCCTTTCTAAGAGTTTTATGGTCAAATTTACCTGTGCTTTATCAGTGAATTCAGGTTTCCTTAGTGCTTCTTTTAGAGCCAAAGCTGTTTTTTAACTTAAGAACTGGTCAATGCTCACAATTAGTATTTTAACAATTTCAAACAATTCTGAGCAAACTGATAACTCTATGCAGCCAGACCAAGACAAATGATAAATACTAGAATATAAAAATTAAAAATATTCATGTCACGATTTAAATGATCCAAAGAACATAGAAGTCTGCATTAAAAATTTTTTAACATTGGAGCATGAATTTAAAAAATCTGGCTTTTATAGCAGATATAATGCCTGTACATCAAATTAAAGAAATGCTAAAACTATCTGCTTAAGTGGCATATTAATTGATAAACTTCCTCATTCCAGAGTTTCCTCAACTAGTAACTATCTTAATTAGTGGTGGGAGTAAAGAGATTTGACTTTCGCTGTAATATATGCAATCTTCAGAACAAAATGAAAGGTGACATCCCCATTTTTATGGTTCTAAAACACAAAACAGCCTTTTAATATGCTAAGATTGTATGTTAGAAACGAACGCCATAGCAATGTATTTTTGATGTCTCTTTATAGATCTGTATCTGCATGTTTCTACTGTATAATTATATATCTATACAAAAGGCTGTTTTGTCTTTGTCTCTTAAATTAGAAATTTACTGTGCACATTATATATCTCTCTCAAAATATTCTCAAATGCAAAACTCCTAAATAGAGTTGTTTTACTGAATGGATGGTCAATTGATGCCCCCTTCCCTGAACATCAATTAATCCATAGCAGCTTTATATTGGAAAAAAAAAAAAAAAAAAAAAGGCTTCCCATTTCTATTTAAGGTACATTTGGCAAAGTTTTTTTTTTTAAATCATTACATTTCTATTTACTGTTAAAATATGGGTTATTGTCATGTTAGGGGGAAAAAAAACACAACAGGTTACAAAACAATATATAGTTCTCAAAATTTGTTCAAAGAACTTTCCTACCTCCACCAGATTACCTATAAGGACTTAAAACAAAGTGTTAATAGTGGTTATCTCTTGGGGTGGTAGCAGTAGGAGACACAGATGAGGGTTGAAAGCCAATTTAATATATTTTTAATAAAGGGGGAAATATAGTAAAAAAATGAAAAACATGTAATTCATGTAAAATGTTAACTCCAAGTGCATAAACTCCCTAGTAGCTATAATAAAGTGTCTTATGTAGATATAATACTGTTACAGTTTAAAGATAATTTTATCATAATACAAATTAATGTACCAGATGATTAAGCATACTTATTTATCTTCAGCTGACTGATCAGAAAGAGCCAATTAATTATCATTCTGTCAAGCAATTATTAAAAGTGCAGCCAATTTTTCAATGTATCATGGTAACAGAAGACAAAAAAAATCAAGATATCTGGAATAACGGAATTAATAAAACCATTTTAGATGGCAGTTCCCTTTCCTCTTTTTTCTCCCCCACAAGTCAATGAGTAGCTAAGTTCAAGTTTTTTATAGATTCGTCAAAAGAAACTATCACATGAACATTTGTCCTGAGAGCTTTGATTTTTTTAAGAGCACTGGACGTAAAAATGCATGTACTTTAAATTTTCAGAATTATAAGGTTTTTGAACATGGAAAAACCCCAAAAGAAGTTTTTAAAATAATCACCTTGGGAGGTTATATTTGTTCCAACAATGTTACTATTTGGCTCAAATCACTTGGCAAGTTTTTCTTTCATAATTATTTTCAAAACTACTTAATATAAAAAAAAATCACTCTCATGATCATATAGTCACATCTTAGTTTGGATCCACCCCAAACCAGTGATTCAACTTGGTTATTCTAGTTGTTAGACTTAGTTCCAAAAGAACTTCTCGTTACTTCCAGAAATCACACTGACATTAAGAAGATAATTTAAGTGGCTGTACTGGGATCTAAAGGTTATGACCAATAAGGCATTCCAGGGTAGCACTGCTGAAATAAACATAAAATCTTTCACAGTGAATACAGTGAGAAAGATCAACATTCATTTGCATGACTAAATCATCATGTTTATTTTAAAATTAATAACAAACACAAATCTCTAGCAGGTGACTGGTTTCTCTAGTTTCTCTACCTCAAACAGCTAGAGCACCTACTTTGTGTCGGGAAATGTTTAAACCTTTCAGACATAAGTATTATTAGTGTCTTCATTTTACAGATGAGAAAACTTGATTGGGTCACACAGAATTAGTGGAAAAGCTAGGATTCAAATCTAGACAGACTGATTCCAGAGTCCAGGCTCTTAACTCAATATGTATGTCCTGTAACCAATCAATAAATACCCATGTCCACACACAGAGGAGAGAGATAGCATTTCCAAGTGGATCACTCCATGTCTACAGCTGACCCTAGAGGATACAATTTAGGTTTATCAGGTCTCCTTTGAATTACTTCTGGACCCATACCTGTAAATTATTATTAATACCTTTGAATTCCACCCCAAATCTTCAGGAAAGGAAAGAGAAACAAGTCAATGAGCAAACAACTATGAAAATCTGTGTACACTGTATAAAGTACTAAATGTTGAATTTAAAGTTTAATTTTAAATTTGACTTTAACAGCATAAATACTATCTCAACACAGTGCTAGTAGGAATGTAAATTATTTTCTTGACAAATTTCTGTATTTTCCAAGTTTTTCCATTTTATAATCAGTGAGAAAAATATTTTTCTAAAAATGACTGAAAGTCCAATAAACAATGACATTCTATAAATGGGAAATATTAATTTTTTCAATTTTTATCTGAAGAACATTAAAAGGATAATTTTTCTTAATTTTTGAGATTTAGGAGATGGATACATTGTTCAAATAGATCCCCAGGTAATTTAAAAATTCCTAGCCAAAGACACAAAATTCTTAGTCTCCCATAAAGTATGATTTTGAATCCTTGATCCTGGAATTAGATGACACATCTGTAAATAAAAGATGATTTTTAAATATCTTTGCTAAGCTTTGCATAATATACTTTTATGAACAACAGTTTCAGACCATCCTCAGTTATCAGTTATATACATCACCACAGCACTTCCTTTTTTCTCTTTTTACAATAAAATCTTCCCAACCTCAATACCATTTTTCCCACAGTAAGGAATGAGTGCTTCTGGAACAGAAATACTAACAACACAAAGAACATTTCTGAAAACTGAAGGGAGGAAAGGTAATAACAGGAACTATTTGAATACTGCATTTTTTATTAAGATAACTATAGTGCTGTTTGTGTCAAATATTTTATTAGAAAAAGTGAGACATAAATACCTGCTGCTCCAGACTCCTGACTATAACTAATGGATGAAGAACGTATAGTTCTCAGACGTAAACTCTGGGCTCTCTCTTGCCGAGCAGCATCACAGGTCTGATTGGGGTGCCAGATCTGTTTACAGTGGTAGCAAAACTCTGTTCCACAGCCTTCTCGCCCACAAGTTAATTTTGGACAGCTAGCACATCCAAATGCTATCACAGCATATCTTCAAAGAATAAGAAAAATGATTTAAAATGGGACATAAGAGATACTAAGTAAAACAATTATCCAACTGAAAAAGTTTTCTATTTATATATACATGAGCAAATTAAGTCATAAACCCTAATACTATCTCATCAACATAAAAATGGGGAAAAAAATGAACAATTCACAAATGAATACATATAAACGGCTAAAAACATTTTTAAGGTTCAATTTTTAACTTTTAACTTTCAATTTTATCTAAGATGCCAAACTGTATAGTTAGCCTAATTCCAATTTTATAAAAATTATATTAAATTAGTATTGTATGGGGGCACCTGGGTGGCTCAGTGGGTTAAAGCCTCTGCCTTCGGCTCAGGTCATGATCCCAGGGTCCTGGGATCGAGCCCCGCATCGGGCTCTCTGCTCAGCCCTAGGAAGCCTGCTTCCTCCTCTCTCTGACTGCCTCTCTGCCTACTTGTGATCTCTGTCTTTCAAATAAATAAATAAAATCTTTAAAAAAAAAATTAGTATTGTATGCACACTAGAAGGAAATATACCAAAAATCTTAACGATAGTTTTGCTGGTACTAGAGTTCTAGTTCTCTTCTTCATACACTTATATATTTCTGATTTTTATAATTACCTGCTACTTTTAAAATCAGAAAATTAAAATATCACCTATTTAAAAATACAATGATGACTGAATCAGCTACACCTATCAGTTAATGGCAAACTGTGATAATTCATAAATTTTGTGATTATCTTGTATTTATGCATAAATTCTTACATTACTGTTCCTAAAATGCATAGTAAAAGTGCTCTTTGGTGCCAATCTCCTCCAAAAAGTACGTGAACTCGATTTTCCCAATTAGAAAATTTGTTTTTTCACTTCAGATTAAAAAACTGAAAACAGTAGACTCATGACTAGCCCTGAGACCTACTCTCTGTATTAATATTTTGGCACTTCAATAATTTCTTACTTAAAATAAATTCTGGGCACACTTGGACACTTATCCCAGAGTAATGAAAACTTACGTACAAACATGTACACAAATGCTTGTAGCAGATTTTTTTATAACAACCAAAAATCAGAAACAGTCTAGATGTCTTTTTCACTAGGTGAATGGTTAAACTATGGTGCATATATATGGACTACTACTCAACAACAAAAAGAAACTACCAATACACTTCACTCTGATAAATCTCTAAGGAATTATGCTGAGTGAAAAAAGTCAATTTAAAAGTTATATACTCTATGATTCCATTTATAGACCATTTTTGAAATGACAAAATTTTAGAAATGGAAACAGATTAGAGGTGGCCAGGGATTAGGGATGGGGTTGGGAAGGCGACAGAGGATTTATAAAAGAACAACAGGTTCACCACCATGGTATATTCACCACCCCATGGTGGTGAATACACTTATGTAAGGTGATAAAATGGCATATAACTAAATATACATGCACACACAAGTAAAACTGGGGAAATTTAAATAAGATTGGTAGATTATATCAATGCCAATATCCTGCTTGTGATGTTTTTTGTTGCTGTTTTGTTTTGTGATGTTGCGTTATAGCACTGAAGAATGGTACCACTGGGACAAACTGAAGGAACGGGATTTCTTCTTTTTTTTTTTTAGATTTTATTTATTTATTTGACAGAGATCACAAGTAGGCAGAGAGGCAGGAAGAGAGAGAGGGGGAAGCTGGCTCCCCACTGAGAAGAGAGTCTGATGCGGGGCTCGATCCCAGGACCCTAAGATCACAACCTGAGCCGAAGGCAGAGGCTTAACCCACTGAGCCACCCAGGCACCCCTGGGATCAGGATTTCTCTTTATTGTTTCTTAGAACTACACATGAATCTACAATTATCTCAATAAAACTTACAATAAAAAATGTCTGGTGTTCTGGTTCTCTTTGAAAGACAAGTCTTATCTATGTATAAGAAGCTTTTTAAAATAGCAAATATTTCCTTTTGGCTGGAAATTTAAGGGAGTTTTCAGGGTTCCTCTTGTTATTGGCAATAAAATTTAAATAGTAACTGTAACTGATATTTTTATTAAATTTCCAGATAACATGTAAAATTATAAAATTTTAAGAGTCAGGAAGTTCCTCCACTTTTGGGACCTGTTGCTCCCTTAGTATCTTACTTTTTAAACTTAAATTTTACATCTTAAATTCCATTTTATTTTTGACAGATCGATTCTCCAGTTACCAACATAATCATAAATGTGTTCAAGCATGATTAAATTAAAGACAACTTATTTATCAACATGGGGTAATTTAGCAAAGTTTACTTTCCCTGAGGGAAAGTAGTTCATTGCAGTTACTCATAAAAAGAAAAAAGTCCTCAAAGACTCAACACTTTATTTTCTATCAAATTATAATGCTAAGCAGTCTTTAAAATAGTAATTTCACTGAAAAGGAAATGATGCTCTCTTCTGTAACTCTTTTCTATCCTAGCTTTTCTTGAAGGAAGGAGGGAAGGAGAGGGACATGGGGAAATCTGTGTGTGTGCAAGGGACGATGATGCTAAGACCAACTATTTGTTAAGGTCAGTCACCATATATAAAGGCAGAAGAGAAGTTTAGGTTACCTGGTCAAAATACCATTTCCACCACTTATTATCTGTATAGTCTCATTAAATCACATAACCTCCCTACAACTAAGTCTTCCCAAAACATAAAACAGGATTCAAACACTTCAGCATTCAGCCAAAGTCAGCTTTAGCTTTAGCCTTGATCTTGAGAATGCCAAAAAGCAATTCACCATTTCAATGACAGTTCCAGTACCTCTGCATCTGTACTTGATTAATAACCATGTGATCCACAGTTATTATCCTTTCTATATCAATAGAAATAATGTATGGAAGGCGCCTGGATGGAGCAGTTGGTTAAGTGTGTGACTCTTGGTTTTAGCTCACATCATGATCTCAGAGTTGGGAGATCAAGCCCTGTGTTGGGCTTGCTGGGCTCTGGGCTCAGTGTGGAGTCTGCATGAGACTCTCTCCCCTCCCTCTGTCCCTCCCCCCTGTGCTCTTTCACTCTCTGAAATAATTCTTCAAAAAAATAAATAAACATTGGTAGGCATTCTAGATACAGAATAAAAAATCTTACTGCTTCATATGGTGAAATTTTACTGGACAACTGAAGTATAAATGCACATTGTGTTTAAGAATAAAATACAGTAATTATTAGTGAGAACTGTGAAAGCCAAGTTTAGATATAAACTTAACTTTCAATTCATTAAACAGGGATATAGATTTGTAGTTAATACGAACACTGGAGTGCCAGAACTAAATTTAGGAAGAATATAGTCTTTCTGAGTAAATAAATATAAAAATACACAAAGCAGATTAACAGAAATAGGTTATATCATAATTCTTTTTTTTTTTTTTTAAAGATTTTATTTATTTGGCAGAGAGAGAGAGAGATCACAAGTAGGCAGAGAGGCAGGCAGAGGAAGAGGGGGAAACAGGCTCTCCGCCAACCTGGGAGCCCGATGCAGGGCTCGATCCCAGGACCCTGAGATCATGACCTGAGCTGAAGGCAGAAGCTTAACCAACTGAGCCACCCAGGCACCCGGTTATATAATTCTAACCTTTATAGGTTGTTCAGTATACCACCATATCACTAAACAAAACTTAAGAACTGACTTAATTTTTAATCAATGATTTAAGCTATTAGTCTTTTTTTTTTTTTTTTTTTTTAAGATTTTTATTTGACAGAGAGAGACACAACAAGAGAGGGAACACGAGCAGGGGAAGTGGGAGAGGAAGAAGGAGGCTTCCCACGAAGCAGGGAGCTCAATGTGGGGCTTAATCCCAGGACCTTGGGATCATGACCTGAGCCTAAGGCATATGCCCAACGACTGAGCCACCCAGGCGCCCAAGCTATGGGTCTTTTAAGAAAAAGTCCTATTAGGGAATTCTTCACATTTTGACAAGAATTAAAAGCAGAGGGTGCCTGGGTGGCTCAGTTGGTTAGGTGACTGCCTTTGGCTTGGGTCATGATTGTGGAGTCCCAGGACTGAGTCCCACATCGGGCTTCCTGATCAGCAGAGAGTCTGCTTCTCCTGCTGACCTCTCTCCTTTCATGCTCTCTCTCTTTCATTCTCTCCCTCTCTCTTAAAAAAAAAAAAAAAGCAAAAAAAAGCAGAATGTCAGCTTTTTAAACTTTCATGACAAGATAATTTCCACATCTGGTACATAATCCATGAAAACATGAAAGGGTATGGTGTGAAAACTGAGGTCTCAAATCATTTTATTCTCAATAATCAAGCTTCAAAACAGCATTATAAGTTGCTTTAAGATAAAAATTCCCTACAGTGACCTAAACTTGTTGAGAATAACTGTTTAGAAACAGTGAATACCTATTTAGATTTTTTAAATATATGCAGTATAATTATCTGGAGCAAACTAAAGAGCTGACAAGTAGACGAGCATTTCTGCATGATGTCAAGTATTTAACATTTGATTATTTTTTAAAATAAAATTTTACACTTACTTTCGTATCCCATAAGTTCATCACACCTTAATTAGTGATATTTGAAATTGGCCCTGGAGAAGTATTAATTGTCTGGTCATTTGGCATTTGTTGAAAATAAATGTAGGTTTGATGCATCTCAGAAATTAGGATATCATAATAAAAAAGAGTTGTGATATTTAGGGGTACCTGGGTGGCTCAGTGAGTTAAGCCTCTGCCTTTGGCTCAGGTCATGATCCCAGGGTCCTGGGATGGAACCCTGCATCGGGCTCTCTGCTCAGCAGGGAGCCTGCTTCCCCCTCTCTCTGCTGCTCTGCCTACTTGTGATCTCTCTGTGAAATAAATAAATAAAATCTTAAAAAAAAAAAAAAAAAGATTTGTGATCTTTAGATAAAACTGTGTGTTGTGGAGAGAACAGGGGGGAAAGCCGGGGGAAGGGGAAAGAGAATTCATTCATGGGACATCATCATTATGTACTCAAATATCAGAGATAAAGTACCTCGAACTTGTTTATGCTACTTCCCAGTATCTCCTTTTTAAAGGAAAAGCTGAGAGATCCTACCCTAGAATTAAACATTCAAGTCCCATTCAATCTGTACAAGTTATAAAGAAAAATAGGTTTATCTTTAATAATCCTAACTATTTTTCATGAATGTATATTTTGATAACTAAAAGTTAAGAGTCTATCAGTTTTTTCTTATTAACAGTTACTGAGTGCTTACTATGTAAATGTTCATAAACATTCAATCTTAATAATAACTTTGTTAGGCATATTTTATAATATAGCAAGAATTAAATATAACTAGCATTCATATATTTTGAAAACAGAATGTTAGGCCTCTTGATGATTTTCATTGTGTGGGAGTCAAACTTATTTTCCACTGGAAAACAGCTGTCAAATTACAATGGAAGCAAATGGTAAAACTAAATCAAATATAAAATGCTTCCTTTGGGGCGCCTGGGTGGCTCAGTGGATTAAAGCCTCTGTGGCCTGGGTTATGGTCCCAGGGTCCTGGGATCGAGCCCCGCATCAGGCTCTCTGCTCAGCAGGGAGCCTGCTTCCCTTCCTCTCTCTCTGCCTGCCTCTCTGCCTACTTGTGATCTCTGTCAAATAAATAAATAAAATCTTTAAAAAAAATGCTTCCTTTAAAGAAAAATGTCAGGAGTATCTCTGTTCTGGTGCATTAAGTGTTATATGGGAAAAGAACACCCTCAGCAGAATGCCAGGGATAACTGAGCAACACCTAAGATCTTTGGCTTGAACAGTATCCAAATCTTGGTTTAAAAGATGGCTCCAGGGGCGCCTGGGTGGCTCAGTAGGTTAAAGCCTCTGCCTTCAGCTCAGGTCATGATCCCAGGGTCCTGGGATCGAGCCCCGCATCGGGCTCTCTGCTCAGCGGGGAGCCTGCTTCCCCCTCTCTCTCTCTGCCTGCCTCTCTGCCTACTTGTGATTTCTGTCAAATAAATAAATAAAATCTTTAAAAAAAAAAAAAAAAGATGGCTCCATGTCCTTCTACGATTCATTATTTAACTAAGTCTTACTTTCCATCTCTATTCTTCCACGTCTATCTACTCAAAAATGTTTAAATCTTCCTATTTAGCAGGAGTGGAGGGACAAGAAGAAAGTGGGGGAAAAGAGAAACAGGGACTGAAATAGGACAATCTTTCTAGAAATATTTTCTGTTCACCGGAGTGGCAACAGGAGGTTTATACTAAGAAAGTACTCAGTGGTCAAGTTAGAAAAATGCTAAGCAAAATTAAAGCACTTTTTCATTTTTTTCTTTTTTTACTACAGGATTTGCTAAAAGAATTTTTTAAAAAAGATTTTATTTATTTATTTGACAGAGATCACAAGTAGGCAGAGAGAGAGAGGAGGAAGCAGGCTCCCTGCCGAGCAGAGAGCCAGATGTGGGGCTTGATCCCAGAACCCTGAGATCATGACCTGAGCCGAAGGCAGAGGCTTAACCCACTAAGCCACCCAGGCACCCTGCTAAAAGAATTTCTAACATGCCAGTGATCAGTATATAGTGTGCACTATTTCCAGAATTTATTTCACCATGGCGTCTATTTCCTGGGAGAGTCTCACAGTACTAGAGTTCTACAAATTACATCATTGATAACAGAGCAAGTAGGGATACCAGCTAGGGTACTGTATTGTGTCTATACTAAATTCCTTATGAAGGAACAAGTAAAAAGAACAAACCATACCTAAAACAAAATCTAATCCTAAGATAAACATAACACTCCCCAACAAAAATTTTAATTAAAAAATGAGGGAAAAGAATGAAGAAAGATTATCTAGGCATCAAAGACCCCTGCCCCCCAAAAGTAAAGCTTTAACAAAACCTTTAGAGAACAAAGAAAATATAATCACAAATACTGTTTGATCCAGTTAGGGGGGAAAGTCAAGTTTTGCATCAAAATCAACAGGCTCGTGTTTCTACTTGCTAGAAGTTACTATTACTCGATAGAGGAGTGACTTGTTTAAAATGTTTGGGAGAAGGTCTAGATAAAGTGAGGCTCATCTCCTGGTTCCCTCTTTCATGAGCTGCTTCCTCTAGAGGATGCCTTCTGTTGTGCTTTCCACTACATGCTACAGGGGAATTGTCAAGAACTGCCCAGTCTATTTGGAGAAGTCAGTCTAATTTAAGGGTGGTGTCAGCAAGCCATTCTGGCTGCATAACTAAAGCCACATTCTTTAGTAGACTAATTAGTAAGAGAGAGCTGACATGTCTCCTAGCATATCAACTTGGTTTTGATTGAGGGTTTGAGGCAATGTTATTTTTATTGATTCCCTTAAAACCACCAAAAATTCCAGTATCATTTAACAATGGCTGGTGTAGCAGCAGTATACACTGAATTACACAGCATTAAAATATATCTAGACCAACTTTATGGTTAGGAAGAATAAACTAAAAAGAGCAAACTCTCAGCTCAAGGAATTTTTAAACTCTAAGCTCAAAGTCTTAGAATACTTTTATGAATGTCTATTCTAACAGATACAATTTGTCATTAGTTATGAATTACAACTTCCACTGAAACACAGTTTATACTCATTATGGCTTCCTATACACAAAACCTGCTGTTTTCTAAGTCACATGTATTTGTTTCCTCTGGAGAAAATCACAAGTTGCATCTGTTCTCTGTATAAAATTTCTAAAAGGTCAGCCTACAAAAGCATTTTCAGCATGTCAAAAGATGGTCAAGTTATGGCTAAAACCCTTCTTTGTAGGGTGGAAATAAGAGCTATATAAAGATTAACTGGAATTTAAAAATATATATTGTTTAATTCCTAAGCTGATGATACCATTTTTTAAATCCATTATGAACAGTATCCTCCACCAGAATAAATTATTATTCAGAATCATTTAA
>NW_019154098.1:36728889-36898525 GCF_002288905.1 Enhydra lutris kenyoni | reverse complement strand
CCTGGGATCGAGCCCCGCATCAGGCTCTCTGCTCGGTGGGGAGCCTGCTTCCTCCAATCTCTCTCTCTGCCTACTTGTGATTTCTGTCTGTCAAATAAATAAATAAAAATCTTAAAAAAAGAGAGACAGAGAGAAAAGTATTGTAATTTATCTGGTATATATATTTGGATTTCCATGTACAGTACTAAGTTGTTTAAAGAAGGGTATATAATCGAATAACTGAAAAACATATAGTGCTTACTGCTCATTCTTTGATGACTTAAAATAAACATGATATTTTGGTGGTCAAACTGCTAACTACATGTTGAAGGAATTAACTTATTTAAGCCAGTGTTTTAGGATTTTAGTGAATAACTCTTCTTAGTAATTTTTCCAACCCCTCCCAAAGGTAATCATTCCTTCTTCTAACTTTGAAAAGCTTCTCTATTTTGCAAAAAATGTGTCTTGATGCATGCCTCTTCTAGAAACAACAGTAAGTGCCACAAATCCAGAAAGTAAGGCACTAGAGAGGGAGGGAGGACAGTGGAATCTCCCATCTTGCTTTTCATTTCAATCCAGTAGATTAAAAACTGGCAGTAGACTTGAGACCAGGGTCCACCAGGCACTACAAGATCTATGATGCCAACCCAGGAATACAAGTTAATCACACTGTACAATGTGTTAACATACCGACTACAGCAGAGGGCAATTCCTCTACTTTCACTGCTAGTAATCAACCATTACAGCATATTTCACTAAAATAAAGGAGAATTCTGTAGGCATCAAGCCCTTTGGTAGTGAAATGTGCCACCTCAAAGACAGTAAGCTTCCCACCATTGGAAATATTCCCACAAATGTTGTGTGACATCTGACAGGAATGATGTGGAAGTCTACAATTAGTTACATTGTTTAAAATATCATAATTTTGGGGTCCCTGGGTGGCTCAGTGGGTTAAAGCCTCTGCCTTTGGCTCAGGTCATGATCTCAGGGTCCTGGGATCAACCCCTGCATCGGGCTCTCCACTCAGCGGGGAGTCTGCTTCCCCCTCTCTCTCTGCCTGCCTCTCTGCCTACTTGTAATCTCTCTCTGTCTGTCAAATAAATAAAAATCTTTTTAAAAATTTCATAATTTTGTTTATAGACTGATTTGATTGCATCACAATTCTTAGAAGCAGTTGGCATAGTAGGGAGATTGGGGTGTAGAGAATCTTGCCCCCTCTCTGAACTTCTGATCCTTGGTTTCTTCATCTATAAAATGGAGATAATCATATCAGAATAACATGAAAATTAGTATTTTGTAAACAAAATATCTGCTAATATGCTTGGCTCACAGTAGAGGGTCAATCAGTAATAACTATTATTTTCATATTTCAGTCTTCCTAGTCTATAGCTTAAGTTAACTACTTAAACATTAGAAGTCATCATTGTGATAAGGTTTTTATTTAATGTTTCATTTTTTATAGGTCATTTTCATTAATTGGCCACTTACCATGTGCCAAGCTGTGTGCTAAGTGCTTTATAACTAATATGAAATAGGTTTCTTTATTCTCATTTCACCGAAAACAGAGACACACAAAATTAAAGTAACTCCCTCAAGATTCTTCAGTTAGGAAGAGGCAGAGCAGGAATCCAAACAAAGCCAGATTCTGACACTGGTTTTTTAAGCACTAGGATTTTAGGCAGTACGGTCTCCTGCCTCCCATCTTTATTTGTACTACTAAGCTCGAACTATCCTAGAACTCACCTTGCCTTAAACCTGCCCTCAACTATGTTTGCAGATATCAACATATATATTATCCTATACATTTCTTGGAAACTCATATGTATAAACTTGAACAATATGTGATCTGGTAAACATACCTAGGTTTTCTCCCCTATAGGCCTAAGATCTAGAAGCTGATTTCTTCCAATTGATATTCCATTCAACTAAAAAATATCAAAAAATTCCCAAGGATTAGTGTAAAGGATGAATATTGCCATTTACCAATATTAATTTTTAATTAGCATATTGAAAAGCAACAAACGAGTTTGAGTATTATCTTATAACGTTTGCTTATCTCTTTTCTTTTTCACCTTTGCACTTCTTAAAATTTTGATTTTGAACTACAATTTTTTTTTCAAAATTATTTTATTTTATTTCAAAATTAAAATCCCCTGCAACACAACCTCTTGATGGTTCCCCTTTTCCATTTTAGTCTGGCTCCTACCTGGACAAAAGCTCAAAGAAATAGATGGTTCTTATTCCATGACCTAAAGGTCAAAGTTCCTAACCTGTAGTAGAGGGAGGAAATTACAGGAGCAAGGGGTCTCTGCTTCTAATATGTGTGTGTGTGTGGTTGTGTGTAGCTCAATTCTAGCTTTTAAGTATGTTACGACTTTACATATTGGTGGAGTACACAGATTTGGTATAGAATGGATAGTATTGTAAACAGTTCTATTTATATAGAATAACTTTAAATGATATCTGCTTGAGACAGGGTCCTCCTAATTAGATTGTGAACTATTAGAGTCAAGGACAGTTTTCTTTTTTGTGTCACCTGCAGCAGGTGAAGAAAGTTGAATTCTCATTAGAATCATAGAACCTAGACTTTAGAATTCATGTGGCCCAATCGCTCGCTCAATAAATACAGCCTTTTGAATAGCCCAGTGCTAGGAGTTTCCCATCTCAGGCAGCCACTAATTTGACTGCTGCTGAATATTTCTGCTATTTTTTTTTTAAGTGAAAGAGAGAAAAGAAAAAAGAAAAAAATTCTGACATGGAAACTAAACCTGGTGATTTGTACCCATTTTTCATTGTTTTCACATGATGATTACTCAAGTTTTGAACACATCAGTTGTGTTTTCCTTGACACCCCTCCTCTCAAGGAAAAAGTCAGCAGTACTTTCGACCGTTCCCAGTTGGAAATATGAGAATCACTGGGACGGGTGCAGGATCTTGGGAGACTTTTTCAAATGACACCACAACCCGCTGTAGGATCTGACAAACCCTCAGGGTTGAGGGAAGAGAGCCACTGTCGAAGCCTAGGTTCTCCAGGAAGTAGAGGCTGAGAAAGAGACGCACCTACAAAAGGTTTACTGAGAGGAAAGACCTACCAAGGAGAAGGGGAGGAAGCAGAGCTGGGCAGGCAGGGCAGTCAGAAGGCCATCAGATTTGACCAAGTTGGCTAGTCCCATGAGGAGCCCCGTCACAGCAATAGCTTGCTGGAGGAATCTGGCGCTGAGGGGAAATGGCTAGGTGTTTGCATCACCATCTTGTTCAGTTACTGGCTTGGGAGCCTCCCAAGAAGAGTGTACTTTGACCTGAGAAGCTGAGGCAGAGCCTGAAACAGCCCACTGCTGGAGGCTCTTGGACAGTCACACTCCCCACAGCTGGACAGCAAGTCAATTCCTGCACTGGGCTCTGAGCAAGGCATGTCTGTCTGCTCTGAGAGGGGAAGAATAGAACAATCTGACAGAGAAGTCCTGAGAAGTCTTGACGATTGGTCAGATACGCAGGCAAGAGGCTGCAGATAACCCTGAAGGCTAGGACAGCCCTACCATCAAGAGACACAGTTTGCTTGGGAAATAATCTCTTCCCAGCGTAAGCACACCTGCCTTTTACTCAAAGTAGCGTAATCATTTTCTGCATAAGTTGTCATGGCTTGTGCCTTCTATGTTGAATGACTAACCATGCTTTTTCGCTGCAGCTGATGGGGCTGGCCAGGGGATGGGTCCACAGCCCAAGCCAGCCATATGTAGACTAAAGGCAGCTTGATGTGAAACTGTCTATTTTAAATGGGGACAAACCAATTCAACACTGTCATTTTGGAAGGATCAAACGTTAAGTGTGCAAGGAGAAGTTGAAGGAGGTGCTCAGGCTGTATCCTGAAGGACACTAAGCTATTGTCCTCCTCCTCTCCTGCCGCACTGAGCTGCCCAGAGAGCAGAGGGACTTAGAAGCTCCGAAGAAGCAACAAGTCCTTTGCCACCCAATATCCTTGTATCATCACAGGTGATCTGGGCATGTTACTTCCTTAAAGAGTCTGTTTTTGAATTTCAAAATGACAGTGCTGATGGTTATTTCTTCTTTGTAAAAGAAGTGAAAAGGTTGCTTGGCCCTGAGGCTTTCAGTACTACCCCTTAGTTCTAGGTTTGGGCAAATTCGGATGCCTTGAGCATACCCAGCTTGCCTCATCACCTCCCGTGGTCATTTTGGCCACAGCAGGAGCTGTCACTTCTCTAAATTTTGAATGTCAGGCTGGTCTGTCTTCTGCACACTTATGGCACTCCAGAAAAACTATCAGGCTACCCCAAAGTTGCCTAAAGTGATTATTTTCTGCATAAATTGCTTTCCGCATTATTTTGCTCCCTTGCACTGAGTTCCAAAAAGATACAATGACTTGTGCAATAAACTTCTGCTTTTGCTTTGCCATAAAGCAGTCCTACTATCTGTTTGTCACTCATTCATTTATATGTTTATTCACTTTTGCACACCCCGACCCTGACCATTCCATGTACCCTGCCCACCAGAGCTCAAATGCATTGAGCAGGCAGATGCGTTTTAGGATTTTTGTAATTCTACCCTGCCCTTTGTATTTTCAGTCGTGCCGCTCAAGAAGCCAGATGTGATGTTTGCGTGAAGCTTGGGTCTGATAAGGATGGGCCAGGATAGAATAAGGGATTACAGTTCCACACCCACTTCTAATGTGTGTGGAGCTTTCTCCCTCACACCACCAAGCAATTCTCAGTCACCAGCTGGGTGTCCTACAATTCAACTGAATTCTGACACTGTGTACCTGAAGATAGCATCAGCTTCCACATGTCAAGGGCTCCCTATTACAAGACTGCTCCCTCCCCCCATCTTCAGGCTCCAGCCACAAGTCCAGATTATCACCTGTGCTTCTGACCAATGGGTTGTAGATCAGAGGTTCCACGACACCCTTCTTAGGTTTCAATTAACTTGCAGGAATGGCTCACAGAAGTCAGAGAAACCTTTACTTACTAGATCACCAGTTTATTATAAAAGGAGGATAACTCAGGAACGGCTAGATGGCAGAAATGCGTAGGTCAGGGTATAGGGAAGGGACCAGGGGCTTCCACACCCTCTGGGAGGGTGCCACTCTCCCCAAACCTCCACGTGTTCATGTGCTCTCTGAATCCTGTCCTTTTAGATTTTTCCAGAATGGACATAGGCGTGATTGATTAAATCATTGGCCACTCCAGCCCATCTTCCCTTCGCTGGGAAGGGAAGTTCCAGCTGGGACTGAGAGTTCCAACCTTCTAATCCCTAGGTTGGTTCCCCTGGCAACCAGCCCCCATCCTTAGGTGTGGTCCAAAAGTCACTTCATTAACATAACAAAAGACATGTGTGTCACTCACATCTTTTTGAAAATCCCAAGGGTTTTAGTAGCTCTACAGTGGAAACCTGGGACAAAGACCAAATATATATTTCATATTATAAATCACAATACCCCAGGAATAATTACTTGCATCATACAAGGATTTTTGTTCCATATTTTGAAAAATAAAAATATTCACCACAGGATCATCTTAGAATGTCTCCATGATGCATTTAAACTCTTTGATTTACAAAATTTGAATTTGCACTTCACTTTTCTCAGAAAGCAGCTATCAAGTTAAGTGGATATAATACGCTTCAAATAATTGCTCTTCATAATTGTAGATGACACATAGTGATAGTTTTGCTTTTTTTTTTTTTGCTTTTATAAGGTTGAAAATACTTGAAAAACTGAAGAAACACTGATGCACGACTTAAAAGAGGCCAAAAGGCTCTCAAAATAAGGAACGAGGATCTAAAACAATCTTGTCATTTTGTGTTATGCAAACAATAAACACAAGCCAGTTTTACACCAAGGATACATGAGACATGGCAGAGACACCTCTGATGTACCACCCTCTTACACAGTAGTGTGGAGATGGTGGGGCAGGAGTGATTGGCCCCCTTTGGTGAAAGGAAGAACCAAACGAACCATGTTTTTCTTTTACATTTCAGTTGTTTTAAGTAGCTGCTGTTTTTACAGGATTCAAAACTCAAAAGGCATCCTACTCAGTGAAAAGTCTCCCTCCTGCCCCAGCCCAGGGGACTACTTTTGAGACTTCCTTGGATCTGACAGGCATCTCCTTGCCCACCACTCACTACCTCCATTACAAATATTTACTAAGAACTCTCTAGTGTTAGGCACTACTCGCAGGGGCAAGGAGACAGCAGAGAAGAAAACAAAAACCCTGATCACCTGGAACTGACATTTTAGGGGCACAGAGGGCAGACAACAAAGAGAAATGAAATTGACAGTATATCTACTAGTGAGAGGCGCCTTCCCGGAAAAGGAGTGCCAGACTGGAGAAGGTGCCATTTTCAAAGGTTGTTCTTGGAAGGCCTTTCCGATAGGGACGTATTTAAACAGATACCCGAACGAAGTAAGCAAGCGAGACGCAAAGCTCTTTGGAAAAAGTCTACTGGCCAGAGGGAACAGGAAACGCAAAGACATATTCTAGGAGACTTGTTCCTTGGACTGCTCTACTGTAAGACTAACTTCTGTTCCTGTTCAAAGGCAGGCTCATAGGAGAAATCACCTTCTCAATATTTTATTTAAATCCTAAGGTTGAAGTTGAATTGGTCATGGTGGTGACTTTTTTTCAAACCTAGCAATAGTATGTATTAATTGGGCCATCTTAAAAACAAAAGGATGTAGTTATTTATGGGAGTGAGAGTGAGTGCAAGAGTATAATTGGGGGGAGGGGCAGAGGGAGACAATCTCAACCGGGACTCCCTGCTGCCTGTGAAGGCCAGACTGTGGGGCTCATCTCACAACCCTGATATCATGACCTGAGCCAAAATCAAGAGTCTGTCGCTTAACGAAGCGAGCCACCCAGGCAGCCCTGTGCCGTTTATTTTTAAGAAAGGGTTGTGGTGTTGTTTTGTTTTTTTAAGCAAGCTCTATACCAAATGTGGGACTTAAACTCAGGACCCAGAGATCAAGAGTCACACTCTACTGACTGAGCCGGCCAGGCTCCCCAAGAAAGGATTGTTTTTATATAGGTGTACTTTGCTTAACTAAGCACTTTTTTTGGTGGTGGGGAGAAATAAGATATGCGTTGATTAGACTTATGTAAATCAAATATTTTCAAAACATTATACAATTTTGTACCATCTCTGAACCCAGCAAATATTGTTCCTACTTCTAATCTCTCTTCAATGATAACTTTACAGCAGTGCTTCGTAAATGGGGGAAATTTTGTACCCCAGGGTACATTTTTTTTTTTTTAAAGATTTTATTTATTTGACAGACAGATCACAAGTAGGCAGAGAGGCAGACAGAGAGAGGAGGGGGAAGCAGGCTCCCCGCTGAGCAGAGAGCCCGATGCGGGGCTCGATCCCAGGACCCTGGGATCATGACCTGAGCTGAAGGCAGAGGCTTAACCCACTGAGCCACCCAGGTGCCCCCAGGGCACATTTGGTAATGTCTGGAAGCATTTTTAGTCATGACAATTGCATTGGAGGGGGAGTTGCTGCTGGCATCTAATGGGTGAAGAGTAGGGATTCTGCCAATCATCTTATAGCCATGAACAGGACTGCTCCTCAAAAATTATCTGGTTCCAAATAACAACAGTGCCAAGGCTGACAAACTCTGCTTGAGGATAACAAGTTTAGGCTAAAACTTTCAGGAGAGAAGAGAGCTTTACCTTATGAGGCCAAAATTTCATCTAGTGCCCAAGTAGTCCAAGCAGGAAAAGGAAGACTCAGAGGCCAAGCCTGACCTTGAAAACTCCCCCTTTTTTTTCCCGAAATCAAACACAAATTTACAAAG
The DNA here is from genome assembly GCF_002288905.1 of Enhydra lutris kenyoni. NCBI lineage: Eukaryota > Metazoa > Chordata > Mammalia > Carnivora > Mustelidae > Enhydra > Enhydra lutris. The sequence goes on along the minus strand of NW_019154098.1, from coordinate 36,890,739 downwards.
CCATTCAATCCCAGAAAGCCAACCCCCAGGAAGGTTAGCCCTGCAGGCCCAGAGGACCTACTGGCTTTCTTGCTTTCTAGCACCTTCTTTCTTTCTCTTCCCTTGTGTGCTTTTTTTATTCCCTTCTTCTGCCACAGGCAAGAGGAGTTTTCTACACTATATTACAAATATGTTTTGCATGCATTCAGAAAAGAACAAGAATGTTTTAAATAGATGGCTATAGCAGCTTATAAAATTGTGGGTTAAAGTTTCTCTGCTAAAAGCTTTTTTAGCAGAAGTAATGGAGGGTGGAAAAGGTGTGAGTGTGAGGGGAGGAGCCGGATAAGGATGTTGTCACCCAGGTAACCATATTCTGAGTGGAAGAAAACCATCCTAGCTGCTCAGTAGCAGGAGAAAAAAGAGATGAGCATGATCTCTCTCTTCTCAGTTTCTTACTAGGTTTGGGAAAGCTTGGGAAGGGGAGGGGATATTAATATTTATGTTGCATTCAGTGTCACTTTGTATAGGAATAAAGAGCAGGGTGGGGAGGGAAATTGGTTTAGATTTTATTGAAACTACATATGTCCTCTTAGCAATGTGGTGTCCCGATTCCTCAATGGTATGGACACCACAAGAACAGGAGCTCTGTTTTTTGCTCTTGTGACCGTAATTACTATAAGAATAGCTACCTTTTTATTATTGTGGGCTTAAAGGCAGATGCTGGGTTAAAAGCTACATTCATTATCTCATGTAATCCTTAGGCTACCTCTACAAGGTCTATATTATTCTATGCTAAGGAAGCAGGGCTCAGAGAGGAAAAGTACCATGCTCAAGGTCATGTAGCAGAGACAGGTAAGAAACCAGGACTCCCCGCAGCTGAGTTCTTAGGCCCCTTCCCTGTGCTTGTGGCTGCCATGACCTAGGTTGCCTTTTGTGTTCTAAGGAAGCCCTGAGAATGCTCCCATTACTCTCTTTCCAAGTGAAAATGTAGGCATTTCTAACACAACTCGGTGAAAAACACACACTTTCATAAGCTTTAAGGGTAGAAAAGGTCACATTTCCCCCTCCTGTGCTGATCTTGACCTGGCACAAGATGACTGTGCCCCTTCTGAACTCTTTGATAGTCTACTTACATCGCTCCAAAAGCATCAAATTTGTCTTTGAATCTGATTTTTTGAATATATTTTATTTATTTGAGAGCATGAGAGTGGGGGTTGGGGGGTGGGGTGGGGAGAGCATGAGCAGTCGGGGGAGGGGCATAGGGAGAGGGAGAAGCAGATTCCCTGCTGAGTAGGGAGCCCATGTGGGGGGCTCTTTTGAATCTCATTTTTACACACATCCACACACACACACACACACACACACGATGACTCTTAGTTTCAAGTGGATTCCTATAATTCCATAGACCTGCATCCACATTTCTAATTCTACTTGCATTTCATTTGTTTCAGCGTCTATGTTTGGGACCTTCAGATGCCAGGCAGTGCTCAGGTGCTAGGGATTCAGCCCTGAATCAAGAGGCAAAAATCCCTCTGTCATGGAGCTCCCTTCTAGTTGTGGGAAAACTGATGGTACAATGGGAAAATATAGGGCATGTCAGAGGATGACAAGTGATATGGAGAAAAATAATGTAGGGGGAAGGGTATAGGACAGGTGGGAAAAGGGGTATCATTGTTGGGCCTTTTTGCTTACTCACCTTCTCAAGGACAGATACCAAACCAGTTAGTGTCTGGGACTCCTCACCTCTCATACTGCCTGGTCCTCCTGAGGCTCAAGAAATACTTGTCGATTACACCCAGGAGGCTAGTTTCACAGAGTTCATTTGGTATGGAAATAGTTTGCCTTCCACAGCTTTCAGTGAAAGACATATTGGTTACACTACTGAAGGCCCTTCCAAGAAGGAAGTGTCTATTTATTTTTGGGGTAGGTTCTCCACTTTCTATAGTTTTATCAGGACTCAGTGTATGCGGGCAGTTTTGAATGGAGTTTCAGCGTAAGCCCACAGAGAACAAAAAATAGATTTGGTCAGCAATGATGAAGCTTATTCCTTCTATGGAAAAGATGAGACATGAGGAATTGAAAGGCAAGAAATAATGCTGGTGTTGGGAAAGGAGATAAGAAAAAACAATGTACAGAAACAAGAAAGAAACAATAGAGAAAAAGGTAGAAGAGAATAAACTGGTAGAAAAAACCAGAGCCCTAACAAGAGCAGCCTCCAGACCCTAATTCTAGTGCATCTCAGAGAACAGGAGAGAGGACCTCGGTGCAGAGAGAGGGGACCTGAAAAGCCTAGTAAGAGCTTATATCTCCTCCCACCTAATATAACTATCCTAAATGATCCTCATGGTCCTCGACATCAAAAGGACAAACTTGGGAGAGGAGCACCAACTAGACAAGACTCTATGTGACAAGTGGATCAGGAAGTGCCGTGACCGTGGGCGGGGTAGGCTCTCCACAGGGTCGGCCCGAGTCCTTGCTCCTGAAGGTCAGCAGGGCAAAATGCAAATAGGCAAATGCGAAATTTTACTAGATCTATACAGAAAGCTTTGCTCATGCCACGTAATAATACTCCTCAAAAATGTCAAAAAAGCAAGGGTGAAGTCTCTTTTTAAAGACCGCTTTGTGATCATTTGAATGTCTTTAGCATCTGTCCTACATGGTTGAGGATTCTTGTCTTTCTGTATGTGGTGGCACCCACCACACCTGCTTTTTTTCCACCTGGGAGGAGGAACAGCAAAGAGATAGCAAATGACAGTAACTCAGGTAGGTGGCAGTTGGCAGCCCGGTGGAAGGACCCGAGAATGAGTAGAGGTGGGGGCTGGTAGGTTCTCCATATGGCCCACCATGACATGGCAAGGGCTCCTCTTCATGGCGGTACTTACATCCTCTCCTTAAGACCTCACACCACACTGAGACTGTCAAAGAAGATCCTCATGTCCTCTAGAACCTTCACCATCTCACAAGAATGGAAGTAGCATGGTTTACTACAAATTTGTTTCAGGAAAACCAGGTATCTTCTTTCCTTTCATTCTCCTGAAAGCTCTAGGAGTAAATGGAGGCACAAAGTGGCTCTGGGTCTCACTGCTAGTAATGGCTGGGGTCAGAATTTGAACCCGGCCCTGACTTGTTGGAGTGCTTCTCACTACCTCCGGCTTCTCTGTGGCATTCATGTGAGGGCAGCTTCCAGGCACTGAGAGGGTGAAGAGCTGAGGATATAAAAGGGAGCCATGTATGGTCATTTGCCCTGTTTATTTTTCCTGAAAACCTCCTCCTCCTCCTCCTCCTCCTAAAAAAAAAAAAAAAAAAAAGTATTGTGTTGGCATGTTTAAAAAAGACAAAATACAATTGAAGGTGAGCTATTCATAAGGCTTTCCAGCTGTATCTTCAACAAAATAAAAAAGTTTAAATGTGATCATGAGATCCTCACAGTGAATAATTCCCTGCAACCATCCATCTAACTCTTCGTGTACTTCTCGATCTAGAACTCCTACGACTGCCTTCTTCTTATTTTTTTTTTCAATGCATCATTGCCAGAAGCATCTAATCATTAGTCTCAAGAAATCAAATATTTGATGCTATCCTATAAAAAAAAGAAATGTTTCTGGTGTCGTCACTGATCCAGGGGTTGGGGGAAGGGTAATGACTAGACCAATTTATATTTTCTGGAGCACTTACAGCCTACAACCAAAAATGCATCCTGGCAGGAAGTGCTTTAATTATTAAGATCAGCAAATTGTTTGCCTTGCAGCCAGGCTCTGAGAAAAGCCTTCCCTTAGAGTCAGAGTATGACTGGGGAAGGGATTCTGCTTAAGCAGCAATCCGTCAAGCATTATCTTTCAAAATATTTACAGATTAACGGAGAGAGAGGTCACAGTTTCTGTGATATCAACACCCCAACGTATTTTTGGTTAGCTTGTTTCACGGAGAGAAGACAGAAAGACTGCAGATATCAGTGATCAGTGTGGGAGGCCCCCCAAAAGACAGGGAGAGGTGACTGGTTTGCTGACTGAATGGAACAGGAGCACAGTGGAGAAGAACAGAAAGGAGGACTTCAGATTACCACATAGGATGCTCTTTGCATGGCCCGAACTTGCTTCCTTGTGACGTCATCAAGTTGGGTGCTCTCCAGAGCTATGGGAGATCCAAGGAAGGGATAAGGAATATAAAAAGCTATTCATAGGAGAGCTGCTGTCTTCAAAAGGAAGGATTGCATAGGATAAACCAATGTCTTTTAAAACCCTAGCGCATTGATAGGAGAGGTGCGGTCCTCTATTTAGGGCGGCCACTTTTTAGTTCCTTAGTTTTAACATAACTGTACCTGATGCTTTCTGCAAGTGGCCCTGAAGACTTTAAAAGCATGTTTTAGGGCCACCTGGATGGCTCAGTCCCTTAAGGTCTGCCTTTGGCTCAGGTCTTGATCCCAGGGTCCTAGGATAGAGGTCCGTGTAGGGCCTTTGTAATTGGGCTTTGTAATGGAGCAGAGAGCCTGCTTCTCCCTTTCCCTCTCCTATCCTCTCCTCTCCGTTCTGCCTACGTGTGCTCTCTCTGTCAAATAAATAAATAAAATCTTAAAAAAATAAAAATAAAAGCGGGTTTTATATGGCCAAAGGTGGGGGAGGGGAGCATTGTGCTGGGGCCTCAGGTTTCAGTTTAAGAGCTTCACCTGCATCTTTAGTTGAAGTAGTAACTATAGGCTAGCTAACTGAACATAATAAAATAAAATAAAATAAAATATTGCATGATAAAAAAAAAAGCCAAATCACAGAAAAGCCTGATGGGATCAAAATAAAATGATCTTCATGCAATTTTGACTTAATCCCATGACAAGCTGCACCACTCGTTATGTGTTATAAATTAATATTTTAATAAATTCTGGAACTGTCTAGCCTTATTTTGTTGCACTATTATAATTACTGTTATTTCTTATTGCATTGTACTTCTGTATGTGTATGTGCTTTAAAAGCTTCAGCTTCTTAAAACCAAGCATTTGAAAAAAATACCAAATATTTTTACCCTACTTTGAATGTCTCCATTAAAAGAAAACTAGACCTGGAACTTCAAAGAAGGGAAACGACTCCAGCCTTTTTTAATTTCCCAGAGGTCGTATCTAAAGCCAAGTGTCCCTGTGCCAACTAACACTCAGGGAAAGACTTTGATAAATGCAATTAAAAAAAAAAAAAAAAGACTGGGTGCCTGGATGGCTCAGTCGTTAAGTGTCTGCCTTTGGCTCAGGTCATGATCCCAGGTTCCTGGGATCTAGTCCCATATCAACCTCCCCGCTCAGTAGGGAATCCTGATTTGCCCTCTCCCACTCCTGCTGCTTATGTTCCCTCTCTCGCTGTCTCTCTCTCTGTCAAATAACTAAATAAAATCTTAAAAAAAAAAAAGTCTTCCCGTTTATTTCCTTTTGGAAGGTTGGAAGGAAATCAAAATGCTTACTGAGAAGCAGAAAGTAGTCAGAATGAGGCTTAGCTCCTGGGGCAGAAGGCATGCATGTGAATTAGGGTGCTTCTGAGTTTGTTTTAATACAAAGCCCACATGGCCCTGATGTGGGGGGTAGGGTTTTAAATTTTACAGGACAGGAAAAGATTTTCAGGTGTTTTGTCCAGACATTGGGTCTGGGAGTCTGCAAACACGTCCCTCCCTCCTCCAGATGGGGGGTCTTTGCCCTGCTCTGCCTGGGACACATGGACCCTCGAAAACATGAACACGAATCTGCCTCTGTCAATACTTATGAGGGAAAGGGCAACAATATGGCCTTTAGAAAGATCAAGACACGTTGTCCCAAAAGAAATCCTCCATATTTCAAGATCCTCTGGGATGATTAAAATGCAGCAAATAGTTTAAGTACTCTTCCTGGAATGGTTTGCAAAACTAAGGAATATGAGAAGGTTACTTATGTGTATGTGACAAAATTATATTTGGCAAGACTTTCTCCTTTCTTTCTTTCTGGGCCTTTTTCCTGAAAATGGAGGGGGGGGGGTCCTTCTTATAATTATGGGATACTTAATGGACACACAAGCTTCTTTATAGTATTGATGGCTTATTCTTAGCTTGGCCCCATTTGTCATAAACTGGCAAGCCCTAAGAGATGCCATCAGCAGCTTAGAATTCCATGTTGTTAAAAAGTGCAACAATTTAGAACAAAAACAATCAGCACATTTATAATTAACAATGATTAATTTTAAAAGAGAACTATACCAAGCATAATAATTTTATGGCAAAACCAAATTACACATAGTATCTTTCATATTCTTAAACTGGTTCTTTTTGAATTCTAGAGTATTAAAATCAACCATTGACCTTATTTATTTATTTTTTTTAGCCTCTGTCCCCCTCTACTCTAAATGACTACACAATTTTCTCTGTCTAAAAGTAGATGAAGTCCCTTTCTCATGAATGCTACTTTTTCCCCCCTGTGCCTTTGGTTCTTTTTGTTGGCAAGGAGTTTCAGCTTCTAGTGATCTTGTAAAAACTTGGCACCCTCAGGCAGTGGGGACAAACACATGTCTAAGTCTCCCTTTTAGGTTTGAGGCCTCCACAGGACCCGCAGGGGGCCGTCTCCGATTTGTCCCTCACCGCAGCCACATTCCAGTGGATGCCAAGTAAACATTTGTTGACCAAAGTGTCCAAACGCAAGCCATTCTTGTGAGTACGCTTGTTATTTATTAAGCGCCCGCAGTGGGTCAGAGAGTCAATGAATTTCAGAGCTGGAAGGGATTTTAACGGTGACCTGGTCCAACCCCTTCATTTTATAAACAAGGAAAGAGATCCAGAGAGAAGTGCTGTGCCCAAGGTCAAACACCTAGTACTCTGCAGAGCTGGAAACGAAACTCCCGGCCAAGGCTCCTTCTGCTTTCCATAGTCCCCTTATGCCTCATCTGACCTGATCTCTGCCTACTAAAGATTTGTAGTTGAATGAATACCACATTTTTGAAGTTTAAGATATTTGCATAATGAGAATCATGGAATTGGGATCTACTTTTGGATTTAGGGGGAAACTGCTGAGAAGATAAAAATAGCAGAAAAATGAGCACCCCTAACAGATATTTTAAAAGTTGATTTGGCTTTAGTGTTCCACCTTGTCCCCAAAAAGACGTTAAGAAGTTTTAAAAGGGACATACGATATCACAAAATAAGACAAGTAAGGACGATACTATAAAACAAGTAAGAGAAATGACAGAAAAGAAATAAAGGCAGTAAAGTTAAGTCAGGATCTAGGGTGAGATGTGGGTACAAAGTACAAGAGATAAGCCCCAGATACTCACTACAAGGAGGCTACAGATTTGCTAAGCCTCCTCAGGAGAAGCCGGAACTGTTACAAGATTCATAATTCCCAGATAAAAAGCAAACTCAGCCCTGGAAAAGCACAACTCTCCTTACTAATGAGGCCAGAGAGAAGGTCCTTGCGTGTGTCCTCAGATATCCTACAGTATGTCAGGCTAAACCGGAATTGGAATGACAGCCCTTCTGAGCTGTTGGTGACCAGCCAGTCAACTCCCTCCCCAAGAACCACCAGAACAGAGACTTCTCAAGGTCACTGCCTGGCATGGAGTCTACTGAATTTGGAGAAGGAAGAAAGGATCCTGGGAATTTCCCTTCCGTAGAATTTTCCTGCCTTCCCTTCCTTTGGAGAAGGGCAAGAAGCATATGGGTATAAACACAGGTGCCCTTTTACTTGAGGAATCAATTTTCCTCCTCTTTGAGTGTCCAGACGCTCCCTGAAGTTGGCTCCCTTCCCCCTCGGTTTCAAAGACTCCCCGAGGGAGTTCTCTGAGGCCCCAGAAGGGATGGCCTAGGAGATGGAAGGAAGAACCTGGGGCCAGCTTCTAAAATAGCTGTTTATCCTGAATGGCTGGAAGGATTGGTTAAAAATGCAGAAATTGCTGCTCTGGGTAGAAGGCAGAGGACCATTTAGAGCTCTAGATATCCAGTATATAATGGAAGGAGGCAGAATTACTTGGGGTGGGGGAGGTAGGGGAGAGGGGAGTTAACTAAAGGGACAATGGCTCCCCATCGACCACTCCCCCTTAGTGAAAACACCAAAGATGACACCTGGGTTCAAAGGCTGAGAGTAAAGGTGTATTTAGATTGCTTTGCTGTAGAGGCAGAAGGAAATCTATGTCATAAAATGGTGATTTGTATTTTAGTTTTTATGTCTCATTTTGTTTTCCAGTCTACCTAGGAAACTGCTATTGAGAACAATAAGTGGAACCTGAATCAGCTCAGATGTTGAGGATGACATCCCAGCATGCAGGGGAAAAGGAATACATATGCAGATGGAACAAACTTTTTTTTTTTTTTTCAGTTTTAAACGTCTTTTTGATCTTGATTACCATAAGTATTACATAATCATTGTGAAAAATGTAGGAAGTAAACTTTAGAGGAATAGAGGCTAAAATCCACTATCACCTCATCCATGTTAAGGATCTGGTAAATTTCCTACCATTTTCATTCTTATGCCTTCTTTGTATACCTAATTGTGATTCTATTAGGGAATTCACTTGAAAATCAATTTCAAGCTGCAAGACAGTTCTTGGATTTGCTTCTTGTCATCATTCTCTAAGTCTGGAAGTTTGGATTTCCTTGGCAATATGTCTCTAAGTTATGACTATAATGTTAAGATCTTGATTTATAGCAAATCTCTCAGAACTTAACTATCTAAGTGAGCAAGTCCTCTTCAAGGTGTCTTGGGAGTTAGTGACAGGCTATCACCACACATTTATTTTAATGCTGCTGACTTAGCTCACAACGTTTCTGGAATTTCTCCTGTGGAATTACTTTCTGAGTCCATGGCATTTTCTTTTGAACATTATCAGATTGACAAGTTCTCCCACTTCTAGAGTGAGTTTGGTATTTAGAAACTGCCAAAAATTATCAGACGTTGGATCTGATGAATAAGGTACATGATCCCACAAGCTGGGCAGTATTGTTTTTGGTTAAAAACATGTTGGGCACCTGGCTCACTCGGAGGATCACGTGATTCTTGATTTCGGGGTTGTGAGTTTGAGCCCCATGTTGAATATAGAAATTACTTAAATAAATAAATAAACGTAAAAATGTATTGAGTCCCAATGTAATGAAACATTTTCTAATGTGGTGAAAAGGTTTTGAAGTGGAAGTCTTTTAGGAGAAGGGAGATTTACCCTCTCTCTGTGAATCTTAATGAATTCTATAATGTGGAGGGGAAAATTATCTCTGTAGCACCAATTCATTCCAGGTTTTCTGACTTGTAATTACACTTTTGGTGGCCAACACCTATTTGTTTTACAAAACTCCATAATTCCATTCTCAGTTTCTAGCAAAGCGAAAGGTATTCCTTATTCAAACATATGAGAGTCACCAAGGCAAACTGTTCTTACCCAATTAATGAGCTAAAACTACACTTACCATTACCATTATCTTGAGATATAGGCTTCATGCTTTAATTATCCTGTTACTCACTTAATAATGTTCTTTCTGTTCATTTCAGCCTGAATATTCTTTCTCTGGTTTCTACATCGATCTGGTAGCATAAACGGGGAAATTAGATGGCCCTGTTTGTCAGTTCCGATTGTTAATATTTCTGAAGGTTATCCTGTGTAGCTTTCTGAATTCTCAAGCTTACATAATATTTTAAGTACAAAGTATAACTCTACCCAGTGTTCTTTTTAACATGTTTTTTTTCTATTTGACAGCAAAAGATTGCAAGTGTTTTTATAATTCAAGGATTTTAGTAAACATCTTGAAGAAGAACCAACAATATTTCTCTTTATACTTTTTACCCTTTCAAATTCTTGTTTATTCCTGAGAAGTTGAGATATAGAAATGGTGAAACCGGGGTTGGGGCTAGATCTATACATATTTAAAAAAATTTTTTTTTTTGTTTTGTTTTGTTGCTGTCTTCTTGATATTCACTAGTTTTCTTTCTTTTTTTTTTTACGTTTTTTTTTTTTAATTTTATTTTTTATAAACATATAATATATTTTTATCCCCAGGGGTACAGGTCTGTGAATCGCCAGGTTTACACACTTCACAGCACTCACCATAGCACATACCCTCCCCAATGTCCATAATCCCATTCCCCCCCTCCCAAATATTCACTAGTTTTCTTATTCCTTGAAGACTAATCTCTTCTCTTCCACCTAAAAATGCTTTTTGCCTTTTGGTTTGGTCAATTCTGTAAAAGGAAAAAAAAGTATTATCTGTGTATTAGGCAGCCATTTGACTAAAAAAAGGATGTGGGTGTATCTATCTATGCATACATATTGCTTGTATGCGCATAGACTATTCCTGGAAATAAAAGAAAGACATGGTGACATCAGTTGTCTCCAGGAAGAGAAATCGGGCCACAATGGGTGAGGAGGGAGGGAAACTTGACCACTCATCTTTTTTGAATCTTTTGAATTTTTGGACTATGAAGAATGCCTTTACTAATTGAAAAAAACAAAAACCAAAAAACCAAAACCGACAGTTTTAAAAAAATAGAAAAATCAAGGACAAGGAAAAAAAAATCCTTTCTGTTGGGCTGAGACTGTACCTTAGAGCGAAGATTTAAAGAAAAATTATTCCCTTTCTTGCTAACTCCATCTCTACATGTTCATTCCTTCTCTCACTCTGGCCAACAGCTCTTAGCTCCTATTGACTGGGTAAGAGCTTTGAATTCACAGGGAGCAACAGCATTCAGGGTCCTCAAGCTGTCCCTCAATCCTGCAGTACACAGCCTCAGCAGAGTGCTGGTGTTCCTCCACAGAAAAGATGGAAGCCACCTCCTCTGGTTTTCTCATCATAGCCTTAGCCTGGACACATCATAAGTAAATATCTTTTAATCAATGTGTTCAAAACTACATCCTTTTTGAAGAACTCTAGGAGTGTTTTTGTCCTTTGCCATTCATTAAGTACCCATGTTTTTCTCACCTCTGAGCGTTCGAGCATGTAGCCTCTCTTTGTCTAGCTAATTCTTAGTGACATTTAAGTCTTTCTTTCTTTCAATATTTTATTTATTTATTTGAGAGAGAGAGAGAGCACACAAGCCAGGGTTGGTCTTGGAGTGGTAGAGGGAGAAACAGGTTCCCTGCTGAGAAAGGAGCCTGATGCGGGGCTTGATCCCAGGACCCTGGGATCATGACCTGAGCCAAAGGCAGACACCCAACCAACTGAGCTGCCCAGGCACCCTTAAGACCTTATTTCTTGAGCTCAATGAGACTTAGTGGCTGATTAGTACAGGCTACCTCCTTCTTAAGTAGAAGGTGATTGCCTTTAACCTCCCTGCTTGCATTTCCTCTGTCCCCCACTTCCACAGCCTAATTTAGGACTCTCTGCTTTTGCTCCTTGATGTCTGACACAGCAAATACCTATACAATAAATACTTGAATAAATGAATGAATGAAAATCGTGTACGCTTGTCCTAACTTTACCTCCTAGCCACAGTATCAGAGGATCTCTGTCTCTCCTGGGTTTCAGAGGTGGGGAAGGATTTTCCCAAGCCTTAGCAGTATAGTCCATATATATTTGATCTCCATAAACTGAGTGTCCATCAAATTGAAGAATGCTGGCATCCTCTTGCCTCATGATGGGTAGACACTATCTAAATTGAGTTTTCAGTGGGAAACTTATGTGAAAAATAAAAATCTCAAGTCCCACCTCTCAGAAATGTTACTTCTTGTCCAGTACCATTGGACTTATCTCTGTCTTTTGGGCTTATTTTCAATTGTTTGTTTATGAATAGCTATAACAGAGGCAAAGTTTTAGGTAAACAGTAATCTTTGAGAGCTAAACCATAAAAAAACTTACTGTTCTATGGAAAGTTGACTTACATAACATGCATATACTATAAAGTTGGAAGGACTGATGACAAAAATGATCCAAAAAGTTTTTGAAACATTGAAAAAAGTTGAAACTAAAAAAGATGAAGTTTGACAAGATTAAATTAAAGCTCTGCATTTAGGTTAAAAAAAATCAATGCACAAGCAGAGGGTGGGAAAAAGCAGGCTTGGAAGCTGCTCATATGGAGAAAGTCAATTATAACTGACTTAAATGTTCAGCCAATGGTATGATGGTGTTACTTTAAAGATTAATGCATTGAGATTCCCTTAAAGACACTGAGGGTTGGACTCAGGAACTAGAAGCCCTTTTTGCTCACTGAAATCAGTCTGCTATATCAAGGCACCACCTTCTCAGAATATCTACAGACCAGAGCACATGTGTAATAGTGATTTTCAAACTGTGGGTTGCCATCTATGAGTGAGTATCAAATCCACTTAGTGGACAGCAACCAGCCTTTCAAAAAGTAAAAAGAACACAATAGATTACTGTTTTCTGGAACTTCGGCTTCACTTACGTCATGTATATATGTCCTGATGATATATAAATTGGATTTCTTTCTGTGGGGTGTAGTCAACAGAGTTCCAGAAACACTGATGGAAGGAACGATGTCCAGATGGTATGAGGGATGGACACCTGGTTATTTAAGAAACAGTTGCAACAATCAGGAATGTTTAGCTTGAAAGGGAGAAGACTACAGGACGACATAAAAGCTGTCTTCCAATTGTGGAAGGTCTGTCATGAAGAGGAGAGAATGGCTTTGTTCTCTGCTATTTCAGGAGACAGGGGTTCAAGGGAGCGAGTTTTGAGATCATTACCCAGATAAACTATCTGACAATCGGAGCTGTCTATCAATGGAACTGCAAAATAACACATTCTGAAAATGCTTAAGCCTGAGACAGGGGACCATCTGTCACCGTTACTGTGGCGGAGAATCTTACATTGGGAGAGAGGTTGAATCAGACATCTCTGAATGTGTCCTTCAACTCAAAGATTTGACCATTCTATTTTCTCCTGTGGGTGTGTCTGAATTTCACAGGTTATGTGCTTTCGATCAGGTGATTGATTGAGCCGATACTTGAAACCAAAACTTATCTTATATGCTTGTCATATTCTGAGTCGCACCATTTAAGTATTAGTCATGACGTAGCTATTATTTTACAGATGACATTCCTAAGGTCACTTGGATACTTGGGGCGAAGTGAGAGGGGACCAAGGCCTCCTGAATTCTAGGCTTTCCACTTACCTCTCCCCCCCGGTGGTGGCCTCTCCCCCCTGAATATCAGCACCGAAGCTGCTTGGGTTGTGACTCTGTGGGCTTCCCACCTCAGGATCATTTCTCATCTCGCTTGTAAGAGAACGTTCAGTTTTTACCTGGCTGTGACTACCTGCTGTAAACACCATTGTCTTCCAAGCTCTCTTGCAGCTAGATATGGTTAACTGAACTCAATTATGTCCAAGGAATACGCATGGAAGGCAGTTTCTGGAAAAGTTGCCAAAAAGACAGCTACTATGTGCCCTTGGCTCATCAATCTCCTCCTTCTTCCCCTCCTCCTTCCCACTGGGGGGATCTCAAATGGCCATCTTGAACTGGGAGGCAGAACCCAGGTCCCAAGGATGACAGAGCCTGGGTCCCTATAACCATGTAATTGCCATATTTTGCCATAATTGCCATAATTGCCTTGAGTGGTTCTTTTATAGGATGAAAGAGAAGGAAACTTCTGTCTTCTTTAAGCCAATGTTATTTGTTATACGCAGTTGAAGCCAATATCAAGTGATAAGCAGTGTCTTTCTCTCACATGTGCACATTGGGTGTCCCGCCTTTATTTGCTATAAACCTGGCAGGATACCAGATCTTCTGAAGTTAGAATTTGGGTATCTTAACATCTTTCACAATAGGTGAACACCTAAAAATGGGCCAGTTTCGGTCTAGGTATTCCCAGGGTTAAAATGGGGGTACATTTGCAAGCAAATTGCTCTTTTAGTATATTAGAGTATATTTAATGTATTTAGTAAATAATTAGTATATTTAGTATATTATATATTAATATTAGCATATTTAGTATAGTATACTTAGTATATTAAATGCTTCCTTCCTTAGTAGCCCCAGTAAATGAGACATCCAAAGCTTCCTGACTCAGGCATTCAGAGAGTTGGACCCACCCATCGTCCTTCTCCCCTTCAGACAATTTTTGCAATAACAATAGTCCCCTCCGTCTTTTTCTAGTCTCGATTCATCCTTGCAACCATACTCAACCTTGGTTTATCATCCTTTTCTCACCACTTAACTGCTATAAAATGGGACTTTAGGTGACTCGGATTCTGGGCAGGGCCCAGATTTTAAAGAACACAGGAAACTTGCACAACCCTTTCCATTCTCTCAGGAAAGGGGAATTTGAGATGCTCCTTTCATGGTCATGCCAACAGCGCAGCCGCAAGATTCTGTCAGAGTCCTTGTGCAAAGAACAGAGAATGATGTGTGAGACCTGAAGATGGAACTTTTCCATTTCTACTGCTATTGTCTCTTTTCAGATTTACAGCAACAAGTCGAATCTGCTGGATCTTCTAGTCAATTCTATTCTATTCTGTTGATTCTATTCTATTGTAACTTTCTCTCATAACTTGGATTGACTGTGATGTTTGCAGATAATAGTAGACTTCTTGATTCCTGCCTCAGAGCGCTTCCCATAGTGGTACTCAGTAGTCCCTTTGTACTTTGGAATAAATTTGATATACTAGAAGTTGATGTCTCACACACACGTCCTTCATAAGTGTATACTGTTAGAACTGAGAAAAAGTAATAGAAAGGCACGTCATTGTTTTGGGGCTATGATTCGCCTAGCAGCCAGAGTTCTGATGATGCCATGAATTTGAAGGATTTATGGCATTATAGAGCCTTGATCTAAAATCTGAGGTCCTGCCAAGATTTCTTTAAAAAGCACATTTTCCTTAAGAGTAAAAAAAAAAAAAAAACCCACATATTTATATGATATTCTATGCATATACCATAGGAGAAAAAGAATTATAAACTGCTGAATAGCATAGCTAAAAATGTTTGTTTCAAAGACAATCCAGAGTCTCTATAAGAAAGTTCCAAATTGGACTAAGAGTAGAATAAACATGGCTTTTGCAAAAAGCATCTGGCGTGGTCCAACAGAGCCAATGGTCCAACGGAGCCAACAGTGCTGCTCAAGGCAATCTCCGTAGCCACCTCGCACTTCTATTTTCTCTGATGCCTCAACGATACATTTAAAAATCGTGTTTAGAAGACTCATTCATAGTGAGGCATTAAAGAAATATTAGACCTCTAGAATTGACTTTGTAACACATACTGTCACCCCTACCCTCTTCTCTCTTCCCCCAACTCCCCCTTTAAAGTGAACTACCAGGCTATCATGCTCATAAGAAAAACAAAGGGAGAGACCCACTAAAGCAGAGGGACTTTACTTTTCAGATCAATTCCTTTTGAAGGATTTTTCTTTCTTCTTCTTTTTTTAAAGATTTTTATTTATTTATTTGCCAGAGAGAGTGAGAGAGAAAGAGAAAGCACAAGCAGGGGTAGTGGTAGGCAGAGGGAGGAAGCAGACTCCCCACTGAGCAAGGAGCCCAATGAGGGGCTTGATCCCGGGACCCTAAGATCATGACCTGAGCTGAAGACAGACGCTTAACCAACTGAGCCACCCAGGTGCCCAAGGATTTTTCTTTTTTTGGTGGATACCTTTAACAGGAGAGATAGATGAGAAATCCACAATAACTAAACATCCATAAAAGATGAAGTGTGTCCCGCAGTTAGGACAGGAATCCTTTGGCTCCTCTTTGGCATACCCCTGCCACTTTGGGCCACTCAGGTTTCATACTGGCTCAGCTCCGCCAACTCTAAAGGGGAAAGTGATACCTGCTTCTCAAAGACGGAAATGCATTATTGTCTTGATTTAAAGGAAGTCCCTCCTCACTGCCACAAATGTGAGAATGAGAATCATTTCGAGCCTGAACAGCTCAGTTATTTTTTTTTTAAGATTTTATTTATTTATTTGGCAGACAGAGATCACAAGTAGGCAGAGAAGCAGGCAGAGCGAGAGGGAGAAGCAGGCATCCCGCTGAGCAGAGAGCCCGATGTGGGGCTTGATCCCAGGACTCTGGGATCATGACCTGAGCCGAAGGCAGAGGTTTAACCCACTGAGCCACCCAGGCACCCCAACAGCTCAGTTATTTTAATACAACAAAATCCTAATGGAACAGAACACACTGATGCTCATGGAAATAAAGTTTACTTCTGTGTAGTCTGCATGAAATCATCACAAGGCCCAAATCTCATTGAAATGGGATGCCTCTGAAATTCCTCAGCTTGAAAAACTTCCCTTCCAGGAGTGTGCTGACAGAGCGACATTTTTCTCCTGCCCCTACAGAAGCCTCCATTACTCATTCTTAGCCCTGTCCCTCCCAGGTGACTCCACCCAACACGATCACCAAGTAAGGCAATCCTGCAAGTGAGTTTTCCTTCTATTTACTGGAATTTCTTAGTGAACAGGAGGACTTTTAAAGGAATAGACAGTTCTCTTTCCTTTTTGACACTCTTGATTCATCAGCCAGGGAGAGGTTTGGAAGCCTATAGAATAGTGTTCCTCAAACTTGGTGCACAGCAAAATTGCTCAGGGAAATTAAAAAATACCGATGACTGATTGATGGGGCTGGGCATTGGGATTTGTTAAGGTTCCTCAGGTGCTTCTAATGTGTGTGTATTTTGCGCTGGGGGAGTTGTTGAGAACCACTATTAGCTCTTAAAATTTGTGCTCCTTTCCTGTGAGAAGCCACAGTCAATTGTAAAATTAGCTGTCACTAAATTGAGCACTCCCCAGGCCAAGCACTCTGGTAAGTGCTTCACAAGCGTGATGTCATTGTATCCTCCCCACAACCGTGTGTCAGGCCCTAGTGATAATCTTCATCATCCGTCTAATGCAGCAAATATTTATTGAACACCTCTGTTGTTCTAGGCACCACTGTGAAAACATAGATGAATAAGACATGGTTCATGTCCTTGAAAAGTTAATGATAACAGAGACTCATGACAACCATAATATCACCCAGAATATTTTTCATGAGAGAGGTCAAACTACCAACAAGGTTCAGAGGAGGGCGTGCATACAACAGAATGGGGGGACCAAGAAAGGTGACACCACAGGCTCAGTAGTCTGCTGGAGCCTGCTCCTTCTGGTCTCTGAGAACTGATAGGGAGATGTTCAGAAATTTTGTGAGTCAGTTGAAGTCAGGGTGGTGGCTTGAAATTGGCCTTGGTGGGAGTATTGACACTATGAAAATTGGCAAAATGCTACAAATCCAGGCTCTTTCTGTTCACAGAGCTGGTTGTTCAGTATTTACTGGCACACCACTGATGGATCTTAAAAGGTGTGTAGGATTTTGTCCTGAAGAGGGGGCCCTGTGGCAGGTAGAAAGAAGAGTGTGACCGAAGACAAAGAATTGGGAGAGAACTCAAGCTTGCTCAAGTAAGAAAGAAGAGTCTAGTTTGCTTGGAGTAAGAGACATATGGGAGATTCATTGGAATTACAGCTGAAAAGCTGAGGGAGGACTGTATCTATCAAGTCTAAAGCTCCTGTAACTCTAATAGACTCTAATAGAGTCTGACACATAGTAGGTGCTTAGAAAAAGTGAACACTTTTTTCCCCCTTTTCTTTCTCAAAGAAAGTTCAGACTTTTGACATCTAAGGCCCTCTGTAAAAACCTTATGAGGGAGGTATTTTTTTTAAATGATGAGACTGAGAGGATCAGAGCGATGGAGAAACTGGGCAAGACCCACAATTAATCACTGAGTCTTCAGGCAGCAGAGTGAGGTGGATAATCATGCTGAGATGGTGACTGGGAGGATGGAAGTACCATCTGCAGAAATGGGGAGTAGAGAATGAGGGGAGACCTGGCAGCGACAGTGTAATTTGGGAGAGAAATAGGGGCCAGAGGTATGGTTGGAAGGTCACTACCCAGGGCTTAGTAAACAGGAGCCTCTCTTCCATTTCTTTCTCTCTTTCCTTCTGTCTTAAAGGGTTATTTATTTATTTTAGATAGATAGAGAGAGAGAGAGAGAGCATGTGTGTAGGAGTATGAGTGGGGGGAGAGGCAGAGAGAGACTCCCCAAGCTGACTCCCTGCTAAGTGTGGAGCCTGAAGCGGGGCTTGATCTCACAACCCTGAGATCATGACCTGAGCTGAAATCAAGAGTTGACCACTTAACCGACTAAGTCACCCCAGACACCTCCCCGCCAACCTCTTAGGATTTATTGGGTATGGAGGGCCCCTGGTTTCTCTCATTCCCATTCCTCTCTTGGAGACTGAGAAGCCCTTCACTTTAATCTGTAGCAATATTAGAGATCATAGATCAACAGTAGCCCCCCAAAAGTACTAAGGATTCTGGGGACTGCACATAATGTCCCCGGAGTTTTAGGCCAATCTCTGGAAGTTAGGATGCTTTTTCAAAGTATCAAACCATACTAGGCTCTTGAGTTTTAAGACATGACTTTAGTTGGCTTCAGGGTGGAATAACTCTGAACTAAGTGTTTCTGCCTCTCAAAACCAGGAGAACCTGACCTTTAGCTCACACAATGAGGCAGATTTCTTGAATCTATCCCAATTAGGCCTGACCAGCTGATGAGAGCTATCTGAAAGGAGAAAAAACGTGCCCTTCACCTCCCTGTAACTGGCCCGTGGCGGACAGTCCACCCCAGCAGAACTCCGTTAGTTGAACTTAAAGAATGGGTTTGAGGGTCAGAGTAGACTTTTTTAGAAGTAGCTAATCTGTTCACATCTCAGCACTGGTGGAAGGCCCAACCTGAGGATTCTTCTGCTACACCTTTTTCCCCCTAATTGTTTTAAAGTAGGCTCCACACCCAACATGGGGCTCGAACTCACAACCCCAAGATAAAGAGTTGCATGCTCTACTGACTGAGCCAGGTGCTCCTTCCCCTGCCTCACCTTGAACAAACTCCTGAAGTACAAAGACTCTCCAGGTGTGGAGAGCCCTGCCTTCTTCTAAAACCCTGCACACTGTGAGGAACATCTTTTAATCCTAGATTGCCTTTAAAAATTTCTGGGTACAGATTGTTCCAATTAAATTCTTAAATGTCAAAAGTTTCTTAAAATAAAACTCCTTAAAATAAACTAAATCAGCCGTTCTGGATTCCAGCCAACATAAATCAAAGTACCTAACCAGATGGGGATTCTGTAAACTAAAGGTAATAACAGTTGTTCATAGCTTAGGGCCTGCTGAAAAGAGCAAAAGCCATGGGATAGGTCATTTTTCCTTTTCCACTTGCTTTTCAAAACATGGGGTTACATCCTAATAAACAAATGAATCGTGCTTCCTGCAGCACTTGTTCACAGAAACCCCAAAACATGCCTGTGACATTCTGGAAAAAGCTGAAGTCCAGTGAGCAAAACAAGTGAACATATTGAGAATGAGAGAGAAATCCAGCATCTGCTCGTCTAACCTGGGGAGGAGCATGTGGGATCCATCACTCCAGTCGCTGCCAGCCTGAACGAGGACCACAGCCGGATGCTCCCTGACCGGAGCCAGCAAGCATGGTCCCTCTCACCACGCCACCGACACCTAGCGGGGTGCCTGCCACCAACAAGACGCAGCTGTGCTAGAAATGGTTTCCTGTACAACCACTGACCATACCACAAACAGAAACCCTGCACCAAGCCCTGAGGGCTTGTCCGGAGAGCAAAGCATAACTGTTTGGAAAGAAGTGCTTTCTAATAACCTAAGGAAAGTGATGCCATCACATGTCTTGCTACCCCACTGGATGGGGATCCTGTGAGCTGTCAGGGTGAAGTGGGGTGGGAAAAGACCCAGGCCAAGGTCGGACACAGACAAGAACAGAGGCAAGTGTCCAAGCCTGGGCTGTGGAACTGCCAGCACCACAGGGCATTGCGCAAGGTCAGTGTGGAAGCAACAGCCGGAGCTGCCAAGTGGGGACTGGGGTACTTGGTTGGTGGACAGAAAGGGTAAAGAGGCCAACCAGGGAACAGCGGGACCCCTCTTCTTTCTTTGCCTGGGTTACCCACTGGGTGTCCTTTGTGCCTGGGCTCAGACCTCATTTTCTCAAGGCAGTTCCCCGGGCAGGGTCAAGTACCCTCATTCACTCTCCGATCACCCTGTGAGTCTCCTACAGAGCACTCATAATTGAAATGATTTATTGATGATTAATTATGCAGTCCTTCCTGTTAGAAAACTCGACAAGGTGGGCCTGGGTCACATCTGTCTTCTTTACGGCTGCATCTCCAATATCCAGCGCGGTGAGTGGCCCATTGTCAGCCCTCCGGACATCATTTTGGGAGGAAGAAAAGATTAATAAAGGGCACACAGGAGAACAGAGGGCTGGAGGGAGGTACACACAGAGCCTGGACCCGTTGAGGATCTCTTTTCTGAAAGCTGTGGGCAGACTCGCCAGCGTGGGTGGGCGTGGCTGACCCAGGCCAGTAGCTGACCCCTGTGGTCCACAGTCAAGGGCAGATGGTTGAGAAACCTAAAACGTGAATCTCTCTGCTTTATTTCTTGGTGTTTCATCCCTTGACGAGGTTTTTCTTTCTCCAGTGTTCTGAGATGAAAACATGCTGTAACTTGAACTATAGATCCTTCTCAAGGATGACGGTATGTTGAAAGAATGTAGTTAAAATGCTCGTTAGGGATCATCTACGGTTGTGAAGAACAGGGTAGAGGAACAGACTCCCTCACTCCTTGAATTTACCCAACAAGATTTTACCAAAACAGAATGAGCCTCTGGGAAAAAAAAAATTATAATAATAAGCATTTATTATACCATTCAGACAAAATCTAATAAAAGATACCTGAGGGATAAAGGCAAAGAAACAGCTTTAAGAAGCCTGCATGTGACAGGCAGAGATGTTTAACAATAGCTTTGATACCCATAGAATTATTGTCGTTGACTATCAGATCAGTGGCAGATGGAAATCCCAGAGCGGAAATGTGACTGGGACAATGGATTTGGGACTATTAGCCGCCGGGGGAGGTGGGGGGAAGAATCAGGGCTCCTTAAACTTTAATGTTCTCAAATTTACCCGGTTGAGTAGGTCTGGGGTGGGGGCCTGGATTCTGTTTTTTTTTAACCCTCTCCCAAGCAATGTCCCTGCAGGTGGGTTTTGGACCACACCTTGAGCAGCAAGGCTGTCAGCAGATCTGTTGCTGTAGAGAAAAAAAATACGGGGGAAAACAGTGAATTCCTCGAGCGGAGACACCATCTCTGGAAATTGTGCCTTTCCTTGCAGCCTCTTGTGCACACCAAGCTCATGTCTTTCTGTTCTACTTAGATTCTTCAGGCTGCAAGAAATAAAAGGTCTGAGGGCTGAGGTTGGTGGTGAAGAAACAGCAAAGCAGTGAGGGTGATGGAGACTTCTGAAACATGGGATCTGTGGACCAGCCAGGCCTTGAAGAGACGGGAACCTGATATCGTGAGGAATCTGGGGCAGCTAGAAGGACCTCAGGGGCAAGGATATGTGGAATTCATCACTCTCTTGCTATTCCTCAAAGGGCTTTCCTCTATCTCACAGCTTTGCTCCCCTGTGTTTCCTCATGACTTCTGTTTGTTCACAGCCTCCCCAGTACTGCCTCTAACCCACACAGCCCTTGTCAGCTTCCTTTCAGCATTTCTTCCGCTGAGGGCCCCTCTCGTTCCTCCTTCAGGCTCCCAGAGCAAGGACAGGACTCGATGACCTTGTGTCAGGCAGAACTGGTGGCTTGGTTTCTCTTCCCTGGGGTCAGGCATGCCCCAGGGAGAGGACAGACAAGAGATGGCCAGGAGTTCTGCCATGGCTGCTGGGGGCACGTGCATGTGTTCCAGGAAGGGTGTGTGTGTGTGTGTGTGTGTGTGTGTGTGTGTGTGTGTGTGCGCGCGCGCGCACACGAACTCTGGGGGGGTGGGGAGCATGGTATTTGCCTCCTCCAGGAAACCCAGGGCTGGATTTCCAGATTTTGTGGTCCCTGGAGAGTTTCTTGCTCATGGCTGCTCTCTGAGGCAAAAAATATCTTTCTTCAGAAAAGCATTGGGAGACTCGCTATTTGGAAAGTTCTGGTCTCCTCTCCTGAAAGTGGGGGAGGGGGTGTTCATTTTGCAGTCTTTAAAGGGTTGATGGTTTTCTGAAGCCTTCTTTGAGGCTAAACCCCAGATCCTTTCCCACCCCTCTTATCTGTGGGCTATGGTTGGCTTGGGGTCAGTCGGTCACTGCTCCTCATGCTGGGTTACGAGATATGCACCCAGGCATATGCCTACATGCATCTTCTAGCCACTCCTTCTATGAGTAGTTATTGATCCCTCAAGGTGCCAGGCACTAAAATCAGGCCTAGGGATTCAGCAGTGAACAAAAAAGAACATCTCTGCCCTTATAGAGCTTATGTTGTGGGGGGGGAGGCAATGGATGAATACCACAAAAACATAAATTCTACATTATGTTAAAAGGTGATGTGTACTTTGGGGGAAAAGTTACCACAGAGTTTAGGGGTTAGGGAGTACTGGTGAGTGGGAAAGATGGGTTGAGATTTTTAGTAGCGTTGGGAGGAAAGGTGTCATTAAGACGATGACATCTGAGCCAAGCCTAGGAGGAGGTGAGGGAAATCTTGAGGATTTTGCAATATCCCTCAGGACAAGACACTAGAGGCACCTTGGAGTCTTGTGAAACCAATCCTAAAAACACAGGGAATAAACAACAGAGGAGTTAAGAGCATGACATGTCGGGAATATTCCACGGCCATGCACCGAGAAGGGTCCATGCAAGTATTTTAGGGGCAGTGGCAGTGAGAAGATTTGAGAAAGAAGGGTCATAGCAATAACACGCAAAATAGAGGCAAAATTGAGGTTCACTTCAGTGTATTATTCTTTCCACTTTTTTGGTAGTTTTGAAAAATTCAAAATGGTTGCAAAGGGTCTCAGCTGACACAATGGTATTGTGGTTTCAGAGGAGAATAGTTTCACTATTAGGAGGTGAAGAATTTAGGGATAATATGTCACGATGTCTGCAACTTTCTATCAAATGGTACTTAAAAATATCTTACAGAGACAGAGATAAGCAAATATGGCCCCATGTTGCCAATTTCGAACGGAGCTAAAGAACGTACTATAATGCACCATTCTTGCAACCTTTCTATAGATTTGAAAATTTTCAAAATAGAAGGTTAGATTTCACTCTTAGGTATTTACTCAAGAGAAATGAAAATATAGGACTATACATAGATTTGTAGGTAAATGTTTATAGCAACATTATTCCTTATAGTTCCGAATTGGAACCATTCCAAATGTCCATGGATTGTTAAGGGTTAAACAAATTTGTGGCACGTCTATGCCGTAGAATACAACTCAGCAACAAAGAGGAAACTACTAGTAGATATGCTACTGGGAGGACCAACCTCAGAAACATTATGTTATGGGAAGGAAGCTAGAAGCCAATGTCTACATAATAGGTAATTTCAATTATGTGGACCATTCAGAAAGGGAAAAGGGAATACAGATCAGAGGTTGCTTAGGGCTGAGTTGAAAATGGGGATTGATTGCAAACGAGTATGAGCGAACTTTCTGAGGTGATGGAAATGTTCTAAAACTGGTTTGTGGTGAAGACTGTGCAACTCTATACATTGACTAAAAATTCTCACATTGAAAGCTGATAGTGGGTAAATTTTGTGGCATGTAAGCTACGCCTTTATAAAGGTGTTGAAAACAAAGTTGAGAAAAACCTCAAATTTCCTTTCTCTACCTGGAAATCTGATGGTCAGACTTTATTCATTCAAGAGATTATTATTATTATTATTATTATTTTTTGAATCCTACTATATGCCAGATACTGTGTGCTAAACCCTGGGAGTACGGTTTTGAGGTCTGGTAAGTTTTATGAGCTATTTGTTGGGCCTGTTTTCTATGAGATGTGCCTGGGCATAGAGGTATGGACTACATTGCTGCTTGCTTCGTCTGAGTCCCACCAAAAGCAAAGCCTGAGATGAATGTGAGTGATTTATTTGGCAGGTATAGTGGGTAAAATGGCGGCCTCAAAATGATATGTTGGCGTCCTAGGCCTCACAACCTGTGCATGTGACATTTAGAAAAAGAATCTTTGCAGATTTGATTAACTTGAAGATCTCAAGATGTGAAATTGTCCTGGGTTACTCGGGCGAGTCTTAAATCCAACGACCAGTGTCCTTAGAAGAGACAGAAGAGGAGAAGACCTGGGCAGAGGAGGAGAAAGCCACCTGGAGACAGGGACAGAGATTGGAGGGATGTAGCCAGATGCCAAGGAACACCTGAAGCTGCTAGAAGCTGGAAGAAGCAAAGGAGGGTTCTTCTAGAACCTTCAGAGGGAGAGCAGCTACCACCCTGACTGTGGACCTGTGGTCTAGAACAGGGAGACGTGAATTTCTGTCATTTTAAGCCCCTGAGTGTGTTGTGATTTGTTCTGTCAGCCTAGTAAATGAATCCAGCAGGTGACTGACTGTAGGTGAGGGAGTGAGGAGGTGAGACACAGTAGGGAGCCGAGCCTGTCAAGGGAACAGAGAATGTAGAGCATCTCATCTCTGCCCTGAGGGCCTTTCTGGGGAAGAAGGGGTAAGAAGGGCATCCACCAGCCCACTCCTTGCTGGTTAAAGGTAGCTCAGTTTTATTATTATTATTTTTTAAAAGATCTTATTTATTTATTTGACAGAGAGTGACACAGAGAGGGAGGGAGTATAAACAGGGAGAGCTGAGCAGGGAAAGAGAGAAACAGACTTTCCACTGAGCAGGGAGCCCAATGCGGGACTCGATCCAGGGACCCTGAGCTGAAGGCAGATGCTTAACCACTGAGCCATCCAGGCGCCCCTAGTAACTCAGTATTATTAATATCACTTATTACTAGTTAATGGAAGGTTCTCATGTTCCCATTACATTTGTCTCGGGTGTGGGCTCTACAATCCTACACTCAATCAACCATCTCCTTGCACACATGCCAGAAATGATGCCAGATGCTTCGTGGGGAGCCCGGAGCCCCTGACTTCAGCCTTGGTGGCGCCCAGCTCAGGGTAGAGACACAGTGGGTGAACTGCTGGGGTTCTCACTCCCCTCCCCCCTGTCTGTCCCTCCTCCTGCCTCCTGGTCCCAGTTGTAGTCACTGCCAAGCAGTGCTTCCCGCAGCTTTCGTTTTTGCCTGCCTGTTCTTTGTTGCTCCCAGCCAGCAATGTTCTTTTTTTTTTTTTTTTTCCATTTCTTTTCTTTTCATTTCTCTCAGTGGAAGCCTGCAGTGCTTTCAGCCAAGACTGGGTGGGGAGCTCTCAGGGTCTGTCTGTATCATTTGATAAAGATCCCAGCATCAGACTCGGTATTTCAGATCTAGCTTCGCTGATCGGTCGCCTGGTCACACCCCCCTTCCCACGGGAGGATTCCTGGCTACCACTTAGTACAGAATACATATGCATATCTGAAATGAAAAACAAAAATGTATCTGGTCATATTAAAATTCAGCTCCCCCTTCTCAGGTTGGGGAAGCTCCGGGAAATGGCATGTCTTTGCTTGTGGTTTCTCACCCAAGCCTCCTGGGTATGATCCCGGTGGTGCCCTTCCTCTCTGCTTGGCTGTCTACCTCTCCTATGAGCTGAAACCAAAATGGAAGAGCACTGAGAGGACTAAGGTACTTCAGTTTCTAGCCATCTTTGGCTTGAATCCTTCTGGCACCCTCTGCCAAGCCGAAATAGCATCTGCACTGATGGCGTTATCTTAGCTGGAAGAAGTGATTTTTTTCAAACGCTCTAATAATAATAGCTCCTCTCCACTGAGTGTTTGCCACACGCTAGGCTCTGTGATAATTGCTTGGCATTCTCTGTCAATGTTAATCTTCACAACACCCTCCTAAAGTCATTCCTTTATCATCCTCACTTCACAGGTGAAGAAACTGAGACGCGGGGAGTTCAAGCCCATGTCTGGAGGGTGAGGAGGAGCTAAAATTCGAGCAGAGGGCTGTCTGACTTCAGGACACGTGTGTTGAACCTTCCAGGTGTGTGGCCTTAGATCGCAAAACCCTCGTCTTTTGTTCCTTTTCACAGAGAGTTAAATGGAGACATTGAGAAAGCAACTGCTTCCGAAAGTGTCCTTAGAAAACCCCAGTGTCAGGAGCCAGGGCCATCAGAGTTAGTGGAAATAAACCAAGGGGATGTGGCCAGCCCGAGAGTGGGCTTTTGCTGTTTAGGAAGACAGTATTGCTTTTAAATGGAGATTTGTCGCAACGGGCACTGGAAGGAGAGAGTGAACGTTTTGGACCATGGAGATGGAGGGGGATCAAGGCCTGAGTGCTGGAAGGAGTATTCAGGATAGCAAATGAGAATAAAGCTCGAAACATAGGAGCCTGGTATTCTTGGGGGCGTGAAAAGAGATGGGCAGACTGATGGCCTTCAAGGCCCCATGACATGGGATCACTGGTGCATGTGTTGTCAATGAAATAGTGAAACTGACCCCTCATCTGGTCAGATGGGAAGGCTTCCATTGTGAGAATTCTGGCCCAGCATGTTTTCTGCCTGAAGTGTGTCCTGGCCTCCTGTCTCTCCTGGATGTCTGGCTTTTATCACATAGGAACAGAGGAGAAAAATAAATTGGGTATATGGATAACATTTAAGTGACTCTGAAAAGTTTTGTGGCAACATGGACCTGTTTCAAGAATTATTTTTAACTGCAGACATTTGGTCCCAGTGGGAAATAAAACTTAAAAGGACAGTTATAATTAGGTCACATTTTGAGAAACTTATTACATTTTGCTCTATGTCCCAGGAGTAGTGTATCTTAAATGATTTTAGTATTTAGATTCAATCATGGCGCAGAATTCCATTTTTGTATGTGATAATGGGAAGCATTCAAGAGAAACTATGATAGCAGTATTAGCTGAAAGCAAAGGCTGGAATACATTTAATTTGGGAGAGAAGAGAGAGAAGTATCATATAATTTGTCTCTTTACTCCCCTCTCTGTCTTTCCTCCCTGTCTGCATCCTAAAATAGTGTTTACGGAGGGAGCCTGGATCATTCCATCTGTATTCCCCATTCAATGCCCCTTTATTTCTGCTCAGGGTGAAACTGTGGCCAAAGATGACCCTGTCATTTCTCAAGTTCAGTACAGTGAAGCAATTTAGTGGAGGAAAGGCTGGTATCTCATCGGAAGCAAGAAAATAAACATGCACTGCAGCTGTAATAATGTTTCTATAATCCCTGTACAGGTTTCAGAGCAAGGGCCCATGGGAGACTGTTTATAGGACCCTTGGGAGCGAGGCTGGTGGGAAAGAGGAAGAAAAGTTGAAGGTGGGGTAAGGACATGACAGTGGCAAAAATAGGGGTCATACTGCCCTTCTGTGAAAAATGTCCCATGAGAGAAACTACTAGAGCGGAGACTGGCAGCACTCAAGGGCCCTTTGCTCTGTGTTCTATAGACAACTGATGAGATCTAACCCATCTCTCTTCTCCCAAATCATCCCATGCACCTGTGAAATTTAAAAAAGGAACACTAAAATTTATCTACATAGCAGTGAATTAAAATGGGCCCAGAGATGTTTTCTTCTGCAGGCAAATATGTAATATATTCTTACAGCTAAGTATCCGCCCACAGAAAAGATTTTACTAGATTCTCCTTAGCCTTTTTTAATATAAAAGTGTTCATAAAATCTCTATTCTTTAGCCATTGTCTGGGATTAAATCATGATTTGCCTTGGATGAGGGGGCGTGTGGCTATTTACCAGGTTAAATAGATAGGATTGTGTAGAGCAATCAGAGCTATAGGCACCAAGACTCCTTGCATTTGTTTAGGAAAAAATGGCACAGTGGGTCCTCTCCCTGACTGAAGAAAGTGTGAAGAGTCAGCAGCCTTGGTAACCAGCTGCTGGTTAGTGGTAGGAGGGTAAGTGGCCGCCATTCGTGATGCAAAGGCCATGGTGACAGCTCATACGGGGTGTCCTCTCATCTTGGTAGATCAACATGTCTGCTGCTCCCTGCCTCATCTGCCCTCCAGCTTGTACCTATTTTTCTATATAGAAGTCAGAAAGTGTATTTTGCTGCCACAGAATCTTCCATGTCCAATAGTCCCACTGACCTAGTGTCCAGTTCACTCCAGCCCACTCTTTTCCATGCCATTCTAAGTGAGAGCCTTTCCCCTCTAGGTTTTCCTATCTGACAGATTGTCCTGTGATCTGGTAGACTATTCTGTTATTCATTAGTGATGGATGTGTTACAACATCTGGAGTATACACCACCGGAGTATACACCTTAACCCAGGCATCATTAACTCCAGGGCTTAAAAGAGCCAAGCAAATAATATTAGCAGGGGCAGGTTCAGTGGGGACCAACTGAATTGTAGAAAAGATGCCATCTCATAATATGGGGATATGGGTCCAGTGTTGCCAGAATTTCCAATTTTCTTAAGGGAGACTTT
Source organism: Enhydra lutris kenyoni (assembly GCF_002288905.1). Taxonomy (NCBI): domain Eukaryota; kingdom Metazoa; phylum Chordata; class Mammalia; order Carnivora; family Mustelidae; genus Enhydra; species Enhydra lutris. The sequence goes on along the minus strand of NW_019154098.1, from coordinate 36,862,516 downwards.
GGGAATCTGAATTTTTATATGATCTCCTAATATTCAAATGTTGGGTAATCAATTCAAAATGAAATAACTCTTGTAGTCTAAAGAAACAGAACAAGCACGCGCGCTCGCACGCACACACACACACACACACACACACACACACACACACACAGATGTTCTAGACTCTGTGGTAGAAAATATCTTGGCACACCAAATTGTCAGTGGTTACCTTTGGGAACAGGAATGGGAATATATGGGGACTTTTACATTTTTCTCAGTATACTTTTATAGTGTTTGGAATTTTGACAATGAGAACACATTTATATATTGCTTATGCAGTTATTTAAAAAAGTCAACAGTCTGAAAAAACACATGAGAGACTAGATTTAGGAGTTGGAAGACTCCAACATTTGAGAATGACTAGAGACTTATGTTTAACATGGCAGATTGATTGCATGAAAGACAGAAACCAAACGAGAAAAAGGAAACCTGAAGGAAGTAGGAAAAAAGTTGGGGAGCAGAAATAATCAAAAGCATTGTCAAATTATGAAAAAGAATAGGATCCTATAAAAATTAGGGAAGAAGAAAGAGCATCTAGAAATTAAAAGTGCAATGATGAGGGGCGCCTGGGTGGTTCAGTTGGTTGAGTGTCTGATTCTTGGTTTTGGCTTAGGTCATGATCTCAGGGTCATGAGATCAAGCCCTGTTCCAGGCTCCATACCAAGTATGAAGCCTGCCTAAGATTCTCTCTCTCCTTCTCTCTCTGCCCCTCCGCTGGTTTGTATGCTCAGTCTCTCTCAAAAACAAAAAATTAAAAAATAAAAAATAAAAGTTCAGTGATGGAATAACATGCAATAGAAAGGTTAATAGATGAAATTAATGAACTCTCATAGAAAGAAAATGGAAGACACAGATTTGGAAAGTAAGAGAGAAGTAATACAAAATAGAGAGTATTGATTCAAGAGTCCCAAATTCAACTTATAGCGTATTCAGAAAGAGACAAGGGAAAACTGAGGAAAGAAAATCACCAAAGAAATAATTCAAGAAATCCCATGGAGTGCCCAAACACAAAAAATAATTGTAAAATAAAATCTCACATCGAGGCACATTATCAAGAAATTTCAGGACACCATAAGATTCCAGAGAGGTTTCCTGAGAGAAGAAATAAACCACAGTAAAGGACTATAAACAGCATGACATCAGTCTTAACAGCAACGGTGGATGCTGGAAGGAAATGGAACATTTGGAAAAAGTATTTCTGAACTGATGTATAAAGCTAAACTAATGCCAAATGTGAAGGTATAATGAAAACATTTTCAGACATACAGGACATCAGATTTTTTCTATGTACTCTTTCTTAAGGATCTACGTGAAAATTTAACTAAAATAAGTGACCAGATCTAGGAGACTTGGGATCCAGACCCCATGATGAACGGATCCAACACATGAGATAAAGTGAACAAAGGAAAGTCTCAGGGTGATAGTAAAGACAGGTCATAAGATGGCTGCTCTTATGGGAAACAAGTGAATACAGCAAAAGAATGAAGGGGAAAATTCTAAGGAAAAAAAGGAATTGATAAAGGATCTCAGATTTATGATACATGGAATATTTGGGGGATAAATTGTTGATAAATACACTAAAAATGGTCAAATGAAAATGAAATGGTCAAATGAAAAACAAGGCAGTTATTAACTGAAAAAAATTAAAATGGCCAAGAAAGGGGTGCCCAGGTGTCTCAGTCGGTTGGGCAGCTGACTCTTTATTTCAGCTTAGGTCATGATCTTAGGGTCCTGGGATCAAGCCTTGTTGGGCTCCATGCTCAGCAAGAAGTCTGAGGATTCTCTCTCTCCCTCTCCTTCTGCCCCTTCCCCTTACTCATGCTCTCTCTCAAATGAATAAATCTTTCAAAAATAAAATGTTCAAGAAAGGAATTTTAATGATTCTATACCTATGTCTCAACTGTAAGCAATAATTGCATAGTCATAATACTCAAATATTAATTATGAATTTAATAAAAAATTGTAATATACCATTTGGGAAAAATGAAGGTGAATACTGACTAGCTCTGTGTGTGCATAAGGGGTAGAAGATATAATAGAGCTAAATACTTCCCTTCTCTAGTAGAAAATCAGTAGATAATGCTTAAATTAAAAATGGAGAAATAATATAAACACCTTAAAAGAGACATATGCAGGTAAATATCTGAAAAATCAATTAACTGATTTTAAAGCTCCTGGTAATTGAGAATTGGGGATGGGGTTAGGGTGGAGCATGGGATGGATTTTTTTTAAGTAAACCTTTGATTTTTTCTTAAAACTAATCACTGAGGATGATTCTAATGTTCTGCTAATACCAACAAGGCTGAAGTGAATACCTTTATACATATGTTATTTCATTTGTGTGCCCATAAGCTGTGGGATAACTTTCCAGAAGTCAGAGGGCAAATACATTTGTACTATTGATAGATGATGCCTAATTGCTCTCCAAAGAGTTTGTGGCATCTTATTCTCCCACCAGAATTTTGTGAAAGTGGTTATTTTCCCACAGTATTGCCAAACTTTTGAGTTTTTCTTTCAATTTAATGGCTGTCGGTCTGTTCTCATTATGAGTAAGGTTAAGAATTTTTTAAATGTTCCAGAGTCATTTAGAATTCTTTTTTTCTGAATGCTCTAATTATGTTCTTTGCCCACATTCCAATTTTTTTTTTTTTATATATTTTTCTTCTTGATTTCTAGGAGTTCTTTACCTTTTTGGGAAATTAATCCTTTGCGTTGCAATTTTATTTTTCAATTTGTCATTTGTCTTTGCTATTATTTTCTGCTAAGTTTCTGACTGATATGTAGTCATATTTAGAAATATTTTCTTTGATAGATTCTGGGTAATGAGTCATAATTAGCAGGGTCCTCTGCATGCAAAGATTACAAAGTAATTTAAGTATGTTCTCTCTTAGTCAAAGTTTAAGGTTTTCTTTTTATTTTTTAGATTCTTTGATCCATTTAGAATTTATCCTATATATTGATCCAGCTTCATCTTTTCCAGATAGCTACCCAGTTGTCCCAACTCTATTCACAATTTGACTCTCACATTTAAGTACATATATTACCCTGATTTAAAAAAAAAAAAAAGTAATCAAAAAAAGAGAAGGCAGGGGGCAGAGAAGTCCTCCTGATGGGCTGAATTGAAAAGGAAAAGGGAGGAAGTGGGAAGGTCACATCCTCTTTCCTGGCCTCTGTGTCCCCACACTGTCATTTTGATGCCCATCTATACAGGGATGTCCCACCCTGTGACTGTTTTTTTCAGAGGCGATACTTGACTGCAATGAGGGGCTCACTGCCGGGAGGCTGGCCAAGTCAGACTCTGGAAGATGAGTTGGATTTCAGACCCTGGGAGGGATGATAGCAGGAGCCACTCCAGGAAATTCCCTGTCACAGGATGACTCAGCTCTAACTGCCTTCCTGCATGAAGACATTTAGAGTTCCAATCCCTGGGAGAGAGAATCTGGTGGACCCAACTTGGTCACTTGTCCATCTCTGTACATGTCCTGGGGTTAGCTGCTCACCATCACCAAGTGCGTGGGGGTGGGATGGGGCAGCAACTCCAAAGGAAACCAAACTGAGCCCCACAGTGGCTGTCCACAACATTTGTAAAAATAGTAACAAAAATAGCAGCTGTTTGAAGACTACTTTGAAGACTGCTTGTAGAGGCTGGGAACCATGTTAGGTATTTTCTCACTTATCTCTCACTTGCTGTGTGAGGTTGGCAGGTGAGGGTAACTGGGCTAAGGGACTTCCCTGACACAGTAAGTGACATCACCAGGATACAAACTTAGGTGTATCCAACCCCACCCAGTCTCTGACTTTTAACCCTTCAGGGACTGCCCTCTGAGTAAGAATAAATGTTCTCTTTGGTATAAGTCAACCTCTGCACCCTATGCTCCTGTCAGCCTCCATGGGCTTTGGACATGGTTACAGGTGATTTTTCTGACACCCAGGGTCTCCTTCATGTTCTCCTCAGTTATCCTGGTGCCTGTTGCCTGCTCTCATGGTAAGCACCCTGTGTCTACAGCTCCCCTAGGGGCAGAGCTTTCTCATTCATTCTTTCCTCACAGCCATCTTTGGGCAAGGTCATCTGGGTGGGACAGATGACCCTGTCAAAGAACCATCTCTTGCTACACGTGCAGGTCTCCCTCAGACCCTGAAGCCCTGTCTGGACTCTCTTGTGCACCTCACCCTCTCTCTTCCCTTTGGATATGGTCCCTCTTCATGGAGATTAAGGGGCAGCCCACGTTCCAGTGGAAAAATCACCACACTCTCTAGATCATAATTGCCCCTTGAGGATTCACACATCTCTGTGCAAATACCCCCACCTTTCCGCCAGCCTTGGGGCTCCTCTAGCCAGTCTGGATGGCTAAATTAGTACTGGGCGCCCCCATAGAATCCTCTGGCACCCAGTCTACACACTGCTTCCTCTCTAGCTCCACCAGGCCAAGGCACCCTGTTGGCAAGGGTCTCCTGAGAGATTCTACACAGCCAGTAGTGTGCTGACCTCCTTTTGGCCACACGTAAGCCTGGAATGTCTTCCTCTTCCTGCTTCCTCCCTTCAGGATTCTGAAAACTTCAAAGTTCTGCCATTCCGTGGGCTGGGCAGCTTTCACTGGGTGTGGTCTAGAGCTTACCTTCCGTTGTAGAAACACCACAATCCATCAAGCACTAAAAGTACACATTCAGCATCGCAAAGGTACTGTTCCTCTGAATGGGATCTCTTCAGGACTGAGTGGCTCACCTGTCTTTCCCCCTTGGGCTCAGTGTCGCCTGTAGCTTATCTCAGGATGGCATATAAGCTTCCCCTGAACAATATGGAGGTCATCTGCAGCTGGGGACGGCCACAAGAACACCTTCTCCTAAGTGACCTAGGATAAGGAAATGCTGGCAGTTCTTATGGGCTGCAGAGAAACTCCTCTCCCTATCCTTGTAGCCATGAGGGAACATGGTGATACCCGCCAGGATTCACACGGCTTCTGTCGTCATATGGTGGACAATGAGGCCAGGCACAACATGGTCCCGTTCTCTCTCCAAATCCCTGCCTGCCCCACTCTGTCTTCCCAGTGAAGACAAGCCTGATGACTCTATTCAGACTATAACCTGACTCTGGGATTCTGGAGTCTCTTCCCCTATCCTTTTTTTGCCAGACCCTGGAAATCGGCAGCACACTACGAAATGTCCTTGTTATGCCGGTCGTTTCTTTTTTCTCTCTCTCTCTTCCACTAGAATTTAATTTGACAAGGGCAGGCAGGGACGTTGGTCTGTTTTGTCCTGGATGCATCCTAACCTTCTAGAACAGTGTGGGCATATAGTAGGTACTCAGTAAACACTTGTCAAATGAATGAATGATTTACTCTGTCTGTGGCAGCTTTAAAATGTGTTCACTAACACTGTGACACTGCTTGCTTCAAAAGTTGAGCTAATTCCCTCCCCAGCTGAGAGACTGACTCCTTTCCAGTGAATAAGATGTGACTTCTAAGGCTGAGTCACAGGAAGGACAGCATTCCCCTGGCTCTCTCATGGGTCACTCATGCTGGGGAAAGTCAGTGGCCTTGGTGTGAGGACATTCAAATAGCCTGAGGGGTCCAGGTGGGGAGAAAATAGGCCTCCACCAATGACAGCACCAACCTGCCAGCCCGGTGAGCCAGCCATCTTAGAAGCAGGCTCTCCAGGAGACGGCAGCCCCCTGCCAACATCGTGGATCTAACCTCAGGAGAGACCCTCCCCCTCCCAGTCAGAACTGCCCAGCTAAGGCGCAGCTGAATTCCTGACCCACAGATATTGTGAGGATAATAAATATTTACTATTGTGTTATCCCCTATGGCTTGGGGATAATTTCCTATGCAGCAATAGAGAACTAACACAATTTCAAGGTCACCTAGTATATTCGAAATATGACTTGCTTTATAAAAACCCCATCCAGCCCCAACTTGTTAAGTAAGCAATGCTGGATAAGGTGAGGGACGCTGATACCTAAATGGAGGTTGTGGAGGTTTGATGGTGAGGCAACAGGCCTGGGGACATAAAATATATACCAAAAAAAAAAAAAAAAAAATACAAAACTGTCAGATGGTCTCCAATCTGGCACTTATCCTGGGAAAATCATTTCAAGGCAGTGAGTCCCCTAGAGAAGCAAGTGTTTGCCAGGAAGTTGGTACAAAGCCTGGAGCCCTAACCCTGTGGCACGTGCTGGGGGAAAACACTTGTGGGCTGATTGCAGAGCCCATGGTCCTGTCATTGGTATTTGTGGTGTCAGGGTGGGGAAGCACAGGGTGGGAGAATGGGGGGAGAGGAAGTGGGCCTGGATGTGGGGTGTGGGAAGGTTCCCAGGGGTTCCCAATCTGGACTGCACAAAGGCTGCCCCTGTTGTTGCTGTCTTTCCGAAACTTCAGAGCGACCTTAAATTATATCCCCGAGTGGTGGGACAGCCAGCATAGTCCACCATTGAAGATTCTCATTAGCCCCACAGGATACACATGATAGAAAAGAACCACTCAGAGAGCTGCTGGGTCCCAAATCCTCACGGGCTGAGCCAGAGCCACCTGCCAGTGCTCCATAGCACATGTCTTTTTAGTCTCCCAATGGTGCCAGACGAGAAGCTCTGGGGGCTTCCTGCCTCCCGCCTTCTGCCACCGGGGACCGACCACCAGCCGTGGCCTGGTGACTTGATCTGACAGAGGAGTTTGGTCTCCCGGAGCCCACTGTGGCCCAGAGGAGCAGATCCAGCTGGACTGGGTGGCCATTCAAATCATTCAGGAAACTTGGCCCTTACAAGAATGATTGACTTTTGGCAGAATTACTGGAAGTTCTTCTTTGGCTGAAATTCTATCATCTAAGAGTATCACCAGATTATGGGGGAAAAGATTGAGAGGGCTTTAGTCACTGACTGTTCAGACTACTCCTTCGATCAGAATTATTTAACAGATGGGAGGAAAAACCCACGAAGGGTGGGTGTCTCTGAATGTTGCAATAGGGAAGTCAGACTTTCTTGGAGACCTTGCTTGCTACTGGTAATGATAATGGAAGTAGATAATGTCTACTGAACATTCACTATCTGTCCAGTGCCATGCTATACCCTTTACTTTCCTACTGAAGACTCATGACTCCCTTCTCATGTAGGTACTATTTTTACCTTCATTGAACCGATGAAGAAACTGAGGTTCAGTATAATACTTTGCTCAAGATTACATGGATCTCACCTCAGGTCTGCCTATTAATGAACCTATGTCCCTAAGTAGCATGTGGTCACTGTCCTGAGCATTGATACTTTCTGAGTATCTGCCCGTTTCCAAGGTTGGGAAATGTGCTGCATCTCAAATCTGTCATATCCAGACAATGCCTGACATCAAGGAAGGAGAAGGCCGAGAAACCAAAAAGTAGGCCCAGATCTGAGCCAACCCACACTGCAATGGATGTTCATAGTGACTACCCTGGCTTATAGCAAAAAAGTTAAATCATGTCCTTTGCTTTAAAAAGTAGAGAGGGGAATGGTATGTTTTTGAGTGTTTTTCCTCCAAATGATTAATATTTTGGGAAACGTATTGGTTCTCAAATGGGAAACTCTAGTTGTCTGGAGTATGCAAAAGACTGCATTCTCAATACTATTAGTTAAACGAGATCTCTTTGTATTAATATTATAAGACTGATGTACTTTGAGATGATATAATTTTCTCATTTTGCAAGATTCCATAGGTGGACCAAGAGAAGAAGAAACAATTCTGGTGTGCTATCATTGGCTCCTCTCCCCTCTACTTAGAACTCATCACACTTTTCCAGGCTTAGCTCTCTGGTTTATATAAATAGATATATCGGTATTTTTACATTGGAGAAATAATTGAGGAGAGTCTCTCTTGACACCACAGCTATGTACTGATTATAATAATGATGTTCCCATACTCCAAAAAACAAATGATTCAATTAAAAAAATAGGCAGAAGACATGAACAGACATTTCTCCAAGGAAGACATCCAGATAGCCAACAGATACATGAAGATTCTCAACATCACTCATCATCAGGGAAATGCAAATCAAAACTACAATGAGATATCACCTCATACCTATTAGAATGGCTAAAATCAACAATGCAGCAAACAACAAGCGTGGATGAGGAAGTAAAGAAAATGGAAACCCTCTTGTACTATTGGTGGGAATGCAAACTGGTGGGATGCCACTGGGGGAAACAGTAGGGAGCCTCCTCAAAAAGTTAAAAAAGAGAACTACCCCATGATCCAGCTATCACATCACTGGGTATATACCCAAAGAATACCAAAACACGAATTCAAAAGGATACATGTACCCCCTATGTTTATAGCAGCATTATCTACAATAGCCAAGATATGGAAGCAACCTAAGTGTCCACTGGTGAATGGACAAAGAAGATGTGTATGTATGTGTGTATGTATGTATATATACGTAAAATTATTTAATTCATCCATAAAAAAGAATGAAATCTTGCCATTTGCAACAACACGGATGGAGCCAGAGAATATAATGCTAAGTGAAATAAGTCAGCCAGAGAAAAACAAATACCATATGATTCCACTCATGTAGAATTTAGGAAACCAAACTAACGAACAAAGGGAGAAAAAAAAGATAGAGAGGCAAACCAAGAAACAGACTTAACCATAGAGAACAAACTAATGGTTACCAATGGGGAAGTGGGTGGGGGAATGGGTGAAATGGTGGGGATTAAGGAATGCCCTTGTTGTGATGAGCACCGGGTAATGCATGGAATTGTTGAATTACTGTATTGTACACCTGAACCTAACATAACACTATACGTTAACTAACTGGAATTAAAACAAAAACTTAAGAAATAATGTTTGCACTAATAACAGTAACCATTTATGGAGTGTCTGCTCTGGGTCAAGGCACTGTGATAGGCACTTCCATATGTTAGTTCCTTTGATCCTCTCAATTACTCCACTGGGGTAAGTACTATTGTATTCGTTATATAGATAAGAAAACTGAAGTGCAGTGAGCTCAAGTAACTTGCTTAAGATTACAGAAAGAGTAAGTAGTTAAGGTACAGATTTGCACACCAATCTTCTTCCCAAAGTCCCTGTCTTTTTCAGACAATCTCATTGCTTTAGGTCATGATAGGCAAGAAAGAGTACCCTGGACAGCTGGGGACTTTATATGTAGAGAGAGAACTGAGAACAACATCTATAACTATAATAACGTCAGATTGATTAAACACACACACTTACATATGCACATGATCTGCTTATTCAGGGTGCGAGCCATCCTTTACAATAGTCATCCTGGAAGACTATTACTTCTTCCAACACCATCTAAAATGCATGCAATTCCTCTTTGAAAACTGTACTCACAACTAGCTTACATTCCCCTCAAGTCCTGGTTTCTTTCAGTTACAGCCAGTTTTGACCAAATGATGGTGTTTCCAGCCTTGATCACATACCTTGGTCACCAGATTACTTACGAATGACTTCAATTGTTTCCAAATCATCAAACCTACTCATGGAAGAAGATTTGAGGTCAGGGAGAATTTTTCATAAAAATCTGCAGTAAGCTCTAGGAATAATTTAAAAGTATCATGAGCCATGGGCAGCATGGTTGAAAAAGACTTTAGTATTTGGAAATGTAAGCTCTGATTTATTTGTTAAAGTAATAAATAAAGGCATATTATTTGCAGTCACCCAGCTTATTACACTAACCCTTCCTGGGCTCCGCCTTCTTTCCTTATACTTTGCTGGCTCCTTGTGAATTTCTCTGTTGAGATGGAATTTGGAAGTGCACCCATGACACTACATCTCACTTGGTACAACCATAATTGCAAAGGACAGGATTTCATGATAACCTAGCGCTTTGATTCTCCTGTGAAGGTAAAGCTTCCTTCAACGTTTATGGGATCACTTCTCACCCAAGGGGCTCTTCATGGGTTTCTGATTTGAATCTAGGAAAATTGGCATGGGGGATGAGTGAGAGAAACATGGGCTTAAAGGAGAAGTGCTGTTATGGGTTTAAGTTTTTCTTAGATTAGGTCAGCATAAAAGCATAATGGGAAGAGAAGAGGTAAGAGTGGCCAAGAGAACAGATGGTGTGATAAATGTTTGTGGTATTCTCTTTTGTTCTCCTTTAGGTTCCCTCATCCTGGGTTTCAATTATATCTGGGTGGTATAAGCCTAGCATGTTGGGAAGTTAGTTGTCCTTGCTGTGCCCCCTGTTTCAACCAAGGCTAAGCCCTGATTGTGTCACTCACTGTCCGTGGTAGTTTGCACTGTCCCTCACATGTGGAATGGAGCCAAGAAACAGCTCAAGTTGGTCTTAATTTGATGCCACTGAAAGAAAGGATTATTCAACTGGTTATTGGGATAAAGTGTCAATGTCATTATTAAGGAACATTTACTGAGATACCAATAAGCACATAAAATTTTACCACTTGTGAGGCATTAAGAAACCATTAATGTACCATATATTCTGAATTTCTAAACTAGAGGTCCTCAGACTTCAACACAACTAATCACCTGGAGAACTTCCCCAAAATGCACATAAGCATTCTTTGAAATTCAGGTGCTAGATGGGTCTGAGCATTCGTCTTTTAAAAAAAATTATTTATTTATTTATTCATTCATTCACTTACTTATTTTTAAAGAGAGCACATGCATGAGCCTTGGTGGGGGGGGCAAGGGAGGGGGAGAGAGAGAGAGAGAAGCAGACTCCCCACTGAGCACAGAGCCAATGTGGGGCTCGATCTTACAACCCTGAGATCATGACCTGAGCCCAAAGCATGACGCTTAGTCAACTGAGCCACCCAGGTACCCCGAACACCTGCATTTTTAAGGATTTTGCAGTTGACCATGCTTCATACATAGGGCTGAGAACCAGTGTCTTTATGGAATACTGGGAGTCCATGGAGAAAACTCAAGAACTCTGAAAAGACATGATAATTTAAAAAACATGAGAATGGAATAACCTAAGGGAGAACTAACATTTGTTGAGAGGATGAAATGCACTAAGCACATTGCATGCTGTATCAGTCAAAATGCCATAAGGAAAACAGAAATTATGACAGCTACCTGAACCAGAGAATATTGAATAGATTGAATGGATTTCAAATGTGTTAGAAACATCCAAAAGAAAACAGTGAGGTTAGTAAATACAGGGAAGCAACTTAAGGCTGGGGGTAGCAAAAGGAAAGAGGAATAACCAGAACTTGGGAATGCAGAGTAAGAGCTACCATCTTGGTTGCTGGGCTGCTATAGGACCATCATGTACCTCGCACTGAGACTGCTAAGAGGGCCCTGTGTGGCTGGTGATGGGGCCTCTAGAAAGTGACAGGACACTGCTGTAGGGTCAAAAGTTGACAGAGTTGTAGCCATCTGGAGGAAGGTGCAAAGAAGAAGAAAGTCCCTTCCTCTCTCTTCTGGCCTCCCAATCTCCCAGTTGTACCTTCCACTTGCAGACCCTAACTGGAAGTCAGCTAGCAAGGGAATCTGGGAAATCTGATTTCCAGACTTCAAGCCCACAGCATTACAAATCAAAGTATAAGTGGTGTCCATGGAACTGGAGGTAATCAACAAGGACACATTAATCAATTCACTTACGACTCTACAAAACTGTAAATAAATAGAAGAACCAAAGTTCAGGGTCTAATACCAGGATCCTTGCTCTTATCATAAGGTTTTTAATTTTTTTTTCAAGATTTTATTTATTTATTTGACAGAGATCACAAGTAGGCAGAGAGGCAGGCAGAGAGAGGAGGAAGCAGGCTCCCTGCCGAGCAGAGAGCCCGATGCGGGGCTCGATCCCAGGACCCCGAGATCATGACCTGAGCCAAAGGCAGAGGCTTTAACCCACTGAGCCACCCAGGTGCTCCAGGGTTTTAAATTTTTAAAAAATTTTTAAAAATTTATTATTTATTTGAGAGAGAGTGAATGAGAGAGAGAGAGAGAGAAAGAGAGAGCATGAGTAGCAGGGAGGGCCAGAGGGAGACGCAGACTCCTTACCAAGCAGGGAGCCCGAAGTGGGGCTCAATCCAGGAACTCCGGGATCATGACCTGAGCCTAAGGCAGATGCTCAAACAACTGAGCCACCCAGGCACCCCAGTAAGTTTTAACTCAGTTTACATTTATACTTTGCCCTTGACTTTTTTTTTTCATCCTAGCATTTACTTAGTAGTGGCTGTGTGTTGGGTACTGTGCTAAATGCTTAGGTTATGATTATCCTATTTATTTACTTATTTTTAAAAGATTTATTTATTTATTTTAAAGAGAGATAAAACATGAGCAAGGAAAGGGAAAGAGGAAGGGGAAAAGGAAGAGAATTCTTAATCAGACTCCCCACTGAACAGTGACACACCCCACCCAGCCCCAGAATCATGACCAGAGCTGAAGGCAGATGCTTAACCAACTGAGCTACCTAGGTGCCTTGGGATTAAACTTTTTAGATATATGTCTATCGGTAAATATGTATTTATTTATATAAAATTATGGGTATATGTGTATGTATATATAATTATACATATACTATATATATATACATATATATATATATAAAATTATGCAGACCACTTAGGTGAAAAAATACCATAATTAAAGGAAAATAAAAATATGTCCCAAATTGTTCAGGTTATCATTCTAACCAAATTCAATTCACTTCAGAGCATAATTATTAAATTTATATGTGTGCTCAGCACTGAGCTAGAGATCATGGAGGATATAAGAAAAATATATGATAGGGACTCTGTTCTCAAGAAATGTACTGTTTAGTTCTAAAATTTAGCCTTAGCTACATGAAACATGATGTATAATGAAAATATAAAGGTCAAGGAATGCCTTGGAAAGTCGTTGAGGGCTGGGATTGTTGGGGAAGGTTGTCAGGAAGGAAGAGATGAGGTCGGAGGGGACAGTGAAGGCAATATGGGTGTGGAGAAGTGGATGGAACCCTCCACGTTAGGAAAGAGCATGAATAAAGGGTCAGAGGTAGGGCATGAACCGACCTTGTTGAATGACAGCAAAGGGACTGGGATATGAGTGGAAGAAGGAGCACTAGTTAGACAGTGTAGCTGAGTCCTAATTGTTCTTCTCAGTATCCATTCTCCTCTTTTTCTGTAGTGATGGAAGGTTAAGCTGGGCACATGGCCAGCCTTCTTTGTAGCTAGGTGTGACAGAGCAACAAGATTCTGGCTAAGAGGATATCGACAGCAGTGATGTGTGAAATTTCCAGGTCATGTTCCTGAAAGGAAATGGCTTTGTCCTCCATGGCTCCTATTTTCCCTTTCCTGCAGGCCGGAGTGTGGATGTGCTGTTGTGCCATTTTGTACAGTACAGATAAGGACAGCATCCTGAAGCTCGCAGATATAATCTAGAAAGAGTCCAAACTCCCAACATGACAAACTGCCATCCCAACCCTGGAGTGCCTACAGTGATTGAATGAGAGGGAGGATTCCAACTGAGAGGTCCAGGAGAGTCTTTTGTTTTCGGAGCATCCACAGCGCTGACTAGGGTGTCTGGTGTGTGTTCATCTGATGTAGCAGGAGTTCCTCCAAATGTAACCTTACCTTGTCTGCACATTTGTGCAATGGCTACCAGGAGTATCTTTTGGGAAGACTTTTTAAAGAACTGGTACATCAGTGAGAGGAGTGATTTTCTCTCCATATGTTCAACAGGGACGCCCAACGTTCTGGCCAACCGTGTTCTGAAGGAATATGGGGTTCACTGTTAATCCAGAAAGCTGCTGTAAGAACTTACAGTTGGTGCGGGGGAGGTATTAAAAAACACTAATATTTCTGGAATGGAAGCTTTAATTGAATGCAAAAAAAAGGATATCATAACCAAGAACAAGTTGCTTTTGAAAGACATCTTGTGCAGACAATCAGACCTGCCTTTTTGGTTGGCTCTTTTCAAAAGAATCCCCGGTCTAGGATGACTTGTTGCACTAGTTCCAAGTGTGCAGCCCCTTTCTTTTTCCTGGTGCAGCTATAAGCAAAGATAATAGAAGCAGACACAGGAAGAAGGGAGATTCGATGGTCTTCAGGCTCTTTCAGAATCTTTCAGGATTCTCTCATGTTGGAAGGTTGTCATTAAAAAAAAAAATTGAGGTGAAATTCACAAAACAAAAAACTAACCGTTTTAAGGCAAATAATTCAATGGCATCTGGTACATTCGTTCTGTTGTTCAACTATCTGGTTACAACACATCTGCATCATCCCAAAGGAAACGAGGTACCTGGTAAGCGGTTACTCTTCATTCTCCCCTCTTTTCACCGCCGGCAGTCACCAGTCTGCCCTTTCTCTCTGTGGAAGGACCTGTTCTAGATGTTTTACATACACGGGGCCATATAGTACATGAGCTGTGGCGTCTGGCTTCTTTCATTTAACATGTTTTCGAGTTTCATCCAAGTTGTAGCATGGGCCAGGGCTTCATTCCTTTTCATGGCTGAATCATACTCTGTTAAATGTATAGACCATTTGTTTACTCATTCGTCTGCTGATGGTCATTTGAGTTGTTCCCCACTTTGCCTACAGTGAACGGTGCTGCTATGAACGTAGTACTTGCTCACATACCATTTTAACGAATTCTAATGAATTGTCATTTTAATAAATTTTTTTTTTTTTTAGATTTTATTTGTCAGAGAAAGAGGACAAGCAAGGGGACCAGCAGAAAGAGAGGGAGAAACAGGCTTTTCACTGAGCAGGGAGCCCCATGAGGGGCTCGATCCCAGGACCCCGAGATCATGACCTGAGTGGAAGGCAGTTGCTTAGCAGACTGAGCCACCCAGGTGCCCCCCATTTTAATGAATTTAAAACTCAGGACTCGGGTAGGGAGGAATTAGGAGCATCTGAAAGTCCAAGTTCTCATTCTTCTTTGGTGTGTCAGTGCAACAGGCCACAGGGAATGGGCTGCCCCGCCACCCCAGGAGGGTGCAAATAGGCCCCAGAGGAGCGCAGTGGTTCTGGGTGTGAAGACATCTGCTGGAGTCATGGATCCTGACATCCCTCTTCACTGTTGCCACTTGAAAGTCCAGGCAGGCACACTGTTAAGTCAGACTAAAGGGTCCGTTTCCCCTCCCCATGGCATGCTATCTGCCAGATTGTTCTCTTGGTTGCCATTTGTCCTCACGTGTTCTGAAAGATGCCTTCCTGGCCCGATCAGAGACACAGAACTTTCCAGGTTAGACCAGAAGGGGTCCCAGGCCTCCTGATGAGAGACGGAGGACAACTAGGCAAAGGGACCAGCTCCGTAAACATAGTAATAGCTGCTATTTACGGAGCATTTGATCCATCCAACAGCCCTTGGAGGAAGGCACTGGCATCTGTATTTCAGAGAGGAAGAAATGAAAGCTCACGCAGGTACAACTGAGGCTGATGCAAATGCAGGTGCATCTCAGAGAGGCTGTGGGTCTGGTTCCAGACCCCTGCAGTAAAGCAAAGCTCGCAGTAAGGAGTCCAATGAAGTTTTCGGTTTCCCAGGGCACATCAAGGCTGTATTTACACTACGCTGTGATCTAGTAAGTGTGCACTGGCATTAGGTCCAAAACACAATGCTCATACCTTAATTAAATGCTTAAATGAAAAATGCTTTATTGTTCAAAGATGCTAACCACTTCTGAGCTTCTAGCAAGCTGTCATCGCTGATCCTACATCCCCATAACATATGTAACAATGAGGAAGAAGTTTGAAATCCTGTTACGAGTTATCAAAATGTGACCTGGCAACAGAAAGCGAACAAACACGGTTGAGAAACAGCACAGATGCCTTCGCTCAATGCAGGGCTGCCACCGACCTTCACTTTGTGACCAACGCGGTCTCTGTGAATTGTAATAAAATGAGGTATGTTCGAAGTAAATACTCTCCTGGGTTTACTCAGCTAGGAAACAGTGAGGTGAGGGATCAGATTCAGGCAGGGTGACTCCCTGCTGGGACTTTTCAACCCGACACCCACAAGGGACTTACGGCTAGGCGGGCCAGGGAAGGAAAGGTGTTGACTGGAAATGGGTTCTGGGGTACCAGTTGAACGGTTCTGGCAGGGGACCAGGATAATCAAGATGATCTCACCTCCGGATCCTCAATTTATTTATACCCCAGAAGATCCCCTTCCACACAAGGTCGTATTCTCAGGTTCCAGGGATTAGGGCATGAGTGTATCTTTTCGGGGGCACCATTCAACCTACTACCCAGGGCCTGAAGCCCCAGCAGAGACAGAGAAACCCCTGGTTCCAGAGTGGCTGAACTTCTTCCTCTCTGTTGTCACATAGCACAATGCTGCCGGGTCCCAGAATTCTCCCTTGCAACCACAGGTAGACTGTAAGCCAGAGAGGCTATCACAGGGCACCCCATGAATTAAGAGAAGGAAGTCCAGATTTTCTGGCATGCTCGCTGGGTCCTCACAAGAGTGGTCTGGCTGAACAAAGCCATGATAAGCTGTCTTGGCTCATTTTCTGAGCTCAGTAGAAATTCCTTGATAAGCCTGGAGGTAGGATCAGTAGCAAAGCTACTTTAGGGAACAGGGGGTGGCAGGGAAAGAGGTGGACAGGGGATTAATAAGGCTGGGCTTGGTTTTCCCCAACCTCCTTCTGTTTGGCCATGCTGAAGCCATATTTTCCTTTCTCTTCTCCCAGCACCAGCCCTGTTGTTCTTCAGCAGAGTCTCCAACTCCTGGACCACTGACCCCATTGGCTCCTAAGATTCAGGCTATGGTCCTAGGAACGTGTGATGGTTTTTATGTGTCAGCTTCTGCCAAGGTAACCAGATATTTGGCCAAACATTGTAGATGTGTCCATGGGGATGTTCTTAGATGAACTTTATACTTACATCAGTGGACTTTTGAATAAAGCAGATTGCTCTTCATATGGGGGTGGGCCTCATGCAGTCAGATGGAGGCCTGAAGAGAACAAAAGGTTGACCTCCCCTGAGCAAGAACACATTCTGTGGCAGATGGCCTTTGGACTGGAACCACAACATTGACTCACCCCCAGCCTGCTGGCCCATCCTACAGATTCTGGACTTGCCAAGTATCCATAATGATGCGAGCTAATTTCTTAAAATAAATCTCTCTTTCTCTACATGTGCAGATTTTATTGGTTCTGTTTCTCTAGAGATTCCTGACTCATACAGAGTGGCCTCCACTGTCCCAGGCTAGACAGCAGTCTTCTCAAGGGTGGGGGCAGGGTCTTTTCTATGCCCTTGCTCAGCCTCATGCTCCTTCCCTCTCCCCATGATCTCCCTCCAGGACCTGCAGCATCTAGCCCAGAGAAAAGCTGGCTGTTAGCATGGACCTGGAGAGCTCATGTTGGGTCTGTAGTATGGCTCTCTTTGTTTCAAACTGCTGATTATAAGTTTACCCCAGCCAGGGCCATCCCACCCACCAGCTCAGGACGGTTCATGGAGAGGAAACATTTGAGTATGAGAAATGTCAGGAACAGAATGACAGTCCCGGCCCAGCTGGAGGCCCAGAGGGGTCTGCCAGGCTGAGTTTAGCTGAGGAGGGCATCCCCCATGCAAGAGAATAGAGACTATGACCCAGGTGGCAGCTAACCAAGTTCTCCCTGGCCAGTTAATGAGATAAATAAAATCTTTGACTGGTGATCATTTAATATCTGTATGAGAATCATGATTTTTACCTTTCTTAATTGTTTAGAAAACTGTCATTTAACAGAGTCTAAACTCTTTCAACTTGCCTCCAAATGAGATGACATCATACCAAATCTATTAACATGTATTAATATTATATTATGGAGTTTTAATATGTCCACAGAATGGGACTAAACCCTACAAACAAGTAGGAACATTTTCAAAATTGCCTACCCTCCTTTCCTTTTTATTGTGCATGGGTTTATTGACGTTGTGCTAAATTTAAAAATCAAATTAAGAAGATCAGCATACTCTTGATACAAGAGAGGAAAATAGCATCGTGTCATCTTGTCAGAAAATATGGTATGTTTTCTTATTTGTTGGGGTGTTCTGCTGTGTCCTCTTGGAATATCTTACTGAGATATAGTTCACATATAGCATTATATTAGTTTCAGGTATACAACATAATGATTCAATATTTGCATACATTACACAACGATCACCACAGTAAGTCTAGTTAAAATATATCACTGCACAGAGTTACAGACTTTTTTTTCTTATGATGAGAACATTTAAGATTTGCTCTCTTTGCAACTTTTAATAGCCAATACAGCGTTATTAACTAGAGTCGCCATGCTGGATGGATCCCCCTCTTTTTCATCAAGATGGAATATTTAGAAGGACTAACCATGTGTATCATACGTTTGCCTTTTCCCCTTCGTTCAGTCTACCTCAGTAGTTCTCAACCTTGATGTTCGTAAGAACTGTCCAGAAAGTTGTTCTTAGGACTGTGAATGCTGTTTATGAGAGCAATTTAAAGGGCTTATTATATTAATCAAAACAGTGTGGAGATTTTTGTCCATGAATGAATCTGAAGCTACCAGACCATCTCCTTCTCCCCATAAAATATGACTGCCCCATAACTGCATTCAGTATAAAGGGATCTGGGCTTAAGATCTCAGTAGATTTATTTTGTGTTGTACGTCCCTAGGAAGGCAGGTCTCAGGCAACTAAGGCTCTAGCTTTTAAAAATTTTATATTTTTTTTAGTATATGTGCTGCCGAAGCGAGCACTAAAAAATTTATTTTTGAGGTGAACTTCACGTACCATAAATTTTTAGTACAGTTCAATGGCACTTAGTCCATTCACAACATGGTGCCAATATGACCTCTATGAAGTTCCCAAATACGTCCATGCCCCCAGAAGGAACCCTGTACCCATTAGCAGCCACTCTCCATGGCCCTCTCCTTCCAGCCCCTGGCTACCACCAACCTGCTTCCTGTCTCCCTGCATTTACCTATTTTGTGTGTTACATATAAATGGAATTCTACCACACGACTCAGCAATTCCACTCCTAGAAATATACCCAAAACAACTGAAAACAGTGCTCAAACCGGTATGTGTACACAAATGCTCAGTCTTCCCTGGGCATTTGCTGCCAGCTTCCTGGTGGTTCAGCAGGGAAACATCTCTTCATCTTAGCAAAAGCGTAAGTGAGACCAGGAGCCACAAAGAGTCAAAAGCTGTATCCATTTACCCCCATTGGGGCTCCGCTTCCCAAGCACGACAAGCCACTGTGATGGGTGACTGTTACCCACCAGGGTTCTGGACCATAAATCAAACAGATCCAGAGAAGAGAGACTTGGCGGACAGGGTCAGGTAGTTCACGAAATTCCCAGGAAACAGGGAGTTCCCCCATGGAAGCTACAGAAATGAGAATAATCCAGAGTCCCTTCCGCTTAGAGATGAGTGTTGCCTGGGAGCCTGTTATATGGGTGAGCTGGATTTCCAGCCTACAGGGAAAATGTGCAGGCAAACCTGCCTCAGGGTAAGGCGCCGTCCTTGCGGTCATCACGGTCATTGCCAGCTAGGTGCCTGGAGCTGGCAGACACACTGGTAAAGCCGGCCTGTTTCTAAATCTGTTCCCTCCTCCTGAATTGTGGTACATTTTTATTCTAGCCCCCTAGGGACTCAGGGGCTTGATCGCTCGTTTGCCAAGGAAGAAACTGATGCTGTGGCCTTTTCCAGCGTTTTCTTCCCTGCGCTCAGTTCTGGCAATTATTATAAAGTGCACTCATTATCCTTACAATGACCTGGAGATTAAAGCTTAATTTGGTCTGTTATTTCTGTGGCTTTGCCTAATAGTATTTGTACCTGTACCAGCCCCACTAGGCTGTGAAGCCAACACCTGCTTAAATCACTAGAGGATGCCGTTTATGTTCTCATCGTGGCTCCTGGTTTGGCCAGAGGCAGTCTTCCTAACATTTTAATGGGTCACCAGGGTTTTCTATGGGGATATCTGTCTCTGTAACAGGCAAAATGGGACTCTCTTAAGAGGAAGGCTGGCCTGCAGGAAACAAATGGTCGGGTTTGGCTTCTGACATGCAGTGGTTGAATAGATGGTAGGTATCCTTTGCTGATGGCAAGTGTCCTTAGGTGAGGTCCCGCAGTGCTGTCCTTAGGTGAGGTCCCGCACAAGGAGATGGATCTGGGTTCAAATCATAGCTCTGCCACTGTTCCGTGTGTTCTTGAGCAACCTGAGCCTCAATGTGCCCAACTGTGAAGTGGGGTGACAGAACTAGAGTTGTTGTATAATCAAATAAAATGATTTCAGGAAGTATGGGACAAATAATCAGTGCACACACATAACAGCGTCGTCTTAGCACTGTGAGCTCCCTCTAGTCGGAGTGGACCAAAAACAATCAGACCTGTGGAGACTTTTTCCTCCTACAAGCTGTGGCTTACGTGATGTTAGATACAATAGAGCTCTCCTGACTTCAACATGGCGGGGGTCTGGGGCTCTCACCAGCAAAACTGGCCCCTCCGGCCATCCATATATGTGTCTTACTTAATCATTTTGGGGCTTAGCTAAGTTAGGGTAGCATGTTTAGGTCCACAATTTCTGGGGGGTGGGGGAGTAGGGAACAAGGTCCAGAGAAGCCAGTAGAAGGGTAGAGTAGGATAGAAGGATGGGTAAAGAACAGTCTGGTTTTTCTGTACTACATTCAAAGCTCTTTTTTTTTTTTTTTTTTTTTTTTTAAAGAGAGAGGGAGGGAGAGGGGGAGGGGAGGGGTGTCAGAGAGAGAGGGAGAGAGAGAGAATTTTAAGGAGGCTCCATGCCTAGTGTGGAGCCCAGCACAGGGCTCAATCTCACAACCATGAGATCATGACCTGAGCCAAAAACAAGAGTCAGCTGTTTAACCAACTGAGCCCCCCAAATGCCTCCCAAGCTCTTTTGGTTCTATGAGTTAATCTAGGTAATTTTCTGTATATTGGACATTCCACAGATGTTAACTGAGCACCTGTTCTGTGACTGGCTGATATTCCAGTCCCTGCTCACACCTGTTCCTACCTCCTTTCTGTCTGCTCTTTGAAAGGTCACTATTAAGTACTACAGTGTTTTCTCCCAAAGATGAGGCAAGGGTATGTGAGCTAGCTGGAGGATGGTGTGACAAACAGGGTGTCTGAGAGCAGGAAGGCAGACAGGTTCAGAAAGGAGAGGCAGTAGAGAGGGCTGGCAACTGTTTAACAGAACACCTGTGGCCACGGGGCTCCCCCGCCAAGCCCCTGGGGCTGAAATTCAGCCCTGGGGTAGCACCGCCTTTCAGACAAAGGTGATGGGGTGTAGCTGAACACTCTGGTTAGAACTTCCCATGGGATTTGAAAATTTCATGCTTGGTTGTGTGTGTGCCTGTGTGTGTGTGTGTGCACGTGCGTGTGTGTGTGTGTGTGTGTGTGTATGAATATTTCTTCATCCTATGAAGAAATACTGCCATTTACCCATGCACATTCAGGCTTCCTTTCTGCCAACACCACCTCGGTCAGACTGAGCGGACTGGGGAGGCATGACCCTACCAAGAAGAGCACAGCCCTGGAGATTGTGGGAGTCGAAGGAAAGGACCCATTGAGAGAAAGGGGAGTCAGTGCCTTCCCACCTGGCTTGCTGATTGTTGCAGCTATGGTGGGAGGGGGTACGGGGGGACGGTGGAGACGTGTGCAACCTGTTCTGCCATGGTCAGCTGAAGCCATGCCTGCTCTATTCCCCTCTTCTCTCGCTTCAGCATCCCTCTCCATCAGTTTCCCAACAGCCCAAGACAAACTCCAAGTACCGGCAGTGCCCTCATATTCCCATTTTCCCCGTGAGACAAGTGTTACTGATACCTTCTAGGTAATTTGTTTAATTAAAGCTCAAGACATATGTTGGTTCCTGGTATATGTGGAGAGATGGAAAGAAAATGAGAGGTCAAGTAAATCAATTACAGATGGCCAGATCTGCAAGATCTGTTTTTCACATTGCTGATGAGCCAAAGAAAGGAGCAAGATGGAGAGGTATGGCTAGGGTTTAGTTCTGTTCAGGTACACACATGCAACCCAAAAACTAGGGATTAATTATGCCATGCAATGTTAAGAAAAATGTATTAGGTATCTTTTCATGTGTTGGATCTCTGCTTGATTAAAATGACAGTTTAATTCATACTGCATTTGTTGTTTTTGCCACTTAAGAAGACTAGGTATCCGAGTGCACCAGCCCCTAGAAAACAGGCTTCCTAGACTCTGAAAGTCAGTCCTGCTGTGATGCTGGTTAATTTTATACCATCAATCATCTGAAGGAAAGGAATTGGGGATCTAGTTGAATGCAGTATTGAGTATTGTGATATGTTTAATATTCTTCATCTGTGTCTTCACACATACAAGGGAAATCACTGTGCGATACAAAACAATATGCCCTGTGTGATCCTTTCCGTTGCCCCCAGGAAAACCTGGAATCCACCTGTCTTTAAATTTCTGTATATCCAGTAAATCCACCTGACAGTTTTTTCTTTAATTTCAAGGTTTGACTTTTTAAATGAATATGATCTAGTTGTAGAACTATACTGTATTTATAAATACACGTTTTAAAGTCTTCATCATTTCCTCATTAAACGTATGTTGAGCGTTCCCTATACGCAGGTGCTTGTACTGCTGCTGGTACAGGAGACAAAGTTACTTCACTCTGGGTGACTCACATCTCCTTTTCATTAGCCAGTCTACCTCCTGGTAACATCCTGCACCCTGATATTCAATCACAGATACCTGATGGAAAACCACTCTGTGGTTTCATGTACCAACCCATCAACCTCATGAAAACATACCATCTCCTCCTCTCTGATGGGTCCAGCGAAGCGAGGGTGTGCGCCTTATCAACTGGCCCAGTGTGGGTCACGTGACCACACCTGAACCAGGCCCTGTGGTTGAGGGTGGCGGGCTCTGATTGGACAGCCTGGTTAAATGTCTCCTGTATAGGAGAGGAGGTCAGTTCCTCCCAACCCCATGGCTTCTCAAAAGGGTACTTTCCCCAAAACAAGATGGGTAGGGTGGGCCAGAAAACAAGCCAATGGCTATGATAACAGCTGAAACTTCCCTCATAACTAGCAGAGCTGGATTATCTAATGGCCTTCTCAACATCCCCACTTGGATGTCTCACACACACTTCTAAGTTACCCCACTGAAAACTCTTCAGTAGCACACATGCCGAAGGACTCACCATCCGTCGGCATAGATTTACACCTTTCCTGGTGTACCTCATCTTCGTGAAGCATATCACAGCCTACCCAACCACCCAAACTGGGATTTGGCCACTGGACTTCCAGGCCTAATGGCCAACCTGTCATGGATTCTAAAATATTTCTTTCTTTCTTTTTTTTTAAGATTTTATTTATTTATTTGATAGACAGAGATTGCAAGTAGGCAGAGAGGCAGGCAGAGACAGAGGAGGAAGCAGGCTCACCGCTGAGCAGAGAGCCCAATGTGGGGCTCGATCCCAGGACCCTGGGATCATGACCTGAGCCGAAGGCAGAGGCTTTAACCCGTTGAGCCACCCAGGCGCCCTTCTAAAATATTTCTTATCTCTGTCCTTCTTCTCTAGCTCTCCTGACATTTCTTTGGTTTAGATCATCATCGCCTTACCCAGATGCTCTCCTAACTGGCTTTTCCCTCTCTAGCCTTGCTCTTCTCCAGTCCAATTTCATCCTTCCAGTACTAAAATATGACCCTATCACACACCTATTTAAATCCCTCAATGACTATCCCATGCCTTCAGGATCAAATGCAGGCTTTTAAAGCCTGGCATATAGAGCTCTATCTTTCACACAAAACCCCCTCATCTGGCTTGGGGACTGTTCCTTTGGCTTACAGCCCCGTGCCACACTGATAACGCTGGAACATCTGTTTGCTTGTCTGCCTCTCTCCCCGAGTCGGAGCTCTTTAAGAGCCAGGATATTGTAATTTGGCTCACTCAACACTCATTGCAAACCCTTCATAGCATATTTTCCTGTTTGAGTTGGAAAGCTAAATGTTGCATTTACAGGACTCCCTGGCAGCTGGGATGTAGGAAGGTAATAGAAGGTCCATTGAGTAGGTATACCTGTATGAGACTTTAAATAGAAGCAAAGAATGAAGAGTGGGTCTTCTGGCAAACTTGGTGGTGATGTCTGATTCTTTGGTGGCAAGTACAGTTGAGTTTCTAGGATCTAGCCCCAAGCACGAGGTGGCTGTGGTCTATGGTGTCTCCCTTAGAATATGGCCTTGGTGTCATTGGTCTTAATCTGCACAGTTCCAGGCTGCATTCCTGCTGCCTGTATAGACATCAAGCCTAGCCCTGGCCCTTCCCATGATTCTGCAAGCTACTCAACAAATAAATAAAACAAACCCCTTTCTGTTTAAACTAGTTCAAGAGGATGCTTTTGTTGACAATTAAGCACCCTGATTAATAGAGTTAGTATCTCATGCCTCTTTGGGTCTGGATTGTCCAGCACTTTGCCTGACCCATGAGGAATACCATGTGCCTGTTATTGAATGAATGAGATAGAATGGATAATCATCTCTGTTCCTAGAGTGCTCACTGTATGATAGGAGAGCATACATGAACACAAATATTTCAAGTCAACAGGTTATAAGAGAGTTACAGAAGTTAAGAGAATGCTAAGATGGGAGCAATGGGACCATCTCAAGGAAGGTAATATTTGAGATGTGCTTAAGAATGAGTAGCAAATCACTCACTAGACAAGGAGACAAAAATTAGTATTTCTGGCACTTTCTAGACACCAGATACCAAACTATGTCACATATACGCATTATCTCACTTATTCCTCATTGATGCCTTCAGTCTCATTCTACAGGCTGACTAGCCCAAGGTCAGAGGGTTGCAAGGGGCAAAACTCACATTCCAATTGAGCTCCCTCTGACTAATATGCTAAAGAGTGTAATTTTATCCTCCGATTAATAAGAACCAGTGAAGGTGGGACAATAATAGGAGTATATGGTATTACAAAAGGACGGGAGAAGGGGAGCTTGACTAGTTAGGAGCCCAAAGGAGAGATAAAAGCCACAAGTCAGGAGTAGTGAGAATGGAGAGGACTAATTATACCTAAGAAGTATTTTTAGAAGCTCCGGAGATAAACTTAGAGATCACTGCCATGTTGCAGAGAGAGGAGGCCACAGGAGTTAAGGGTGACCTGAAACCTGGGCTTAGGCAGCTGGGTGCTTGGTGGCACCATTTGTGAAAACAGAGAAAACAGGTGAAGAAGTTGGTTGGGGGGGACTAATTCATGATTTTGGTTTAAGCTGTATTAATATATGTTTCCTGCAGGACAACAGCTTGGAGATCATCAAGATATCCGTTCATCCAAATCTGTCATGCCCATGACCCTGGAGTCAAGCCTAATGCCGGGGGTGTCTTGGCAGCTCTACAAGCATGACTGGGATCTGGCTCAGCATTAGGCCGAGGGAGCACAGAGCCTTGAGTCGCTGCATATTTAAACTGACGTGTCAGGCAATGGAGCTCCAGAGAAGAAAGGTTCTGCCTGAGGAAGGCAAACACGCGCCCCACTCAGAATTCAGCACAGAGCCGGTCTTGGCTGCTGAGTTACCATCACAAGGAGTGTTTTTAAAGTCAAACCCGATTTCTGTGCTAAGTCATGCCTGAGCAAGTTGGAGAGTTGCCAGAAGACAAAAGAAGACTCCAGGCCTCTTTATAAACAGGCCCCGGGAGATCTGGGTACTTCGAGATAAAGCTGTCAGTCTAGTCTCAGCAGCACAGGCCTGGGACTTATTTGCATATGTCTCTGCCTCCAGCACAGCCGAGCCCACAGGCTCCTGACTCCAAATCCTGTGGACAAATAAAGCTGTTCAGGATGACCTCTTACTATCAGATTCAGGCTCTATTATGCCCGGGGTCTGGCCACCCATCCCTTATCCCTTCGCTGTTCAGGACCAACTCACAGCCCCACTGATGGCATGGAACTCTTCTAAGGGAGGAGCACCCCAGAGAATAGCGCAGGCACAGCACTTTGTGGGGCCAGGGAGTGGAGCAGAACTGCTGAAGGGCTGCTGACATCCTGCCACCAGCAGCCAACTTCCAAACTCTGGAACGACAGGTCCATTCAGCTTTCGCAGCATGTTGCTCCCCAGCCAGCCATAGGGGACAAGCCCGGGGTCGAGGCTCCCTGTCTCTTTGCTTCTCTCAGGCTCTGCTTCCATGCCTCCTTGAAGGCCCGTGGCACCCATACTTGGGGATCAATTACTAAGCAGGAGACTGTAAGGAACCCTTCATCTGGCACGGGCACTCCTGCCCAAGGTAACATGTTGATGTTTGATTGGTTAGTTGTCTGGTTAGGATTAGATTCAGGGGGTCATCCCTTTTTATTTTGATTTGGGCACTGGGTAGGCTGCTCCCGTCAGGAGGGATCTGGCATGGGTGCTCCAGGGTACTATCTTAGTCTGCCCGGCCTCCGTCCCCAAGGGCCAAAGGCATCCATAATCCAGTGGGTCTGTAACCTACTAGCAGAGCCAGCAGCTGGTGGAAACTAGAAATAACAAAAAAAATGTGTCCTTTCCTACAGGCTGGCTCATCCCTGAGCCAGGGTGCCAGGCTTGGTAGACAGGACACAAGCTGGATCTCAGCCCCCACACACGCACTCCTTATGCCAGGTTCTCTGGGCTGGCCATTAGCTGCATAGCTCTGGTGGGGGCTGTGAGAAGCCAATCAGCAAATTGTGCCTTAGAAATTCTGAATCCCGGGGCGCCTGGGTGGCTCAGTGGGTTAAGCCGCTGCCTTCGGCTCAGGTCATGATCTCAGGGTCCTGGGATCGAGCCCCGCATCGGGCTCTCTGCTCGGCGGGGAGCCTGCTTCCCCCTCTCTCTCTCTGCCGGCCTCTCTGCCTGCTTGTGATCTCTTTCTGTCAAATAAATGAATAAAATTAAAAAAAAAAAAAAGAAATTCTGAATCCCCATCCCCATAATGTAATTCAAATGCAATTTAAAAGAAAAACAATGCCGACTCTTAAAACACAACTTATATAAGTGTTGAAATTATAATGACTTTACTTGGGATATTTTGATGGCAAAATTTTTGTTCACTGAAGCTGAACCTTTTTTAGTTTTGTAGTAAGTACCTGCTGGACTGCATCTCTGAGCTCATGTTTAGGGGGCCCACTGGACAGTCCAGCCCTGAGCCTGGGGCTGGGGTTCTCCTCCTCATTCCTCTCATCTCTCGGGCTCTGCTCCATCAATCTGATCCTTTCATCCTGTATAAAGAGAAAGCTCAGACCTTGGCTAACAATGCTCACACGTGGCTTCTACATCCCCCCTCATGCTGGTTCCCTGAAAGCCCCATCCCAGGAGAGACAATTTTGACTGTGCTCTTATATTTCGACTCCTAACCATTCCCATCTGTGTCTGAACCCCAATTCCAGTCTTGTCAAGTGGGCCTCCTCACGCTATTATCACTAGATCCATGATAATCCATCACATTTTGGGGATCAGGACAATGGAGCAGTTCAGGAAGTCTGGCTTCCTTCCTGCCCTTTTGGTGGTTTGAAACTAAGTCCATAAGTGACTTCCGGAAGTAGAGCTTAATTCTCCCACCCCCCACCCCGCCCCCGACCTAGAACGTGGGCTGAGCTTAGTAAGTCATTTCTTATGGTCAGGATGTAGTTTCCCCTTGCTCTTTCTCTGGGATCATTTACTCTGCGGGAAGCTGGCCGCCATGCTGTGAGGACCCCATGGACTACCCCATGGAGAGGATGGCATGGTAAGGAACTAAGGCCTCCTGCCAACAACCAGCAGTAGATAGTTTAGCATCTACTTCTGCATGTTTTGACAAAGCAGTCATACTTCATGTCCTTTCCAAGTTCTTTGTCCTTTGTCCTTGGGTCCCTTCTGGAAGCACAGCCCGGTGAACAGATGTGCCCAGGCCTGGTGCCCCATCAGGCCCTCATGCCTTGTCCAGGTCTGCTCTCCATACCTCCTGTTTTAGAGACGCTTCCTCACTCAGCCGTACCCTCCCCTGGGCCTCACATTGCTCTGCCTTCCACAGGGTCTCCCACCCACCCCCACTTCCTGACTTGCACTGCTTTATCATTGTTTGCCCAGCCTGGGTCTCCCCTCAGTTCACTAGGCTCTGGGGGGAGAGTCTCACAGTTTCTGGTTGTCACTCTTCTCCATCCCCACTTGCTCTTTCTAATGAGAAGGTGCCACAGACCTTGAGAAGGTTAAAAGGAATTTACCAGGAGGACAAAGGGGAAATTTCATTCCAAGAAGAGGAAAAAGCCAATACAAAGGCCCCAAGGAAGAAAACCAAGTGAAAGTGGGATAGCTAGAACCTGGTGTGACCTAAGGTGGGTGGGGGAGAGCATGGGGAGTGGGGATGGAAGGCTTTGCCTTGTCAAGAATTTTATGGGAAATCATCAAATCATCTTTGAGCAAGAGAGTTATTGATTAGCTCTGTGTTTCTATTCACTGTTCCTCATATTACAG
The DNA here is from genome assembly GCF_002288905.1 of Enhydra lutris kenyoni. NCBI lineage: Eukaryota > Metazoa > Chordata > Mammalia > Carnivora > Mustelidae > Enhydra > Enhydra lutris. Next base: position 36,834,168 of record NW_019154098.1, on the reverse strand, counting down.
ACAAAGGGCTAGTGTCCTTGATAAATAAAGAACTTGAAATTAATAAGAAAGTTGCTTTTAAAAATTAATAACCTCACTTATAAAAATAGCCAATAACTCCTGAGAAGGTGCAAAAGATATGATTAGATAGTTCACAGAAAAGGAAATACAAATGACCTTTTAACATGCAGAAGATGCTTGACCTCACTCATAGTAAGAGAAATGCAAATTAATTCTCTACTTAGATCCCATTTTCATGCATTATGCAGGCAAAAATCCCAGACTTTGATAACACACATTCTGTTAGCAATTTCAGCCACCGCTGGTAGAAGGGTAAATGAGCACAGCTTGGTGGAAGGCGATTTGCCAATATCTATCTAATGGTAACCACTTCTGGGATTTGACCATAGAGATATACTGTATACATGTGAAATAATGTGTATTTAGGATTACTAATTATGGGATTGTTATAATGGTGAAACGTAGAAAGCAGCTAAATGCCCATCGGTAGGGGACCATTCCACAGATGGTGATGGTAGACTCCATACAATGGGATATCATGCAACAGTGAAAGAGAATGAGACGTGTTCATGACAGAGAAGGACTCCAAGATCCAAGACAGTTATAAGAAATATAAGAAAAAGGTAGACCAGGGCATATAGTTGGCGCCTTTTGTGTATGACAAGGGGAAGGAGAAATGAGACTCTATATTTGCCTTCTCTTGTAAAAGCCTAAAGGAATTTGGGTGAGGTACAAAATGATTGTCCAAGTAGAAGTGAGAGAGGTTTGGGAACAGGCAGATAGGAGGTAGGTGTGAGGAGGAGACTTCTCACTGGAAACCTTTCTATATTTTTTGAATTCTGAATCATGTGAATATGTACCCTATTCAAAATGTTATAGTTAAAATATATTAGTTTCCTGTTTCCATAGTCTTTCAGAATACTGGTGTAGCCTGGCTGTCAGAAGGATCCAGCACCTGCTCTTATGATTCATACCACCTCCAGTGAGCACTCATTGTTAAGAAACATAACCCCCCCCCACCAAATTCATATATGTCTTTAGAGGGCAGCTGTATTGCATCATCCAGCTGTAAGTTATTAGAACCCCCTCGAGGTTGAAATACCCTTTGTCCATCTGGGGGCTCTGTTTCAGGTCTTCACAATTTCCCATGTGCTCCCTTCCCCCTGAACTGGTCATTTTCAGATAGTATTTCTCCTGAATAAACCAGTGTCTGCCCTTTATTCCGATGGTCTTCTTTCTCGGGCATTCCCTCCCCGAGATGACCTTGCTGAGAAGTTCTTGGTGCTTTGTGATTGCTTGTCCAGACTCTGTACTTTATGCATATCAAATGTGGTTGCCCAATTTGAACACCTTGTAAAAACATTTAAAAATCATTCAGTGAAAATCCTTCAAACAAGGAACAGCTGTTCTGGAGAAAGAGCCAGCTGGTTGTTCACCATTTTCTCAGAAGTATGGTGGGAAGCACAGTGTTCCAGAATTCCAGGAGGTGAATGGCAAAAATTAACCTACACGAGCCCTTTGGTTGGGACATGATTGCCTGAGAAAATGGCCCACTCTTTGACCAGCTGTGTTCACAAGATTGCCCTCTTCAGAAGGCACAGTCAGACGTTCTCCTGGGAGGGGTTTGGGTCTCAGCTTCCCTGTTCTTGGCTTCATTGCTCTGTGACTGTGACACCGGTCACTCAGGTCTAAGCTAAGTTATCCCACACACATATGCTGCAGATATTGATGAAACATTTATAAGCTCAAGTCCAACCAGGTCGACCTACTCCTCTGTTCCTCTTGCCTAAAGCTGGCCTTTTGTAAGAGTTTTGTTCACTCCTGGGTAGCTAGTTTCATTCCAAAGATGGAAAAGTTCCATCAGTTTGATTACACGTATATACTCCCAATCAGTTACAAACTGCTGGGATGCAGGGGCCACCTGTTTTTCGTCTTTGTTCCCCCCACAGTTGCTAACACATGGCTGACCCTCCATAAATACTTGTTGATAAACAAATGAATGAGCAGTCATGTGGACGTCTAACACTTGCTATGTATTTAGATCAACTCTTTCCAATAGAAATTCTGTGATGATGGAGTACATAGTGGAGCTGTCCAATATTGTACTCACATGTAGCTACTGAGTGCTTCAAATGTGGCTAGTGTAACTGGGGACTGAATTCTAAATTTTAATTAATTTTATTTTAACTTGTCATGGGTAGCCAATGGCTACCATATTGAATGTGAAGGTTCAGGTGATTGGCTTTATAATTTGATCACCTACACTGAGAAACTGTAGTGCCTTCTCCAGTTAAGTTTTTTTGCTTAACATGACCCAGAAACTTTCAACAACAGTTTGGAAGCAGTGAAAACGCATATCAGCATGTCTCATGGTACTTGTCATCATCACCACGGGCAAACAGAAGCCAGAAGGAGGGAGAGTGACTAGAAATTAGTTCCACCTGCCTTTTTCTGAGTAAGTCTTGGGTCCCCCATGAGCGCAAATGGTCAGCCTTTTGGTTTGTGACTCACCCAAGAGCCACCCTCTATGACTGCTCCAAGCCCCCGCCAGCAGGCTGGGCACCAAATCTGGGCTGAGTTGGAGGGAAGCACGCCATGTGGTGAATCACCCGTACCATTCTCAGAGCAGGTGTTCTTTGGGGAGCCTCCTCCAAGGTGACCCCACCCAACCTGCCTTTCCCTGCAGGGGTGACTGTAGCTCCAGGATGGGCATGAAGTTCATTCTTGGTCAGGAACGTCTGGGGTGGTATGGAGTTAGCAGGGACTTGTACCCAGAGACCCTGCAGAAGTCTGAATCTCAGGGTGGGTTTTGTGCTCTTACTTCCCTGGCAGAGGCTGAAATCCCCTACATGAGTACCAGCAGCAACTGCAGCAACTTTAATGCCACACCGGGACCCTTTCTTCAGCCCTTGGTCCATCTGGTTCCAGCCATTGTTGCCCATGGCAGAAAGCACAGTGAGGTTTCACCAGGGTGCTGGAAAGCCCGGGGCTCCTCAGTCACAGCCAGAGGCATGGTGGCAGGATAGGCCTTCATGTGCATCCACATGTGTGCCTATGTGTTTGTGTGTGATCCCCTAGGTGCCACTGTCCTCTAACACATGGGACGGAATGGAATCTCTACACCCAAGGTGAGTGGTACTCGCCTCTCCTGCTGAACAGAGGTAGTTCCCCTTGCTTTCTGGGCTAGGAAATGTGCATAGAGCAAGTCATGTAAGTGCCCATGACACCAGGTCTCTAAACCAGAGCTCCCAGAGCTGCTGGCATCTTCTACTCTCATCCCTCAGGATGAAAGTACATGCCATCTAGCATTCCCCAGTGTCATGCCACACCATCCCTTCCTGGGCTGCCTGTCACCGTTCATTTGGAAGACAAAAAAGAAAAGAAAAAAAAAGAAAAGTAAAGAAGAAAAAGGACAAGCCAAGACCGCAGCCCCGGGTTCCTGACACAGCAGAACCCTGGAGATGCCTTAGGCCAGGGCAGCGCCTGGGTACAGTATTCCATTGGTGGTGAGCCATCCGCCAGAGCCCAGAGTTGTTTCAACATATCTGACACACCCTGCAGGCCCAGCAGGCAGGGTGGGGGGGAGCCCATACTGTACATGACACATGGGAGCAGCTCTGGTTACCGGTTGTACAAACAACACCTAAGTCAGGGCTCCGGGAAGCATTGAGGTAACTTGTCAACCTCACTCATGCACCTCACCCTCTCCTTGCTCTGCTTCTCCTCCCAGCCTCATCTTTAAAGTCTTTGGGGGCTAGGGCAAGCCTAGGCTTGGGGAAAAATTGGTAGTCGAAGACCCAACCATGGCAAAAATCATGGACTGATGGCATAGTTGTCTACTGCCACTTTGTCATTCCAGCCTTTGCTTTTTGAAATTCGCTCCAGCTGCATTGAAATATCCTGTAGTTTCCATCCCTGTCCTCCTTTTTTTACAGCTACTCATCCTCGCAGATGGTATGGTTCTTTCCGGGTCAAGTGTGACTGCAAAGGCTGGTGTGAGTGGAGCACCCTGGCCATTCTGGAAAGCTCTTTAGGTTTCCTGGGAAAGTATTCCATTCCAGCCTACTGTTTGTGACTCAGTGCATTTCTTCTGATGCAGAAGATGATTCCCTCAATAAAGAATGCTTCTTTGAGGACAGGCCTATCTCTGTGCAGCATAGCCACAGATTTTTATACTTTAAGAACTAGTAGGGAGCCTAGGGATCACAGCTTGATTTTCAGGGCGAGAATACAATACCAGAGAGGTCAAGCAATTTGGACAAAGTCATTGCAGTTTATAGACAGAGTTACCAGAAACTTGAATAGACAAGACGATGTAGAAATCCATGAATTGGGGTTGATGTCAGATGGAAACAGGGGGCTTACTCTGGACCCCTCAGATAGAAGAAGGGATAGGAAATCATAATGATTTTGAATAACTCCCCCCCCTTTATTTACAGCATCAGATACTCTAAGTGTTATCATATATTAAGCGGGATGATAAATGTGTTCTTTTACCATAAAGTATTTTGCTACTTCTCTCCCCCAAAATTGCACCAGCTGGATTTGTGTAATTTGGGATTCACCTGAATGAATGAATCTGGTCATAGGGAAAGACCCAAAAGGAAAATCTTGTTCCCAAAAGGGCAAGTAAAGCTAGCATAGAACCATCTTTACATCTCCAGGGCTCTGGCTGGTGCCATGTGTCTAGAGATGCTGAGATCTTCTAGAAGGATGACCTCCAGGGTAGACCTGGGGACACAACTTGCTCTTCCCTTTCTCCCTGGTAATATGCCTATATGCCTATCAATTATCAGGTGAATCAGGACTGGTAGAGTACTGGGATGAGAATGGAAGGTGCTGATACTTTTTTTTTAATCTTTTAAAAATATTTTATTTATTAGAGAGAGAGCGATCAAGAGAGAGAGAAAGAGAGAGTGTAGGAGGAGGGGCAGAGTGAGAGGGAGAAGCAGACTCCCTCTGGAGCAGGAAGCCAGATGTAGAGCTTGATCCCAGGACCTCGGATCATGACCTGAGCCGAAGGCAGATGTTTAACTGACTGAGCCACCTGGGTGCTCCCTGATACATTCTTATGACTTAAGCAAGCTTTGGTCAAATGAACCACTCTGACAGAAGTGAGCAACATTCAAAGCCTTATTGCCACGGAACAGGATAGACACAAGATAAGTCAGGCTTCTGCTTTTTCTGTGAGCCACATGGGACTTTCTCCATCTTACAGTGAAAATAAAGGGGCCAGAGAGTCTCAAAGTAGGACCTGGTAAAAGGATCAGTTCATGTTTTCCACAGGGTTCTTTATAGAAGGTTTTTTACTTGTCCTTCTAGAGGTCATTCCAGTTCTGTTTATACAATAGTTGCTAGTTAAGTATCTGGCAGTCATCCATCCTCTATGTTGGGCCAGGGTTGTGGTGGGAATCTTGTTTTCCTGGAGATGTCAGGGTTATACACTAGTTCTTGGGTTCATGGCTCATGTCTGCTACTGTCCATGTACCCTAGCACCATATTTACACTATTTTGTATTATTCCCTCAACAAGATTTTAGATTCCTTGAGCCCAGATAATAGAGCTTTTAGTTTCTTTAATTCCCTATCCTGCCCATAGCCTGAACACATTATACATGCTGATAAGCAACTGACTTGAGTTTTTAAAGGTTTAAATTAGGCAGGAACATGCATTTATAGCAAAATATATATGTATTGTACACAGAGTAAAAAAATTTAAAGTGAAAAATATGGTGTTACTTATTCAAGTTGGCAATGAGGAACAGAAATTTTTTTTTTTTTATAAAAAATTATCTTGGCTAAAAAAGACCTCAAAAGTCCAAAGGTTTTCAACAAGGTCCCTTAAGAAATGGGATGGAAATGTTGCAGAGGGTAATAAGTCAACTTGGAAGGTGCAAACTCTGCATTCACATATGTGAGGAAGTCAAACAACACCTCTGATAACTTAGAACCAAAGAGGTTGAGAAATGTAACAGATATTGAACATGTCCCTGAGAGTAGATGGTTTATCACCCTAGTATGTGTCGTGAAGACAGATAGGGTACAAGTGTCAGGGATTTGGATAGATAAGGGGAAAGCACATTTCGAGGCTGTCCTCCCAGAGCTGGGGAGTCATGGCTCCGATGGGACCAAGAGCCACCATGCTGCATCATTTCAAGGGGTTTTCATGTACCTGAGTCTTAACACCTGGGGAAACCTATTCCTTCGGAGATGCCTGCCTCCTGAGTGCCCCTGGGAAATTAAAGAAAGCATTAGGATCCTCTTCTTTCAGCTGAGTCAAAAGGCAGAGTGGTGCCTGGCCATTTAATTTTAGATTTTAACTTGAGGGGCTTATACAGTCCCTGTTACACTGATGGGAGCTACAAGACCCACAGCTGCTAGGGCAGGAGGCAGGAGATGGGACTCTGGCTCTTGTAGTGCTGTACTGGGAGATAATAAGCTAGAATAGCTAGCATTTTTAAAGTCCAAATTGTTGAGCCCTGGAAGGTTCTGTGAGGGGAGAAGGCTGAGGAAGTTTGAAAAGAGGGATTGTTCTGCTGTCTTGGGTGCTGAGAGCAGATTAAATATCAGCCCTGACACATGCATTTGAATCGTTCTGTTGGGTTGGAGAAGTTTTAGCCCAAGGTCACTTATTTCCAGTTCTAAGTAAAATTATCTAAGTTGTCTGAAAATTTTCAAATGCATTTTTTGAGCTGGATTTTGGCCAAGCTGTCAGGCAAGCATTTAGGGAAATGTTGTTAGCTTTGGAAATTGTGCCTTCTGCAAGGACCCTCATGGCCTGGAGGAATTAACCCATCTCCCCCGGTTTCCTCTTTGGCCCAGAGACCTCTGTGCCCCTCTGACTTGTTCTGTCCTGGTTTCTGGTTGAAGCCCACAAAGTCCTCCACCTTTGCTTTTCCAGAGGACTCTCCCAAGTCCTGGAAAAATAACAAAGAAAACTCAACCAAATGAACACACACACACAGGGTATATCTGGTTTTGGATGTTGCTTTCAGGAAATAATGTTTGTTCCTTCAAAATGTGTCATTGACTTCCGTTTTCAGTGGTCACGGCCAAATATGACATGAGAAGATCTGATCTTAGAAATAAGTGCTGTGACAACCTCAGCCTAGGAGTGACGAGGACAAGCCAGAGGAATGCATGCTCATGGCCATGACAGCCCGGTTCCCCATCCATCCCATAGGAAGAGACTTCCCTCCTCCTTTTTCCATAGGAGACTCCATAAGCAAGTTGGGGATGATGACACTTGAGTCCCCTAAAACTCTTCCCCCTCTCCTGGGTGAGACAGTCCTGGATGCAAGTCTTGCTTCATCGCCAAGTCAGGCAGTGTACGCTCACTGTGAGTCTCAAGCTGAGCTGAACTGGGTAAGGTCAAAAGCAGAAGGGGCTTTGTTCTTGCCCTTGATTCCAGGCTGAGAAAGGCCCAACCGAGTACCTGTGCCTTTCTGAGGCCTCTCTTACCAGGCTCAAACATCTGGTGGATGCTGGACCAGTACTCACTCCAAGAGTGATACTGAGAATGTCCTTTTTGGGCCTGGGAAAGAAATGAACTTCCAAGATATAGGTGTTTAATGTTTAACATCAGGTGGGAGGAAACCCTGATTTTGTATTATCTGCCAATCTCCGTGGTGTAAATGCTCCCAAGCTAACAACATGATGATAACTGGCTTGCAAAATTTTTGAATTTTTGAATATTAATGATGGTCTCTTGCAAGTAAAAGCCAGCCCTAGCTCACCATTGGCACTAGACCACCACACTGTCATTGCAACTGACCTGAAGATCCAGAGCCCTGCCTTCAGAGCCAGACAGACATGGTGGGGTCATGGGCATGGGGCGGGGGAGGTCTTCTAGCTCTAGCACCGGGCAGGCGTGTGGCTCAGGCACATTACCTAACCTTTCTGAGCTTTAGGATACTCTATCCAGAAAACCAGGGTGAACAGAAATCCGTGCAGTCTCTGGGGCCAGATTGATGGAGGACCATGATGGGTAGCCTTTGCCCTTCCATGTGGTCTAGTTTAAGTTAACACTGCCCATTAGAAGAGGATGCCATTCTGAGCAGGTGCTAGCCCCCATGGCCACCTCAGAGGTCACATGCTGATCTTGAGGGTTTGCTGTGAGTCGGGAATAAGATAATGACTGGGAGGGGCTGTCCTGCAGTAGATATTTGTTGTTAGTCCCCAACTCATCACCTTTCCTTATTTCTCTTGTGTTCTCCTGCTAAAGTCCCAATGAAACTCTGCCACACAGACTCCAGGCCTCTGACTGGGGTCAGGCACACCCACCCACTTGTTAGAAACAGCCCTGCCCACCTTACCTCCTGTTCCTGCAGGACTAACCAGACCAGACCACACAGAATCAAGAGGCACGAAGAGCTGGCATTAGCACCTACCTACCACATTTTTCAGTATCTGTATCTTTGATCCCTCTAGCCACTGATTTATATCCTGGGTCCTGTTCCTAAACGGCTTTGCTCAGTCATTACAAGCCACAGCCCCTCATTGCAGTCACATCTCCTAGAGGGAAGAAGGTGTAGAATACTCGACCAGTCACCCCACCACATCTCTCAGCTCTTAGAAGCCCACGCACACCACTGCAGCTGCCACCTGCCAGCATCAGCGTCTTGCTGCCTGGGGACTTCCCCTCTCCACTGAAGCACCGTCTGTGACTGCTAACTGATGGCAGGTTGAGAGTGGCCCCCCGGGGTAGGGGGTGTGCAGGGAGCATCCTGCAACCAATGACTGATGGGCACCATTGAAGAATACCCCGGCCCCGCCCTCTCCAGGTGAGATGAACACAGTTTGACCGGGAGCCCCAGATTTTCCCTGACAGGAGTAAGCCCCTGTCACCCACCTGGGTAGCTGGCTAGGTCACCGACCCCTCAGTCATTAGCTCTGCCTTCGCTTTCTTAGCTCTCTCCGCATTTCCTCTGGTTTTCTCAGCACCTCCCCAATACACTATTTGCACGTGAATTCTTCTCTCAGTGTCTCGGCTTTAGAAGGAACCCGAATGATCCCAGGGGATGTATGAACCACCAGACGAATGATTCTTCGAGAGTGGAATTCCAAACTCGGCTTTCCGAACCGGAAATAGCACAGTCTGACACATACACGTGAATGGACAGGAACAATGGGACAGAATACCTAAAATGGAAATTATCCAGCAAAATGAGAGAGGTGTGGCTGCCAACCTGCTAACACTTAATGGGAGGAGAGATGCTGCTCTAGGCGTCTCAGGCCAAAGGAAGCTTGTGGCTTCCTGTCATTAAGCTAAGGTCGTACAGAGGAGGACAACTGTAAGACTTGGGCTTAGGCCCCTCCGTACTGTCGGTATGGTTCTGACAGGGCACCTGGAACACATTCTGACTCTTCTATCCGTGTCTCACCATCTGTACGTGGGGCCATGGGCATGGAGGCCAGACTCCCTCTGCTGAGGATATGTGGCTATTTCTGGGTCCAGTGGAAGGGAGCGCAGCAGACCGGAATTCCTCCGCACTTGCCTTTGTTGAGCCCCTGGGTATCAGAGCCCATGCTGGGAGCTCTGTGTTCTGCCCTCACGGAGCTCCCAGTCTGAGGGGACAGACAGACAGGACACCCGCTAACTGCAGAACAGAGCCACGTGAAAATCATCCCGGAATATTTGGTTTAACGAAGTGCTGATGGAATGACCTATATCAGTGCATGGGATTGAAAAAGTCAATCTGTATTGGATGAATGGAAGTAAACCTGCCAGCAGAAGGTCAGGGCATACTAGGAGCCCCATAAACCTTGGTTCACATCCAGGGTCCTTTCCACCCTGAGAATTCTGTGTCTAAGGACCAGTGCACAGAGACAGTCTTGTAGATTTTTGATGAGTTATAGCTCCAGTTATCTGCAAAAGGAAAGGCAAAAAGCCAAGGGTCTATTTGTAGCTCAATTACCAAAGCCAGTATTATCTGGCTCAGCTGTCCTTGAGGCCGGAGAACGGCGTACAGTTCCCTACTGGCCATCTCACTTGGCTCTGGCGGCTGGGGCATCACAGTTCCAGATACTGGGTGACCAGGGGCCTGCCATAAAGGAGATGACCTATCTGGGAAGGATCCAGAATACCAGTGGCAGCCACAGTATCAGCAGCTCCCATGGATTATGGGATCCCAGATCCAGGAGCAACATGCGAAGCCGCGCAAGCAAGCGGTGTGAGCCGTCTTCATTTTGAGATTCAGGGGAGCGCTTGCAGCCTGCACCCTGGGGATCCTCCCCAGCCCTCCCACACAGCAGCAGGAACAAAGCAAAGCGTGTTTGCCGCCTGTCTGATGTCTGCGAGGAGGCTCCAGCTCTAACCCAAAAGCCCTGCCAGAATAGGGAGCTGTGGAGGGGTGTGCAGGGGTGGGAGGAGGCAGGGAGAGCCTTGAGCCCTCCTAATGGGCAGGGGGGCAGCTGTTTGAGGATGGAGAGGCAGAGGGGGAGGGTGACGGAGTGAAAGCAAAGGTCACTGTGAGTGGCTCTAGCTAGCTAGCTTGCTCTGAGGAGGCCAGAAGACATGATCTGTAAGCTCCGGACGGTGTGTGTGTGTGTGTGTGTGTGTGTGTGTGTGTGTGTGTGAAACAGACAGACAGACAGACAGACGGAGAGAGACAGAGAGAGGGAGGGAAAGATGTCACGACAAAGTATTAGGAAATTTAGGAAAATAGGCACTACTTAGCTCTAGTCACTTTTCACTCATCAAAAGTAATTTAATTCGTTTCATAAATGTGAAATGTGATTTACTTACAAATTAGATGGCTTGGGTTGGGAGGGGTTGTTGGTTTGTTTAGAAGATGTGAGGGAATGAAAACATTTGCTGGGACAATCACGCCTTCTCCTCTATTCTCCACCAAAGAGAGAGAGGAAAAAAAACAAAATCCTTCGAGAAAAATGTGCTTTGCTCCTCCCTTCCTACTCGTCCCACTACCAGTCACCACTGCCACCGCTTTCTCTCCTGCCCTGTTCTCCTTCTTGTGCCAACGGACTCTGCTCAGTCACTGATTCAGTCAGCCAGCCAGTCAGGTGGTCAGTCAACAAACATATACACCTGGCATCAGTGTCTGTGGGTGGAAGCTGTTCAACACGCAGATTATAGTTTTCATTTAGTCTAAGGAAGAGTGAGTTCTCTCCTAAAAGGAGTCCGCGCTCCATCAGGGAAAATGTCTGACTGTTTGAGCCAGCAACAGCCAGCCACGATGCTTCTGGAGGGTTCTTGCATCATGCGGGGCTTGGCTAAGATGACATCCAAGATGCCCCCCAGGGCTGACATCCCATGATTTTGTTGTGATCCTCTTTAATGGAGTTGAATAGACACCAAAGAAAAGACCGCGGTCCCTGAATGGGATCCCTCCCCACCCCCCGCAACCTTCACCTCCAAAGTGATCAATCCCAGCAGAGTAAATATTCGCACTGATTTTGGCCTTCTTTCCAGCATTTGATGACTTGAAAGCTGTCTAGACAGAGCTGAAGGGCTGAAGAAAAGGGCCACGTGAACTCTCCAGCATGGAGACACCAAGGGGAGGAGTCAGGACCTGTGATGATGCCCAGCGTGCTATGTTCAGCCTGGTCTATATTTACCCCCCCAAAAAGGCACATGTCCTCCTCACTCAGAACCAAAGGTAACAATTAAAAATGAAGGACCAGGGCGCCTGGGTGGCTCAGTGGTTAGGCTGCTGCCTTCGGCTCAGGTCATGATCTCGGGGTCCTGGGATCGAGTCCCGCGTTGGGCTCTCTGCTCAGCAGGGAGCCTGCTTCCCTCTTTCTCTCTCTCTCTGCCTGCCTCTCTGTCTACTTGTGATCTCTCTCTGTCAAATAAACAAATAAAATCTTAAAAAAAAAATAAATAAAAATAAAAATGAAGGACCAGATGAAAAGACAGGAAACTGAAGACAAGTAATTTTCTAACTGCAGATGGGGCAGCCTGTCCAAATCACACTGGGCCGAGTGAAGCAGGACGATGATTCTGGTCAACCTGATGGGCTCCCCCCCACACGTTTCTGGTGTTCCCGCTACGTGAGTCCACACTTCGGGGACCCGGGAGTGAGGACCAGGCCTCCTCCCTGATCAGATGAACCTTAGGCTTGCCCGCCCTGAATCCCCCAGCCCATGCAGGAGGGCCCACAGCCTGGCCTGGGAGGCTGTCTTCCTGAGCCTTCCTTGCACTTGGTTACCGTTCTCATACAAAAGGATTCTTGCCTTAAATCTCGATGATTCACATGAGGAATAAGCTCTGACTTTAATAATCCTTCCAAAGATGAAGACATTCTCGGCAGAACCCATCCTCCTCTTGACGCTGTTCACGAATTAAGTATAAATCTGCCTCCCTTACTTTCCCTCCCTGTCAGAGTGCTGTTCTATGAAACCGCTGTTAATCTGGGAGAATTGGCAATGGAAGTGTCTGTCAGAAAGACCGTTCTTACCATCGAGAGCTGCCTGTTGTAGGAGATGAGGTCATTTCTTCTGAAGCTTCTGGTATCCAAGGAGGAAAAGAACAACAAAACAAGGTCTGCTAATAAAGGTGTGAGAGTCTCTGGGTATTTTCTGTTGCTGAAGAGACCTCAAGGAAGGTTACTTCTGGGCTGAAAGCAAACCTTTGTCAAGGATTTCATTTTAGAAGGTTCAAAAGACACCAGAGAGAGTGAGAACAAGAGACAGGAAGAGGCATGCACAGAAAGAGGGGAAGAGATGAAGGGCAGGAGAAGGCAGGAGAGCCAGGCCTTGCTGAGATGTCACAGGAGAGAGTCATAGACAGAGGCTCCAGAGGTTTGATCACTGGAAAAATGTCTGTTAAGGGCTGAGGCAATGGAAGAGAGAAATTTCTGGATTTTTTTTTTTTTTTTAAGATGTGCCTTTGCTTCTGCTTCTTTGTTCACCTGGAAGGACCTTTTTTTCTGTCCATCTCTAGGCCCTCTATTCTAAAGGGGGCTCAGTTAAAGCCCCCCCCCAAAGACATCTTTGGTATCTCTTGCTACATACATAATTGCTTCATCTTTTGCAAGTCAGTAGCAACTTTTTCCATTAAAACTTTTTTTTTATATTTAGAGTAAAATACAGATATTTTACCAACTTAGACATTTTTAAGAGTACACTTCAAAAGTGTTAAGTGTTTTCACATTGTTGCGCAATCTCCAGAACTTTTTTTTTTTTCAGAACTTTTTCATCTTGCAAGACTGAAACTCTGTGCCCATTAAGCAACACCTCCCCATTCTACCGGCAACCACCATCTACTTTCTGTCTTGATGAATCTAACTACTTTAGGTACCTCCTATAAGTGAAATCATACAGTATTTATCTTTTTGTAATTGGCATACTTCACTTACAATAATGTCCTCAAGTTATTACATATATCAGAATTTTCTTCCCTTTTTTTTTTTTTTTTTTTTTAAGTAGGCTCCACACCAAGCATGGAGCCCAATGCAAGGCTTGAACTCATAACCCTGAGATCAAGACCTGAACTGAAATCAAGAATTGGACACTCAACTGACTGAGCCACCCAAGTGCTCTGGAATTTCCTTCCTTTTTAAGGAATACTAAGTTGATTCTATTTTTCAAAAAGGAATGTATAACATGCAGTCTTATTTTTAAGTGACATATGCACATTATATCTCTTCTATAGAATTTTAGATCTTTTGAGGATAGGGTCCGAGTCTCCACACAGTTGAGTCCCACTGTACCTATCAGCTCTGTGCTTGGCAGAGAATTTGTGCTAACTGAATGTTTGTTGAGAAGATCAAAGGACAAATGCTGACATATTGCCTTAGGTGGGCTCTTCTAGACCTCCCGGTTTCTCCATAACCACACCCCCAAAAAGACTCAACAGCTGTTTAAACCAATCCACATCATCAAGTTGAGGTGAGCAGAAATGGATTGGCATCAACCATTTTAAGATGATCTTACCCCACAGCCTTGAATCAGTCCTGTGTCTTCACCTGGCTTGAGTCTTCTAATTCCTTCTGGGAGACATCTCCTTTGGGACAGGAAATTGGGCCCAATCTTAAAAGAACAGAAAGATGGCATAACAAGGAGTAAGAAGAGCAGGGGATGGGGTTCACATAAGAATGGAAGCTGATAATTAGATTGAGATTTTCCATCCTGTTTGCTCTCTCATTGTTTTATGACTTTTAATATGTATCTTCTGATAAAGATGGGGTGGTAATGGGGAGGGGCAGGGGGCTATGGAGGTCTTGTTATTACTCATACTAAACATTCTTTCCCACCCTTTTCCCCAGGTTGTCACTATGGAAGACTGCTTTTTTGCAACTCAGGAACAGTAAAAGAAGCCTTGCTACAATTCGATTTGGGAACTTGGAGATCTAAATGAAACTTCATGTTTGGTCTGTAATAGCTATTTTTGGAGTCACTTTAGTTAGCTTGTCTTATAGCCCTGCCTTTCCCTTTGTCTTTCCACAATCATTTGTAAGAGGAGATCATGGAACAAACATAGGCATTGAGTCAAGCTCTCTTGTGCTCTCCTGTTGGTATAACCTGGGGGAGGCCAACTCACATCACTGAATCTGTTTCCTTATCTGTAAAGTCCGGAAAATACCCTCTACCTCCGCAGGCTTTCTTGATGATTCAATAATGTCATGGCTATTAGCTGCTCAGTCTGGCACACAGCCATTGGATAATACATGCAAATTTCCTTCCCTTTCCCTGAGTTCACCTGATATCCCTCTACTCAAGCTGATTTGGCTCCATTTGGACCCTTGACTCCACATAAGGCACATTTGCTGCCCTGGCTTTGTCTCTTCCTTAGCAGCCCATGACCCCCATGGAAACCCTATGGCAGTTCATCCTTTTGAGATGCCTTGACTCATCACAGAAGAGCATTTTGGTATGGGATAAGGCTCTGCTCAGGCCTAATAGAAACTTGTTGGGAGATGGGATTTTCAAACTTATGAGAGAAGTCATAGATAGAAGAACAAACCAGCACAGTTCAATTTATTTCCCAAATGACTTACTTCCATGGTAGGCAGAAGGCTGTGTGTTTGCTTTTGGAGCTATAGGAGCATACCTACAGAAGAACCTTTTTTTTTTTTTTTTTTGACCCACATCTTCTTTATTAGCAAAGCCTAGTCCTAAGGTCAGCAAATGGGTAGGTGCTCTCCCAGCCCAGAACAAGCAGAAATATGAAAGCAGTTTCTGCAGTAGTCTAACAGAGCCGGTGCCCTCATTGATCCAGAATGCCAAAACCAGTAGCCTATTTTTTTTAATATATTTTATTTATTTACTTGACAGACAGAGAGCACAAGTAGGCAGAGAGTCAGGCAGAGAGAGGGGGGAAGCAGGCTCCCCACAGAGCAGAGAGCCCGATTCGGGACTCGATCCCAGGACCCTGGGATCATGACCTGAGCGGAAGGCAGAGGCTTTAACCCACTGAGCCACCCAGGTGCCCCACAATAGCCTATTTTTGAGAAAAAGCACATGGAGTGTATTTGAGTTACCTTCTTCCTTCTTTTAAGTGTCATTGCATTTACCTTGAGCACCACAGAGCTGTCCTTAGTCACTTTCCCCCATCAAACCGTTCCCTCTTAGACCTCAGAGAAGAAAACAGCTACTTCCTACAAGGCGGCAGTTAACCAAGACTTCATGAAAGTACCATTTGAGTCTGGCCTTGCAAGATGGGTAGGATTGGAAAATGTAAAGATTTGGAAGCAGGCATTTCTGGCAGAAAGAATGGAAGCAATAAAACTTGTAGTGGTGGGGGTGCCTGGGTGGCTCAGTGGGTTAAAGCCTCTGCCTTCAGCTTGGGTCATGATCCCAGGGTCCTGGAATTGAGCCCCACATCAGGCTCTCTGCTTGGCAGGGAGTCTGCTTCCCCCCCTCTCTCTGCCTGCCTCTCTGCCTGTGATCTCTGTCTGTTAAATAAATAAATAAAATCTTTTTTAAAAAATCTTAAAAAAAAACTTGTAGTGGCATCACTGGAGAATTATTTGGAGAATAAAAGGAATAATAAAAATAGGCAATGTTAAACAGTGTAGTAGGCATTCTCTAAGATGGTTGTCAGTGAACTCTACTTCCTGATCTTCATGCTCTATGTAACTCCTCCCTTTGAGTATGGATTGCATCTATTGACCTAGTGAATAGAATGAGGAGAATATATCTGAAGTAATGGGGTCCCCTTCTGAGATTAGATTTTACAAAGACTATGGCTTCTTTCTTGGGCACTTTTCTCTCTTGCTGTTGTTCTTTCTTGGATCGTGTGCCCTGAAGAAAACCAGCTGCCATGTCATGAGGCAGCCCTGTGTAGAGGACCACATGGTGAGGGACTGAGGCCTGCCAACACCCATGTTAGTGAGCCTGGATGTGTCCCTTCCCCACAAGAGCCGAGCCTGTGGATGAGACCTCTTTGCCAATCGCTTGACTACAATCTCTTGAGAAGTTCTGAGGCAGAAGTGTCCAGCTAAACTGTGCCCCGATTCCTGACTCACAGAAGCTGTGGATAGTAAATGTTTGTTGTTTTAAGTCACGAAGTCTGAGGGTAATTTGTTATGCAGCAACAGATAACCAATACGACCACTCTAACATACTAGGCATTGCGATAAGATATGTGACTTCCTATATCTGACGTCATTTAATCAACATTAGGTGGGTGTTCTTGTCCCAATTTTTCAGTTGAGAAAACCAAAGGTTAGACATCTGCCCAATCCCTTTACATATCTAATAAGTGCAGGAGCTGAGATTCAACACAGGTCGCATTCCTGGGCCTGGGCTTTTAACTTTGACACTATATGTTCTATAATTTGGTTCATTCCTACCACCCCTGTCTCTCTGCTCCATGTCCCCTGAGGTCTGTTGGCAACTTAGTCCTCTTATCTAAGAAGAGCCTAAAAGGAAACTTGGGAGTTTCTCTTAAGTTTTTTGAACAGAATCTCACTCTCTATGCTCAATTGTCCCTGCCAGGCTGTGCCATCTTCTCGCAGCTCCATCTGTTCTGAGAGCAGTGGCCCCCAGCCCCCAGGACCCCAACCTCTTCTTATCTTCTAACCACTCCTCACCCTGGGTACCACCTGTGGTTTGGGGAGTTAAGGTTTGTGGGGCTACCCTTGAATGGAGTAAGGACTCCCTTCCTGTTGCCCTGTGTTGGAGGTTTTTTTCCTGGGAGACCATATCATATCCTCCAGGACCCAACAAATACAACTTTTCCACTTACTTCTATCACAGGGCCGGGAGAGCCCAGAGAGTCCTGCTCCCACTCCAGGAGATGGAGAACCCCAGTCCTGTGGGCCCTTTCCTAGTCTCTGATAAAAAAGGAGAAACTCAGACTTGCTCTGCTTCCACCACAGTTTCATGAGAAGCCAGCTTATTCCAGGGTATTCCTCAAGATTTATACTTGACACTGCTTGTCAGTCACCTGTGATAGTCTCTCCTTGGGCCTTTGTAGGGAGGTGGGGGTGCAGATGTGTGGGCGGCCACACGCTGGGCCCTGAGGGACCCTGGTATTCCTTCTCATCACAGTATCTATTGCCAATTCAGTGAGATCTTTGACACATTGTCTGAGTCTCAAGAGGTCTAGAGATGAATGGTTATCTTTGGCTAATATTGAAAACAAACAAACTAATCAAACAGAAACTTAAGAGTTAGAAATGACCTTTCATGATTGATAAGACGGTCTTCCCTGTTGACCTAATGCTACATTTTGCTATACTGTGCGCATAAGCTCATAAGCTCAAAGGAAGTCACTGCTCCGAAAATTAGCTCCAACCCCCTGGACTTCATACCTCAGTTCCCTGTTAATCCTTGATGGAAATGAGCAGGGCGCTATGCTTCAGAAGAACTTACAATGGGTAACTAAGGTCCAAAGGCAACCTCTCCCTGGTGGCAAAACTGAGCTCTTGTCCCAGCTTGGCCACCCACTCTCCGGGTGATCCTGGGTGGTTCAACTCACCTCTGTGAACCTGTTTCCTTGTATGTTACACCAGGAGGGTGGGGCAGGCCACCGCTGAGAACTCGAGGCTTGACTCTAGTTTTATGGGCTTTGGCATTGTTTCTAGGGCTGGCCTGTGAACAGGGCTCCCCCAACCTGTGTTTCCCCTGCCTCTGCTCAGATGGGCTTCCCAGTCCTGCTGGTTCTTGGAGTACTGCTTTGTCTGAAACAGGCTTTCACATAAAAGCATTCTGTGGGTCCAAGACTGAAGGCCTCTAGCTAGGTCCAGCCCCTGTTGAGGAAAGGAACAATCTTCAGGCTTCCCGGATTATTCTTTTTTTTTTTTTTTTTTTTTTTTAAGATTTTATTTACTTATTTGACAGAGAGAGATCACAAGTAGGCAGAGAGGCAGGCAGAGAGAGAGGAGGAAGCAGACTCCCCGCCGAGCAGAGAGCCCGATGCGGGGCTCGATCCCAGGATTCTGGGATCATGACCCAAGCCGAAGACAGAGGCCCCAACCCACTGAGCCACCCAGGCGCCCCTTCCTGGATTATTCTTAACAAGCCAGGAATTTCCTTTCAGAAACGTACTACATGGTCTCCAAACACCTGCGACAGCCCATTCCACACTTATTGGAAGGTGGAGAAGGGTGGGGGAACAGTGACTAACAAACAGCCTCTCCTTCATTCCAGGAATGGGGCACCGGGCTGGAGACCCACAGAGCCCTGGGATGAGGCTCCATTTTACAGAGGTGGAAAATCAGCAAATGCTAGAATAGAGACTTAAACTCAAGTACATGACAGAGGAGACATTAATGAATCCAGAAATATTTATTAGAGTGAAAGGGTCCCCAACAGGTCCTCTGAGTTGGCTTTGAAGCAGTTTATCAAGCAGAGAAGTGACATGATTTACCCAAAGTCATATAGTTAGAGAATGCATTTGATTTGCATTATGCATTCAGACACCTTTTTTTTATAAGAGGGGCTCAGAACCCGTTTAAAAGAAGTTCAAGGTTGGGGCGCCTGGGTGGCTCAGCGGGTTAAAGCCTCTGCCTTCGGCTCAGGTCATGATCCCAGGATCCTGGGATCAAGCCCCACATCAGGTTCTCTGCTTGGCGGGGAGCCTGCTTCCCCCTCTTTCTCTGCCTGTCTCTCTGCCTACTTGTGATCTCTGTCAATTAAATAAATAAAATCCTTTAAAAAAAAAAAAAGAAGTTCAAGGACACATCAGCAGGAGGCAGTGAGTTGCTCTGCTTTCCCTCTTGTTTCAAGTAGGACTTCCTTGCTTTTCCAAAGGATGTTCTTTGGCCTGCACACCAAACAGACCCACCCAATATCGAAGGGCCCTGTGTAAACACCCTTTCTTCTATCTTATCAAAATCCCTCCTACCTGGGTTTATCAGAGGTGACTCATGCCCTGGAGCCCTTTGCAGGAACCTGGACTGGGATTGCAGGGCTGAGGGGTACCAGTTTCTCTAACCACTTGAGAAAAGGGCCTCTTAAACCCCCAGTCATCTCCATCTCCCCGAGTAGGAAGCCCCACCATCAGGATTTAGGGGAGTCTGGCCCCAGAAGTCATTCCTGCCCTTTCCCATAAGACCCTTGTGTGTTGGTGGCCTTTAGGGGCACGTTATCCCGAGAAATCAGACAGCTGGGTGACATAGGAACCAGGCCTGGTGGTTGCAGGAAAGAAAGCAAACGCTCTGAAATGTGAGCCAAATGGTGGGGGCGGGGGGGGGCACTCAAGACACACTTCTTTCATGCTGGAAGTGTTAGCTGCTCTTACCTTCAAGAAACACATTTTTGAGAGGAAGACAAGTGATCATTTGGTTTGAGGAGCCCAAGTCCCCAGTCATAGTAGTTTCACCATCATAGCCTGTGGTGCGAGGGGAGGAACAAGAGGTCTGGAGAAATGTCACATTGGTTTCTGCCTCCCAGTCGGGGGAGGGGGGCAGGTGTGGGAGGGGAGGGGGAGAGCTGCATCAGCTGTCTACTCAAGCTGTCCCTCCCTCCCTCTCTGTTGAGTGACAAGCATCCGCCAGACACTGTGCAAGAGGCAGGGAATCCAATGGGAGCAGAGACAAAGGCCTGGCCCTCCCCTCCGGGCCCTTCCAGTCCGGTGGGAGGGAGACACATTGTATCAAGGCATGGCAGCTGTGAGGAACGCTGCAAAGAGGAGCTTCATGGGGGCCTCAGGGGGTGCAGTGACTGATCCATGAGGCTAATACGGGTGTTCCCGAGGAGGAAGAGATGTTCAGGTGGAGGATATCCGAAGGGGCATAAGCGGTGAGGGAGCAGGGCATAAGCAGGGCCCTGTGAGAAAGCTGCGGGGGGGGAATGGAAGGTGGCCAGGGAGGCCCAGGGCAGAAGCTGGAGGGGACCAAGGTAGGAGTCAGGACTGGAGAGGATGGCTATGTCAGCCACTTTCAGAGTTGTATCTTTATGCTGGGGGTGACTGGAAGTCTGTCAAGGGACTGGAGAAGGGAGTAACCTTCAGGGGACCCTGGATCTATATTTGGGCCCCCAGCCCCGTGCAAGCCGTGGGCCCAGAGGCCTCTTCACCCTCCCTGTCAAGCACTGCCAGTGGGTATGGGATCTCTAGGCTCAAGAACAGGAAATGGTGGAGTTGGA
The DNA here is from genome assembly GCF_002288905.1 of Enhydra lutris kenyoni. Classification (NCBI taxonomy): domain Eukaryota; kingdom Metazoa; phylum Chordata; class Mammalia; order Carnivora; family Mustelidae; genus Enhydra; species Enhydra lutris. The sequence continues at coordinate 36,813,673 of NW_019154098.1, read as the reverse complement.
GGCAGGCGGGGACAGATGCCAGGAGAGTGGGCCCTCCGTGTCCCCTTCCCAATCCCAGCCAAGTGAAGTTCAGGTCCCTCAGGCCTGCCTTCTCCAGACGCTGCTCACTACCCCTTCCCCCTGGGAGCCCACTGAGCACCCCAGCCCTAGAGGGAGGCTTCCGTGCACCGCCCCTGCCCCGCTCACACCCCAGGCGCTGTGAGTCACCCACCTGCGTGGTGAGTCAGGGAAAGAGGTGAGAACGTGAATGCCAGGGAGGCTGGCAAGGCAGGTGGGCGCTTGGCAGGCAGGGGTGTGCTCCTGAGGGAGCAGCCCCGCCCCCACGGCCTCCCACCCCCCACTCGCACCCTCCACGCCAAGTGAGCTTCGAGGAACCCTTCTGTCCCATCCCCTGCAGGAGGCTTCTTCCCAGTTCCCTCTCCCCCACGCCGCCTCCTTCCACTGTGGGCAGACCGCCACCATCACCATGGTTACCGGGCTCCTGCTGCAGCTCTGGAGATCAGCAGGAGTCAGGGGTGGGGGAGGGTGGCTGGTCTCATTAGTCTTCCTATGAACTGGCTTCTTTTAAAATCAGCTCAAGGCTGCACACTGCAGATTCAAGGCCTGCTTACCTGAAAGGTTCACCTCAAACACACACAAGATGAGAACAACCGAATGGACCACGTATCCTGCCGGACCTTATTTGCACCGCCAAAGGATGCCTTTTAATCACAGATGCATAAGAGTGTGTCAGTCAGGACCGAGACCCAAGATGTAAGGGCCATTCACTGGGCCACCTGAGGTAGACTTGTAAGGCTTTGGTTGTTGGAGGCAATCTGGGGCCAGACAGACCTGGATTCAAATCCTGACCCTGCCACTTATCAAAGGAATGAACTGGGACAAGCTTTTGAAACTGGTTGGGCCTCAGTTTCCTCTTATGTCGGGTGTGGATAATCACATTCACCTTGTAGGTTGTAGTGAGGGTTAAAGGTAATTTATGCAAAGTGTTTGGCACATCGTAGGCGTTAAAAATGGCCGTTGTTTGCTGCTGTTATTAGAGTTCTAAGCCCGTGGAGAGGCGACACACGGGTCTGGTGATTTAAGGGTTACGCAAAAGGCAGGTTTCCCCAACAGTGACTTATATGGGCTGCGGAGACCATCGGTTTCAAGCCAGTGGGTAGAGCAATTTCCAGTCTGTCCTCAGAAGTCTCTTACATGTTGGGAGACATAATGTAACCCCAAATCACAATGTATCGGGATAGTAGAAAAGCGAAGGAATAAGCAGGAAGGAGGAAAGTCCGAACTGAGTGCCTTGGGAGCAAGGTAGCAAACCGCAAAGGGGACTAAGTTGCTAACGGCCCATAGAACCAAGGCAATCCTGTAGAAGGGGATGGTGTGGGCCCTGAAAAGAGACATTGTTTTTATTGTATTTATAAGAGGCAGATAGACTTGCAGGTCCCAACCCCTACTCCCCCTCCTGCAGGGGACAGGAGAGTTATTTTCTAGAAAAACTCAATATGAGAGACTGTGCTACTGACTTCAGCTACAGAGGGAGGCTGGGGTTTGCTGAAAGTTTGCACTCTAAGTGAGCCCTTCTCCCTTGCCTCATCCTGTCCTCCTCCTAGCCTAAGATCAACAGGGGCAGAAGAGTGAAAGATTCTTTTCTGTAGGAACTGACGCAATCCGGGACAAAGACCAACACATACTGACATTAGGAGGCTCCAGGCAAAAAAGCCATTGTTGACATGATCACCCTAGAATAGATCCCATCCATGTACACAGAACTTCGATCAGCTCTTTAAGACCATAACCTTAAATCTGAGTGGAAGTCAACAATCACCAGAGAGGAAAATATCCAACAGGACAGAGAATAAAATAATCAAACAGGAAAGCAAAAGGATCTATGAAAGAAGCAGAAATGATGAATGAGCAGCAGAAACTGAAAATAAAGTATATTTGATATCTTTGAAGGCGTAAGAGAAAACCCTGCATCCCCAGGATATGAAGAAAAAGGGATACTCGAAGCAAGAAAGAGTTTTTGAAAATCAAATATATGAAGTGAAAATTTCAAAAATTCTGTATCAGCATTGGATGATACAGTGACAGAAATTTCCCTGAAAAAAAAAAGAAAGAAAAAAAAAAAGAAATTTCCCTGAAAGCAAACAAAGAGAAGAAGAATAGGAATAAAAAAGAAAATTAGAGGAGTAATTCAGGAGGTTCAACATACAATAAGGAGTTTCAGAAGAAGAGAGAAAAATGGTGATAAAGAAGTTATCAAAGAAATAATACAAAAAGATGCTCTAGAACTGAAGGACACAAATCTTGGCCAACATGCCCAGCACGGTAGCTGAAAATGGACCTAGACCAAGATACCCCATTGTGACACTAGAACTCTAGGGATAAAGAAAAAGTCTTAAGAGTTTTCAAAGAGAAAACTCAGAAGTTACATATAAAAGATCAAAAATCAGAATGGCATTGGATTTCTCAAAAGTAGCACTGGAATTTCGAAGACTTCAGAAAAATGCTTTCATTATCCCCAGGGAAAATTATTTGCAGCCTAGATTTCTATTCCTGGCCACACTATTGAAGAAGTATGAGGACAAAATAAAAGCATTTTCTAACATGTAAAATACAAAAAAGTTTACATTTGATGTGCCCTTTCTTGGGAAGCCACTGGAGGATGCTCCATGATGAGGGCATAACCAAGAAAGAGGAAGAAGGCTTGGGATCCAAAAATTCATCGGGGCAAAGGGAATTTCCAAGATGGGGGTGAAGGAAAGTCCCAGAATGAATGCTATGGGACAGGCCTCGGAACCAACCAGTTGGGGTTAGAAAAGAGCATTGAGGCTCCAAGAAGAATTTCTCTAGGAAATTCTGATGATTGAATCAGTTTGCAGAGTTACTGGAAATAGGGAAAGATGTAGATATTTAAGGAAAACAAAGCAAATGCAAGATATAAAGGACTTATTAACTCCAGAAAGAAGAAAGCATTGAGGAAAAAATAAAATAAAATCTCAATTCACTACTTGCCAAGGTAGCGAACAATGTTTATTTTACATAATCATCATAATGAAAATACTGTGTGTGGATTGAACCAAAAACTGATAAACAATTATGTTGGAAGGCTAGAAAGCACAGGAAGGGGCAGGATGAATGATTTAAAATATTTGCTTACTCTAGTGGAAAATATTTAAAATAAGTGACTTGAGAGGGTATATGCCTATCATCTAAAAATATGAATGCAAATACCAGAAAAGAAAAATAAAGCTGTGAATGTTGTGAGCAGTTTTGCCTCTGGGAACGAAAGAAAGATGAGATAGGAAGTCAAGGGATTTCACAGATGGTATATTTTGATACAATAAAAATTAATTAAAAATCCAATAAAGAAAAAAAGGCTGGACCTATGTTGGTCAAATGATGGCTTTACAAACACACACCAAGGCTGCTTTTCAAATCCTTCAATGATAAAGTGAGCAAAAACAAAATGGCAGATACATGCATAGCATTATGAGAATTTCTGGAATTGGGACCATTATTCCCATTAATACAAAAACACCAACAGTAACAACTAGCAAGAGTTTCCATAGGCTTTCAAGACATTTGCTACCATGTTATCCCATTCTTTCAAGGAAAACACAGGATTTAATGGAAGTCTTTAATTTAGTAAGTGGTAGAGGCGGGATATAAAGCCAAGTCCTCTGTGATAGATTATATTTTCAAAGATGGACTAATCCCTCATGCTCTTCTTCCCCTTCTCCATCAAAAGATGGAGTCTTTTGGGCACCTGGGTGGCTCAGTGGGTTAAGCCTCTGCCTTCAGCTCAGGTCATGATCTCAGGGTCCTGGGATCAAGTCCTGCATTGGGCTCTCTGCTCAGTGGAGAGCCTGCTTCCCCCTCTGTCTCTGCCTACTTGTGATTTCTCTCTCTGTGTGTCACATAAATAAATAAAGTCTTTAAAAAAAAAAAAAAAAAAGATGGAGTCTATTTCTCTACCCCTTGAGTCTGGGCAGGTCTTGTGTCAGCTTTGACCAATATAACACCATGTGGGTGATTTTTGGTGACTTTCAAGGCTTAGGTCATTAGAAGCCCTGCAGCATTTGCTTTGGTCTTTTGGGATATTCCCTCTGGCACACTCTCTCTTGGAAAGAAGCATCCTCCTGGGAGATGCCTAAGCCACATGTAAAAGCACATTAGTCAATATCCAGCTTAACTAGCATCAACTGCCTACCATGTAAGTGAGCCGCCATCTTGGACACCAGGTGAGCCTTTGGCAGACTCCAGCCCTAGTCACTATCTGACTACATGAGAGATGCCAAGTGAAACCACCCAGCTGATATGTCAACCCACAGAACTGTAAGAGAGAATAATAAGATTATTATTTGAAGTCCATTTAAGTTTTAGGGTGATTTTTTTACACGGCAATAGGTAATCGAGACATCACCTGGCACCAAGGTCCAAGGTCCATATTCTTTCCTTGACACCATCCTATGAGTGTTTCTCAGCGAATCTGATACCCCTCCCCCAATTTCATGGTGATAACTAAGAATGCCTTCACAGTTTCCCAAATGACTCCTAAGAATTAACATCCCCAAGTGAGATCTCCAGGTAGACAAAACCATTTTGAAGTGGTTTAAAACTGAATTCCACATGAATGGAAAAGAGAGGGCAGTTCCGTGAGTGTGAAAGGAGAGGAAGGAAGAGTAAGCGAGATATTGTTATCAAGTCCAAATGCAAAGGGTCTCCACAGTCCTACCTCTGACACTGAGGGTGCTAGGTTTTTGGCCTTAAGCTCCATAAGCCTTGCAAACTGTTTGGTAGTAACCATGCCCATGGGGGAAAGGGTGTGGGAGCTGCAGAACCATCAAGCGTTGATCAGCAAGGGAACAGGAGAGATCATTTATGCAACACACTCACTCTGTTGTCTACTGAAGCCAGAATGGGAATGTGCACCAGGACTATACCCCAGGCCCTCCCACCCAAGTCACATATGCTTTCTACCACTCAAGCAAGGAAACACTTGTCATTGAGTTTATTTAGATGGAAAAATGGATAAATTTACTTTGGGCATGCAAAATACACTGTCCAAGTTAACCTAACATGCTTGCTGGTTGTATTAGTTTGCTAGGGCTGCTGTAACCAAGAACCACAAACTGAGTGACTTAACAGAAAAGGATTGTTCCACTGTTCTGGAAGCTAAAAGTTCATGATCAAGGTGTTAACAGGGTTGGTTGTTTCTGAGGGATGCAAAAGAAACTCCGTGCCACGTTCTCCTTTAGCTTCTGGGGGCTTGTTGGCTATCTTTTGCATTCCTCTGTCTTCACTTTCGTATGGTGCTCTACCTGTGTGCATCTGGGTCCAAATCGCTCCTTTTTATAAAGACACCCACCTTATTGGGTTAGAGCCCACCCTGCATCAATGTAACCTCAACTTACTTCTGAAAGAACTCCATTTCCAAGGATAGTCACATTCAAGGGTTAGGTCTTCAACATATGGATTCTGGGGAGACACAACTCAACCCATACAAGAGTCATTCCATGAACTCACATGCTTTCTGTTTCCCACATGAAGCGTTACTTTGATTTCCTGTGTTCACATCCTACTTTGACTCTTGCCTTCAAACTCTCCAATGTAGTGGATTGACTTGAATAATCTCATTAACCCAGACGAGCCCAGGGATCCGTCTCTTTTCCAGAGACGGCATGTTGTAGCCTGAGATCTGCCTTAGCAACTACAGAAAGTCTTTGGTGGGGCCTCTAATCTGCTTCTGTGGGCACACCTGTGACGGCTGTGACCTAGGTGTGAGTCACATTTTGCCTTCAGAAGGATCCCAAAGAATGACATTAGCTGGCTGAAGACACCTGGGAAATGCAGTCACCTGGGGGATGGGAAGCCTTCCAGCTTTAGAAGCACAACGTCTTAAACACACACAATGGGATGAGGGAGAATATGGGAAAAGCCTGATGTCCTTGGGAGTCTGGGGAGAAGTCCTCAGCCGTTTATTTATTCAGACATTCTTTCAACTTGTTCTCAGTGAGGGAGCACCCGGTATGAGCCAGGCATGGTAAAATTTAAAATCTAGTGGGAAAGAAAAGTAAACATATAAGTAATTTCTGATTGTGATAAATGATAGGAAGGAAACAGGGTGAAGTAATAAGAAAGAGCAGGGATACTGACTTTTAAAGGTAGTCAAAGAGCCCCCTTAAGAGGGGTAACAACTGGGGCCTAGAGGATTCAGGGAAAGATGCTCCGGGTGGCAGGAAGAGTCTGTGCAAAGGCCCCGAGTGGCTGGTGGACTCAGTGTGTTTAAGGAACTGAGAAGAAATGGATGTACAGGAGCAGAGGCAAGAGATGAAGCTGGAGAGGGGGATGTGGGCCAGGACAAGGAGATCAGATTTCACAGCAACGCTAAGCAAAGCCACTGAGGAATTTTTAAGCAAGAGAATGATAGGATTTGATTTCTGCGTTCCATTTTTTTAAATCATTCTCTGTGTCCCAGATTGGCAAAGATTCAAGTTTGAAAACACATGGTGTTGGCAAAGGTGTGGGAAACAGACCATCTCCTGTCTTGCTGGTAGAGTTATAAATTTGTATAAACCCTAAACGGAGTGATTCGGCAATATTCATCAGAATCAAAAATGCACTACTTTGACTCGGCAACTTTGCTTCCATGAATTTACCCCGTACATATATGCTTCAAAATCAACATATACTAGATTATTTGCTGTAGCATTGTAGGGTTGCAAAAGATTGAAAAAGGCCCTAAATTTCAATAAGTGACTAAATCCAACATTAACACAGAAGGGCTTTGATGAGTGAATGTTGGTCACCCACACAATAGACTGCTGGGCAACCACAAGGACAAGGGAGCTCTTTACATACTGACGGGGGCCAGTCCCTGAGATAAACATACAGTCAATTTTAAAAGGCAAGGATCATACACTTTGAACTGATAGAACATTGTGTGTCAATTATACATCAATAACAATCATTAAAAAAAAAACAAGGGTATAAAGTATACATCATTTAAGAACAAGGTGTGTACAGGTGCATTTGGGTCCTCCAGGAAAGGAAGAATTAGAACCCTAAAGAAGCAAAAGATTTGGTGGCCATGGGAGAATGGAGCCAGATGGAAGCAGGGAAGGGTTCAGAAGCCACCTGGGTGCCCCCACTGGAGGCACTGGCGTGGACACTGGGGGGCACTACATGGAGATGGGAAGAAGTCCAGTGGACAAAAGAGCAGTGGGAAAGCGGGACTGGATCTCCAGGTGTGAAGAGGGAACCGAGAACGAGGGACAGCTAGCCAGGTTTCTTGCTCGAACTCCTGATGGAGGTGCTATTTACCTAGGGGGGGGCACACTTGGGGTGGAGTGTGGGAAAGAATGGAGGGAATGGTCTGGGGCATACTGAGTCTGAAGTGCCAGGGACCATCTAAGTGGAGGTCTTACACGGGAGCCAAGGTTGTGAGTTTCGGGTTTAGACTTCCTGCGTGATCACCCCCCCACCCCCCCACCCCCACCCCCACCCCGTGCAGAATGCTGCCAGTATCTGTAAAGGACAGCTGGCGGTTTTCAGGTGACAAGAAGAGGCAAGAGCATTCCTGGGAAGGGAGCAGGGAAGAAGCTCTCCAGGTGGTAACATGATGGACAGATCAGAGGGAGGTAAGATGGAGCCAACCAGCAAGTTACTGCTGGAATAAAGGAGCTGAACAACTTAGGGCCGATGGGGTTGGAGAAGAGGGGGCAGCTCGGATGTGGATGGGATGTGGGGGTGGGGAGGGAGATGAGCAGAGAATAACTCCCAGCCTTCTGGCTCGACTGGGGAACTGCAGGAGTGGTGGAGCCATTTCCTGAAAGCAAATGTGGGAGGAGGCAGGGGGAGGCGATCCTTTATTAACCTGAGATTGACTCGGTTCCCAGAGACCCGTCTGTGTGCAGAGAGGACTTTTCTCACAGCATGTGTCTTGCCACACCACCCAGCAGCCCTGTCCCGGGAGCTTCCGGAAGTTCTTATTCTATCACCACCAACTTTGACTCTTTCTTCCCATGGCTCCCACATCAGATCCAACAACGAAACCTAAAAATCCTGCCATCGAACCATCTCACTGCTGTCCTCACCTTTCTATTACCACTGGGGCCTCAAGTGGCTGGAGGTGGCCAGAGCCTCTCTGGAGCTCTGAGACCTGTTGCTCGCTCACAGTAGGCATCTCGCTGCAGTTGAGAGTGCTGAGCAGAAGATGGTTCTAGAACAACCTGCAGGTCGAATCGGTAACCGTTATTGAGAACTTTCCCCAGAATAATATGGCCACGAGCCACCATCTCATAGATGATGCTGGCTAAGTCCAAGGTTAGAATTCAGTAGAATTTCCTCTGAAGCTTTGGAACTGGGAAAGTCCTTTGACAAGTGGCTGACCAACGTGCAGAGGGCCATCCACCCCAGCAAGAGCCTAACTACCACACAGAAAGTACAACATGGTGAGGCCTTGGCTCTGGAGGGCCTGCTGCCCTCTGTGGGTCACAGCTAGCCAGCCAGCGCCCGCCTTCTGGCCCCCGCCCCCGCCTGAAGTTAGGGATTGTGTGAGATCTGCACCAAGTTGACCAGGTACATATCAGGAGGCCAGCCAGGAGAAGCGAGGGGTGTGTGTGGGAGGAACACCCACATACTGTGTGGTCCAGTGGGGATAACTCAGGAAGGGAACAAAGCATTTGTTCAGGAGTTTGGAGTCAGTCGGACCCAGTTTCCTGTCATGGCTGGGCCACTTAAGAGTTGTGTGGCTGTGGAAAGGTCACACTACTTCTCCCCAAGTGCCATGTTTCTGAGCTGTCAAATGACAACTGTGACCAGATGCTTCAGATGTTTTCTAGTAAAAAAAGAATTAGAAGAACCAAACCTCCAGAGTCTCAGTGATCCAAGGCTATACTCAGACCACTAAACATTTTTCGGGTATCCTTGGCCGCATGGAACTGAGTGCTTCTACTGTCCCTGGGATGGAGGTCACATTTTGGTGACCTGAGGTTTGAGGGGAAAATCTCTTCCCTTCCAGCTTACCCCATCTGGGTCCACCTGCTTCCCTCATTATAGTTACAAAGTAGAAGGCGCCAGTGTATGTTGTGGGGGGGGGCATGCTCATGTGTGGCAGGGGTGCGGGGGGTGGTCAGGGAGAGAAGCTCCTTCACCCCCCACCCTAGGAGACAGAGATGGGAATGATGAAGTTCTAGAACCTAGGTGAGGTTCAGTGGGGTGAGGTCCGGAGCCGGTGACCAAGAAAGAATTCTTGAGACATCTTTGGTGCAAAATGGTGGTTTATTAAAGCACGGGGACAGGACCCATGGGCAGGAAGAGCTGCTGCCCCGGGGTTGTGAGGGATGGCAGGCTATGTACCCTGCGGTTGGGGGAAGGTGAGGGAAAGAGAGGTTTCAACGGAGCTTTCATATGCTAAAGGGGGCCTACAAGGTGCCAGGATACTGGAGGCCTTGAGGCTTAATCAATCTTGTCTTTTGGCAAGCATTAACATCAAGATAGTTGGGAGACTCCTGTCTTGCAGGATTGTGATCTCTGCAAGTTAACTATTTGTTTCTCGTTTATGGCGGTCAGGGGTGCCTGAGGAATGTCACACATATTACCGAGGGGAGTGGGTGGAGAGGGGGTGCAAGGAAGGCAGCTCATCTCTCAGGGGCAGGGCCCTGGTAGGTGGCGTGGGTGCAGTGTCCTTCCCACTCCTCCAGCCTACTCTCCCCCTTCATCTCTGACTTTCCACCAGTGGAGGAGCGACTCAGGAAAGGACCGGATGAGCAAGGAATATGTGCCTGTCTGGGGCCACAGGCAGCTTCTGCAGCAGCCACGGGACTCTGGCCAGTCACCGGTGAGTTTCCGACCCCCTGCTGCACCCATCAGGGTCATCTATGAGACTCACCCTGGCCTAGACCCCCAGGGTTGCAGCCCATACTGGCCAACCTCACCCCGACACAGCCATGGGCCCAGCCTAGGCTCACTCCCCTTGTTTCTTCAGATTCAACAGCTGCCTGTCACCCGTGCAACTTTCTCAGCGGCAATACTTGATTTTGGTACCCACAGACTCAGTCCTTCTAACTAACCATTCTGGCTCCTTGATTTCATCCCCTCACAGACATCGAACCTTCCCCTCATTAAGAATTGCAGAGCCAGGGCGCCTGGGTGGCTCAGTGGGTTAAGCCTCTGCCTTCGGCTCAGATCATGATCTCAGCGTCCTGGGATCGAGCCTCACATCGGACTCTCTGCTCCGCGGGGAGCCTGCTTCTCCCTCTCCCTCTGCCTGCCTCTCTGCCTACCTGTGATCTCTCTGTCAAATAAATAAATAAAATCTTTAAAAAAAAAAAAAGAAAAAAAAAAGAATCGCAGAGCCTCTGCTACCTCTTCTTCGACCTCCTCCTCACCTCCCACCTTTGCTCATTTCTTCCAGAACCACAATGCCCACCTCTGCTCAACTGAACCAAGACCCACAGTCACTGATCTTACTGCCTTCCAAGTGGCCCTCACCATCCTCAACTTCTCCAGTTCTTGCATCTCTAGCCCAGGTTCCGTGGCCAGTCACAACTCCGTGTACACACACAACTGTGCCCTCCCCCTTCTCTTGCGCTGCGGTCCTCACACAATGGCAGTCCCGGTGGGACTCAGCCTTCTGTCAACTCCACACCTGTCCCACCCCCACCTCGGCCGCCCCACCCAACATTGAACATGAACAGCAAAAAAGATTGTAAGTGGGCCGATTGGTGTTACTTCAAATGTGAGGGAGTCTTTAGTGCTCCCTGAAAACACAGCCTTGTCCCTCAGTGCAGGCATTCCCTCATGCTCCAGTCCCCAGCATCTCCATCTCAGTTAGTGACATTGCTTTGGAGGTCACTTGGGAAATAGTGAAATTAGAAAAGAATTTTAAGAGACTCCCATCATCGTATCTTAGTTTGCTGCCACAAGATGACACAGACTGGGGGGCCTAAATAACGGAAGTTTCTTTTTCCCACAGTTCTGGAGGCTGCAAGTCTGAGATCAAGGTGTTGGCAGGTTTGGTTTCTCCTGAGGCTTTTCTCCTTGGCTTGTAGACAGCCTCCTTCTCATTGCATCCTTACACGGTCTTCCCTCTGTGTGCACCCACTCCTGGGGTCTCTTCCTCTTCTTGTAGGGACATCAGTCACACTGGATTAGGGCTTACTCATGTGGGGTGGAGCCCACCCCCTTCCGGGCACACAGGCTTAGCAGCCTGAGCTCCTCCAAGCATGCCTTAAGCCCCACAGGAAAGGTTTTAGGGCCCCGAGCAAACCCTCCCTCACCCCTGGCAGTAGGGCTCATACTTCAAAACAGATTTGGTGTTTCAGTCACTTCCCGAAATGCCAGCGAAGCACAAAGAAACAATGGGATTCCAGAAAGGTCAAATGGTTTGTGATCCAACGTTTCCTTTGTGTTTGGCCGTGGAGGGGCTGTGGCCATCCCTTCCCCCAGGGTCTTCCCGAGGTGGGTCTGGGAGGTGGCTGGTGTGCTTGTCTCTCCACCAGGTCTCCACCCGCAGCTTCTGTTCCACAGGTCGGGCCAGGAAGGCGGCACCCCAACACGTTAGGCCCAAACAGGAGAGGAGAACTGGGACTACCTCAGAAGTTTATTGATAATCGCTTTAGGCACGTTAAGTCAAACTGAGTCCAAGTAACACAGAGCTCTTAAACTGGGGAGAGCAATGGGTCTGGAGAAGAAAACAACTTCTATGGACTCTTCCATATTTTTCTAAATTTCCCCTGGTTTTCGACTTCATGCTGGTGTTTGGAGAGGAGGGGAGGGGGAGCGATGGAGGACTGGAGGATGGGGGGGGGAGGATTTTATTTCCTAAAGATTTTATTTCCCATCATCTTAAGGAGGGAAGGAGTCTAGAGTGTTTGTTTGTTCCTCAGACTTAGAGACGCGCCCTGCTCTTGACTCAAATCACCTTGAGGCCCTAGCCCAGAAGAGTGATGATCAATTAAAATGCAGAGAAACAGCGCAGTGACTGGCATGTATGAAAATCAAGGGGACACAGATTGTCAAAGAGCATTTTCTCTTGGGCCTGAGGCTGCTTCTCTTCGTTCAGGAAGCCTCGAAGAATCAATCACTTCTGTTTTTCTGAAGAGACAGGGATTCCAGATTTTCTTACTGACTCATTCCCCATTATGATGAAGGTATTTCTCTTCACCCAGAAAATCTCTCCAGCTGCAGCTCTGTGTCAACATAAATTTGCTTTAGACAGTTTTCTGTCTCCTGGATTAGCCTTTCATAGTTAGATTTTGATTATTTTCCTTTTGTTTTCTCTACTTGTTTATCATCATAATGCTTTCTTCACATCATTTCTCTTAGCCCTCTCTCCTTCTTCCTCCTGTTTTCTGTTTCTGACTTCATAGTCAGAGCACCAGATGCACAGTGGGTATTAAATAAATGTTTCATGTTAATAAATGTTACATCACTTGCTGTGCACTAACAGCTCATAGTTTCTGAGCATTTACCACAGGCCAGCTCTGGGCCAAGCTCCTAGAGGCCTGTCCTGCTGAATTCTCAGATTTCCCCTGAGGTTTTAAGGTCTGTAAGAGGACTGGGACAAGTGGGAGGCAAGCGGGATCTTAGGGCACAAAACTTAAGGAGGTGCTCACTCTTGGGGTCCTGGAAGTGCAGGCCAGTCCCTGCCCCAGCCCATCTCTACCTTAACATAGAAGGAAATGGGCAGAGGGTAGGGCAGTTACCCAAGGTCACAGAGCTAGAGAATAAAGAGAATTTGAACACAGGCCTACCTAAATCCTTTTTTTTTTTTTTTAAGATTTTATTGATTTATTTGTCAGAGAGAGCGCATGTGCACAAGCAGGGGGACCAGCAGGCAGAGGGAGAAACAGGCTCCCCATTGAACAAGGAGCCCCTTATGGGACTCGATCCCAGGACCATAGGATCATGACCTGAGCTGAAGGCAGACGCTTAACAACTGAACCACCCAGGTGCCCCTAGAGCCCCAGCTCTTAAGAATTACCATTAATATGTACCCAGAGCATCCAGGTAGCTTTAAATATCACCTTTCTTTGTGTGTGTGTGTGTGTGTGTGTGTGTGTGTGTGTGTTTATTTTATTTTTTATAAACATATATTTTTATCCCCAGGGGTACAGGTCTGTGAATTGCCCAGTTTACACCCTTCATAGCACTCACCATAGCACATACCCTCCCCAATGTCCATAACCCCACCCCCCCATCAACCCTCAGTTTGTATGTGTGTGTTTTTAATTTTAAAATTTTACTTTTCAGTTTGAAATAATTTATACTTGCTAAAGGTCAACATTCTTCAATACGAAGAGGAATCCAAGCATCTTCAGACTTTTGAGGAAAGCCTGTAACCCAAATACCAGAGATCTAATGAAGCAAACAGATAAACAAATGCAGAAAATCCCAAAGCCAAAATAATGCAGAAAACAGAAGGCAGCTTCAAACTGAAGTTTATAAACTTGAAGAGTGAGAAGATGTTGCATCTGTGAATTGGGAACAGGGTAAAAAAGAAACTGAGACCAGGAAAACACTTGTAGAAATTAAGACGTTTATAGCAGAAATGAATGTTTCAATAGAAGAACTGAATAGTAAGGTTAAAGAAGTCTCCCAGGAAATAGAGCAAGACAAAGAGAGGAGAGAAAACCAGAGAATCAATGCAAGAAGTCCAATACCAAATTTATAGGCATTCCAGAAAGAATGAAGAGCAAAAAATGGAGAGGAGGAACTTATTTAAAAAGACACAAGAAAATGTGGACCACGTGCCCAGAGCACTGAGTAAAAAATAGACCAATTATGGTAAAATCTGACAACACCAGGGATAAAGAGATGATCATAAAAACTTCCAGAGGAAATAGAAAAACTTAGAAATCAGAATGGCATTCAGATTTCTTGCCAATACTGTTGGAAACCAGAAGTCCATGGAGCAATGTTTTTATAATGCTGAAGAAAAATGACTTCCAAGCTGTCAGTTGAATGTGAGGATAATCCAGGGACATTTTTTCAGATTGGCAAAATCTCAATGGTTCCATAGACCATTTTTCGAGAAGCTACTAAAGGATGTACTTCAACAAAACACAGGAGTAAACCAACGAAAGATGTCCAAGGAAACATCTAGTCCATGCTTATCATGTAGAAGGCAACACGGGTCAGAAGGTCTGGAGAGCTCTCAGCTCAGAGAGGTGCCACATGATGGAGGATACTGGACACAAGCATTCGTGTCATAACAAGAACAAATTACCTGATGGCCTTTTCATGTGCTTGCCTACCTGGTGAAGAGTTTAACAAGAAGTCAGAGGACTTAGTGAAAGGCTCCTGAAAATCTGAGCAAATGTACCAAGATGATTAACTCCAGGAAAAACAAAACATTGCACATGAAAGGAAATGTAATTAGAGCAGACTCTGAGGCTTAGCTAGGAACAGCAGTTAACAGTACTTACTGAGGCATATCAACATAAATTCTGAGTAGTAATGAATCCAAAAGAGGTGAAATGCCATGTTGGAGAAAGGTTGTGAATGTGTGCAAGTATGTATAAAATGTAAAAATTAAATTCTCTTCAGCTATTGTAGGAAGTTAATATATGTCTAAAATGGTCTCAGGATCCTGGGATCGAGCCCCACATCGGGCTCTCTGCTCAGCAGGGAGCCTGCTTCCCTGTGTCTCTCTGCCTGTCTCTCTGCCTGCTTGTGATCTCTATTTTATTTATATAAATAAATAAATAAAAATAAAAATAAAAGAAAAAGGAAAAAGAAACATAATTCTTAAAACCATGGAGGAAAATACCAGAAAATGTCTAAAAGAGTTGAAAATGCCTGTCTCTGAGAAGTGGGACTTGCAGGGAGCAGGCAGCAACAGGATGGAGTAAGGGAAACTCTGCTGATTATTATAAGCCTTGGGATGCCTTTGATGCTTCAATAAGGTATGTTTATTACCTTGACCGAAATTAACATTAGAAAGTAATTTTAGTATCAGCTTATTTACTTGCCTTTCCTTCTTCCTGTTAAAACTAGAAACAGAGTGGGGAAAAATATTGCCTCTTTGGGCCTTTTTGCTCTTTGAACAGAATATACTGTCTCACTCCTTCCTCTTCTCTCTTATTATGAAACAGAGCAGCAGTTTTAATCACCCCAAAGAGCACATAATCCTCAACCCAATATTTGACTTTGAAATTAATTTCACAGCTCTATTTGACTACATGGAGGTCATAAATTACATTCTGGGAAGCCAGCTTGTGAGATATGTAAAAGCTGTCTACCTTTGCCACCGGCACTTCCTCTGGGGTAGAGGTCTGCCTCATGGCCTGTCTGATGGCAAGTCCCCATTACAGCACCCCAGTTCCTCCGGCTCACGGTGCCATCACTGGCATTCCCACTCCTTGCCTGGAACTGGCTCTCAAAGTACGAGATCTGAGCTTTCCAAACGTCAGTAGGATCACTAACTCAATCGGTGTTTCTTAAGTATTTCAAGATGTGCAGTGCTGTCTTAGCCCTCTGGGGAAGAGGCAATACCAGAAGTGGTCCTTGCCCTGAGGAACTTAAAATCCAGTTGAGAGAGGGGACCCCAAGACAAAAAAAACATCGTGAACAAAGCAGTGTTAAGAGTATCCGTGAGATGCAAGAGGACATGCTGTGTGTGTCCCCAGCAGGGGAGACCAGAGATGGTGGGAATGGCCAGAGCAGGCTCTGGGGGTGGGAGGTGGGAGGTGGAACTTGGCCTGTGTGCTCAGAGGTCATGACTTGCTCCTGGACGCCCGGGACTCGGCACCTCTCCCCCCAAAACTGAATCACGCCCTCCTCTGGCCAACACTGGATCGTGGCTCTGCTTCTGGTATTGCAATCATCCCTCGGCTGGACAACTTGTGACTAATTGTCTACTCCAGGAAGCCAGGAATTCCACCAGCTCGAGGGCTGTGTACTTGGGCAGCCCCAGCCCCCAACGTGGTCCAGGGGCTCAAGAATATCAACGGAAAGAGTAAATATGCTTTGCTGCAGGAAGGAGAATGATCATTAGGGCACAGTGTGTGATGTTGCTAGTATTTCTCCCCAACCCCCTCCATGGTCTCCCTTTCCCATCCCGTCTGCATGTGGGGACGTGGGAAGGCTGGTGGGGGAGGGTCAGAGAGCCAGACGCGATGCGGAGTTCTGTGGGGAGCTCCAGTTGTGTCTGGCACGGCGAGGACTCCCAGGGAATTCACACGCCATCCCTCCCAGGCCCAGCAACTTCAGATCCACCCCGTGAAGGCCCAGGAGGTTGAAGGTCCTCCCTCAATTTCTCAAGAACGCAGAGCAAACCGGCAGGCAAGACGGCCTTGATGGTGAGTGGCTCTGTGGGTGGACAGTGTTGACTGATGGCCCTAGATCTCCAGGTCTGGGGTCACCTGAGTCCCTGTTGTGAGCCTGCGGAGAGCAGGGAGAAGAGACAAAAGGGGCGAGTGGGGCAGGGGCAGCTGGCAGCCCCCTGACCTCCCGGGTGACCCCACCAAGCAGAGCCAGTTAGCCTGGAAAGCTGGCGCCAGGCTGCCTTAGACTCTTGTATCACAGTGAACTTCAGCCCCTTTATTTGTCATGGGGCCCTAATAATGCCTCCTTCACGGGCTGTCCCCCAGGCCGGGCTGAGACCATGCACAAACGTGGCCAACACGGTGCCAAGCGTATAGACGGCACGCTGTTCTCCCACCACTCGCTGGACTGCCGGCTCTCCCAGGTGGGAGACGCAGAGCACAGCAGCGGCCTGAAAAATGACTGGAGTTCGAACCATGACTTGCATTTTTTAAGAATTCTCTTTTTCTCTTGACCCAATTAAAAAAAAAAAAAAAAAAGGCTCTTTGCTCCTTTTCCTCTTGGGCCTGGGGGCTGTGCTAGTTGGCCCAGCTGTGGGTAGACTGTGTCCGTCAGAGTGTGCAGGAGGCGCCCTCTGAGCAGTCCCAGGGGGCAGTGCTATGCCAAGGTCAGGGCAAAAGTCAGGCTTCCTGGCCTGTGCCCAGCGGGCCTCTCAGGTCACTGGTGCAGAGAGGGAGGGACAGAGCCCACCCAAATGGACAGCCCTTCCCCCTCATTTACTTCAAGTGCCCTTCCTGACCAACCTTGGCCATCCTGCAACCACCTGAGATGCTCTTAGAAGGTGTTCATGCCCAGATCCCACCTCTCCCCAGGATTCTGACTCCACCCCTCTGAGATGAGGGCCAGTCATCGGTATCGTTACAAAGTTTCTCTCCTGATAGTAAAGCAAGGCCAGGGTTGAGATGCTCCAGCCTAATGGGACTTGGCTGCTGAGTTCACCCCTTCTGGAAAAGTCATCCTTGGACAAGTCATTCTGTACCTGGGAGGAACGTGTGCTCGGGAGGCAGGTGACCCAGGTTTACATCCTAACTCTGCCACTCCTGGCTGTGTGTGACCTTGGGCACGTCATCTAGCATGCCCGAACCTTGGACCTCGGTTTCTTTATCTGTACAATTGAAGAGCCAGTGATGGTCCCTCTCTCCCTGTACTGGAGTGAGTACTGTGACGTCAGGTCAGGAAGTGGTTGGCATAGTCCTTGACGAGTCAGTACTGGTAATTACGATTAATGCTAATTATTATTTCTTGGAGAAAAGACTCCTATCATCCACCCAGTCTTGCAAGTGGAGAAAGCCCTGGGATTATTCGAGGCCCTCATCTAATGGAGTCTGCCCGGGGCCATCTTCTTCCTCCCCATTCCACCCTTAAGTCCCAGGGCGTCACCCCAGCTCTTTTTGTCAATGAGGGTGGGAATATAGTTCTCTAACACACTGTTGCCAAAGCAGTTTCCAGGTGCTATCTCATTTAACCCCGCCCCTCCCTCGCCATAGTTCCATAGCTCCTGCTCTGCCTGAGTCATAGCCAGAGCCATGTTGCTGGGCGCAGTGGGGGCAGACAAGCCACAAATGTAGGCAACAGGGGGCCCAGCTCTGGCCTTGTGAGGCATCAGTCTCAGACGTGGGCAGGTGCTGCCCAGTCTCTCCTGCCAACCCTGAGCCCCCGTGCTGCCACTGGGCTTAGTGAAGCAGCTCTCGTTTTCTCTTGAGCAGGGTACTGTGCCCCCTGCCACCTGCCCTCCTCCCCAGCGGGTGGTAACAGGGGACAGGAAGCACTGAGGATCTAGGTGTAGGTGCAGGGGAGGTGAGCCGGCGTCTGGGCTGGCGGGCTGTGCACAAGTCCTGTCATTACTCCAAAGACAAAGGGAAGCCACTGAGGACGCTGGCCGTGGGGATCCGTGACCAGATTTATGTTTTGTGCTGGCTTCAGTCCAACTTCTAATCCTTTTATTCTTTCCAAGAAAAGTTCCGCCAAGCATCAAAGGCCAGTATTTGCTTACTCTGCGCCAGGCTGTGTTCTAAGTACTCTAATGAATCAGCTCCCTATTCCACGGGGCCCCATGGCACATCCTGGATGATGTCAGGGCCCGATTTTGTCCCTGGCCCATTCCACGTTCCCTCCTGCCCCCTGCCATAGAGTGAGCGGCTATTATCAGCTCTCTGGGTGTTAGAGTGCAGGAGCCAGACCCCGCCCCTCTGACCTCACTGTCAAGCACATGGCATTAGAGCTTCTCAGAAGCAGGGCACCTGACGTTTGATACTCTCACCTGTTGCTTGACCCTGTCTCTCTAAAAGCCATTCCTAGGCGTCAGCACACCAACAGAAATCATTCCTCTGGATTGAGTGCTTAGATGTCGAAGCTACAAGAGGTTCCCCAATCCTTCCTACCCCAAGTGAACTGCCCCCCAAATGGCAGGCCTCACTCCTCTTGTAGAGTCTGAGGCTGCCTGGACAGTGACGTCAAGGGTGTATGTTTCTAAAATGAGGGCCTAGGAGGGGCTGTGCCAGGGTACACAAACTCATCCATTCATCAAGCCACCACCCCCACTTTACAGAGCAGGAAGAAAGGGTGTCTTTACTCATTCATAAAATCCAGAAGCACCTAGGTGGGAATGAGGAATAGCTGGTATATGGTGCCCCCTAAAAACCACCATCTGTTGAGAAACTACCAAGTACCTGGCATTTGATAGACACTGTCCCCATTCTAATGACAGGCATTTCATAGATAAGGAAACTGAGATTCAGAGTGGTTCTCTGGCCCAGTCACAGGCCTCTTAAGTGGCTGAGCTGGGGTTTGAACCTGGAGTGGCCCAGGCTGGTGTTGCGGCTTCCAGAGGCGTAGAGGGGCCTGAGCATCTCAGTGAGCAGGAGCCTGAAAGAGGCATGGTTTCTAGTGTTCGTATTAATCGGCTCTGCAGTCTCACAGTTCAGTCCCAGCTGGCTAAACATGTTCCAGCAGCTGATTGCTGAGGCAGAACTATGGGGTGATGGAATGAGTTTTCAGAAGCATTCCCTTTCCTCCTTGAACCCAATTAAAATTGTAGTAGAAACCCCAAGTCCCCCTGAGTCAGGTTAGACAAGCCTCGCGATACCAGACTACAGGTAACACAGGACCCCCTGCGTTGCATGCGGTCACAAAAATGACCAAAATTCTTTATGACTTTGAAAATATGATCCTGAAATGGATCACGCAAAGTAGTGAGCTGCCCGTTATTTGAAGGTATCCAAAAGGGGCACCTAGGTGGCTTCATTGGTTGCATGTCTGCCTTTGGCTCAGGTCATGATCCCAGAGTCCTGGGATTTAGCCTCATGCTGAGCAGGAAGTCTGCTTCTCCCTCTCCCCTGCCCCACTCCACCTTGCTCATGCTCTTTCACTCTCAAATAAATAAATAAAATCTTAAAAAAAAAGAAAAAAAGTATCCAATAGATCCTGGATATTATTGGGGAAGTGGGAGTGGTGCTTCCTGTATATCTGTATATACCTGAGATCTGTATATCCAGGTAGGGCAGACATCTCAGCATAAGTATATACAGTCTCAACAAAAGCAACATAGGAATTGGTGTGTGCACATGTATGGACTTGTGTGTGCATGTATGTATGCAGGCATACGTGTGCAAGTGTGTGCATGTGCACACATGTGCACATGTGGTGTGTATGTATACACGTGTGTGCATGTATGTGTATATGTGCACTGTGTGTGTTTGCACATACAGGCATGTGCATATGTGTGTGTGTGTGTGTTGCACTGGAGGAAGGGATGGGGAGCCGGGGTATCTGTGAGGGTCTCTCAATGTCCCTCCTAACTTCACCCATTACTCTTCAGCTTTAACTTATTACATATTGGAGGCCTTATACCAAAAGCAGTTTGAAAATCACTGCTAGAAGGGAATGGTGAGTTAATGAAGAATTTTGAGCAGAGAGGTGATATAGTAAGATGTGCATTTTAGAAATATCACTTTGCTTGTAGGCAGGAGGATGGGTTGCAGAGAAGTGAGAGCAGAGGTGGTAGGTCAATGGGCAGGGGACTGTAGCACCGACCACAGCAGGAACTAGGCAGTATGGGACAGAAGGGGTGGAATCGAGAGGTATTTTAGAGGCAAAATCAGAGGGCTTGGCAGTTCCTGGAATATGCAAGATGAGAAAAAGGAGGCATCCTGCCTAATCTGCTGGTTCTGGTCTGGGAGGAAGGAAGTGGGCATTGCAGAGTTGGAGCACCACAGAGAGCGGAGGGAGGATGGGTTGAGTAGGGGGCATGTGGTATGACAGCTCTGTGCCATATTCAGAACACAGCCAGTCACCTGGCAGCTGCGTCTTCAAATCCACAGCTCCCTGGAGAACTCTGGTCTCTAGGCATAATCCTGGGTTTTCAACATAGAAATGTTGAGCATGTCATCCAGGAATGTCACCTCCCACTTTATCAGGCAACCCCGGGGAGGTGGGGAGAAGGTAGCTGGAAAATGGAAAAGGACCCAGCAATGAGCAGAAGGGGCAGAGAAACGAGAGCTGGTGAAGGAAATGACAAAACGATGATATGTGAGTGGGCAGCTGGATTTAAGTGTCTAAGGCTCAAGAGACAGCACTATGTTCAGATTCGTGAGTCATAAGCACCTAGGATGTCATCAACATGGCGGAGAGGACGGAGTGAGGACAGTGAGGCTTGGGAACATCAATGTGTCAGGGAGAGGGAGGAGGAGGAGTCCTTAGAGGAGATGGTACAGACTCACTAGAAAAGTATGAGAACGAGGACTGGGTAGAGTCTCAAAAGCTGACTCAGTCAGGGTACTTCTGGCTGCAAGTAATAGAATCGCTTCCTAAATATAGAAAGCTGACTAATTAGGTAATAGGAACATAGATTCTCTTACAAGGCGACTGTAGGGAGGCAATTCCAAGGTTGGTTCAACCACTAAGTCAGGCCTCTTTGGGCTTTTCCTTGTGTTTGAGAGATGGCGGTAGCAACTCCAAACATCATTTTTTCTCCAATCGTGTGGCTTTCTCTTTGGGTCCCTCTTCTCTCTCCCTCTATGAGAAAGTGAGTGTTCCTAGGAAGCCTTCCCAGGTAGACTCTCCCTCAGGTCAAGTGAGCCAGTCCCAGCAGCATGGTGGAACTAGCATTTCAGCCTCATGGGGGAAACTAAGCTCTCACTGCAAGAAGGTTGGAGAAAGTCTGACCATCAGGAGAGTGGCCCACAGTGGCTTCCTCTGGAGCCCACAGAGCAGAGGCTTTCAGAAGCCGGGAGTGGTAGTTTCCACCAGAGCAGAGGAGCCCTGTGCTGGGAACACAAGGGAAGTAACGATACAGGGTATAGGGGTGTTTACAAAAGCAGTTTCAGTAGGTTGGGGGAGAAATAGAAACTGAATTACAGGTGAATTGAGAAGTGCATGGGGAGAAGAAAGTGGAATAGGTAGACCAGTGGTCCCCCACAGGGGTCAGGGCGGGGCAGATTCTGTCTTCTAGGGAATGTGGGGTAAGGTCTAGAGACGCTTCTAGTTGTCACAACTGGTGGAGGTTGTCACGACAGTCACTGGGTTCTTTTGGCATCTTCCCAAACTGAAAGGAAGGCGCGTCTTGTGGGTAGAGGCAGTGATGTGGCTAAGCCTCCCACCGTGCTGTGTAGACTGAATATTTGTGTCCCCCCAGATTCTCCTGTTGAAGCTCTGCCCCCCAGCATGATAGAATTGGGAAAGGAGGCACTTGGGAGGCAATTAGGGTTGGATGAGATCAGGAGGGTCGGGCCTTCACGATGGGATTAGCATCCCCAGAAGAGGAGACACCATAGAGCTGGTAGCCCCTCTCCGAGCGCTCAGAGGAAGGGCTGCGTGAGGACACGGTGAGGGGCGGCCATCTGTAGGCCAGGGGGAGAGCCCTCATTGGAAATCGAGCTCTGCCAGACCTCCATCTTGGCCTCCCTGCCTCCAGGACTGGCCAGGATAAATCTGTGTCTGAGCCACCCAGTCTCCATATCGTGTCATGGCAGCCCACGCGAACAAAGGCAAACACACAGGACTGTCCCCACCACAGTGATCTGGTCCACGGCGTCAGTAGTGCTGAGGTTGACAAGCCCCGGTGTAAACTATCCTTCACGAAGTTAGCTTGGATGGGGAAGAAGAGTAAAAAAGGCAGCGGTAAGGAAGGTGGGAGAGATAGCAGCACGTTACTGGGCTAGGGACGAGGGTCCAGAGAAAGGAGCTAGAAATTCGGAAGAGAAGTTGGGTGGCTGGTGGGGGAGGGGGCACGGAGCCAGGAGGGTAGGTCAAGAGTCCACTGAGGGGAGGCCTCAAGCAGGAAGAAGAGAACCTGCAGCCCAACCACTGAGAGGCGCAAACAGAGGGCACTGGGGGCGGGCAGGAGCAGGGGGGCCTGGAACTCGGGGTTATTCCTTCCCCAGGACCATGAGCTTTTGGAATAATAGGAGATGAAGACATCCACTGAGTGGGAGGGGATAAAGAAGGAGGGAAGGGACAGTCTGGAAGCGTTTTTTGTTTTGTTTTTTTTTACAGATTTATTTATTTATTTACTTTGACAGACGGAGATCACAAGTAGGCAGAGAGGCAGGCAGAGAGAGAGGGGGAAGCAGGTTCCCTGCTGAGCAGAGAGCCCAATGCGGGGCTCGATCCCAGGACCCTGGGATCATGACCTGAGCCGAAGGCAGAGGCTTTAACCCACTTAGCCACCCAGGCGCCCCTCTGGAAGCCTTTTTAAGGAGAACATAAAGAGGGCAGGCCAAGCACAGGAAAGAAGCATACTGGGAGCTTGGCTGAGCTTGGAGGCTGGGTTGGTCTTGGGCACAGTCCCCACAGCTGTGTGACTTCCTCCAAAATGCTCTGCACTCGGGGCCAGCCAGGACTAACTGGTCGGTCAGGAGTGCCGGGTGTGAAAGGACGAGGAGCTTAGAGAAGTGATAGAAAATGTTTCAAGTGATCAGTCCTGTGGCCCAGGCCCTGGCAAATCATATAAACCGTCAAGACCTCAGTTTCCTCATCTATAAAATGGGCTTTGCCCATTACCACATGGGGTCCAGTGACAGCTGATGAGAGAGGCTTTGTGCGCAGTGACTCCTTCCTGAAATACTTGTAATTAACATTAGTCCTTGCAGAACGATGGTTCCCAGCAGTTTCATGGGGGAACAGTTCCTGTTCCCCCCGCCGCCCTTCCCCACTCCTGTGTGTGTAGACCTGGGGACTTCTATCCTGGCATGACAGACCGGCCAATAAATGAAGGACAGAGACACCCGCTGACCATCCCATTAGGGATCCTGCCACTGACGCCTCTCCAGGGCCCCCCCATCCCAGGGGCCAGGCCCCTTGGGATCCCATGTCCCGGGCTTGTTGGCAGGAGACTTTGATGAGCACGTGGAAGGAGAGGATACCTTCACCGCCACGTCACTGAATCTGGCTCAGCTGGAGGGAGAGGGAACCAGCCAGGGAACCGGAAGAAAGGAAAATGTGAGAAAAAAAGGGGTGGGGAGTAAAGAGCAGCTGGAGATCCAAGTTGGCCAAGAGTTGGACCTAGACAAATGGGGGAAACTGGGAAAAGTGGGCGTCCCAGGAGCTTTTCCACCCCGTCCTGCAGACTGGACAGCGGACAGGTGGCGGGAAGTAGGAGCCTAGGCCAGGGCACAGGCTGGAGAAGGGAGGGCCAGGACACTCCAGAAAAAAAGACATTGGGGGAAATGGATGGGGAGGGTGGCTAGGGAGAGGGAGGGCCGTGACCGCAGGGCCTGGGACACCACACATAGTGCCACCAGAGCAGAAACCAGTTTGGGAAGGAAGGATAGGTCAGTGATGGCTACAGACTTACATTCTGTAGCTATAATCTGTATAATAACAATAATAGCTCCCAGTGAGTGAGCATCCACTCTGTACAGGGCAGACTACTGACAGCCGCTTGTTTAGCCGTAAACCATGAGACAGTTACTGGTATCCCCACCGACACAGGTGGAGGCTGGGGCTGGCGGAGGCCATGAACTTGGCCAGGACCATGGGGCCGGGAGGAGGTGGAGCCAACCCCCCAACTCCCCTGCTCCTTTCTCTTCATACACTCGGTTCCTCTCTCCCCAGTCCGTAGGCCTCACCCAGACGTCCTAGGGGCTACCCTGCCGGGCCAAAAATTGCCATCGCCCCAATTTCTTATGTCCAGTTTTTGAAGACAATCACAGACTAATACTCAAAGGTATGCATTTTGATGGCTATGAAACAGAGGAAGTTATTTTGAACAGGGGGCTATTTTGTCATTCTTTCTACAAGCCATTAACCAATCGTTTCATTCATTCCTTCACTTCTTCGTTCATCCATTATTTGTTCACCGAGAGTCACTGTAGTATGAGGGTTAGGGACATAGGCTCTGGCCTCTGACTGCCTGAATTCAAATCCTGACTCCCCATCCATGAGTTTTAGGAACCTAATTCTTCTATCCGTTTGCCCATCTGGAAAATGGGAAGGACACCGCCTTGGGTCGAAGTGCACCTGAACAGTACCCAGCTCTGGTCTGTGCGAACCAGGAGATGCCAAGTTCAGGGGGCCTGGCTTCCGCCCTGGAGATGCTCAGGTCCTGGGACATGGCTGCTCTGTCCACCCCACCCATCGGCCAAGATAAGGACAGGGTGAGGCCGGATGACCCTCGGCCTCTCGGGTGACTTTTCTTTCGGAAGCAGATGCTATAGCCTCAGGCTGGAGCCCAGAGGGGGCACGAGGCTACCTTCGAGCTGGGTAACCTGCACCACAGTGCCTTCCTCTTTGAGGCCGTACAGCAGAGCACATTCCTTTGATGGCTTTCTTCTTCCCTGACCCTGGAAACATCTGCCTGGTGGAGGCAGGAGAGGCTTTTCGGATGCTAGGGGCTGGCTCTAACAAGGGCTCATCTCCCTAGGGAGGCTAGCTGATCAAGATCAGGTCCCACAGAATGCTGACCCCAGGTGCCTCACAGCAGAAGGCAGAGCCCAAGAAGGGAAGTCACAGCTGTAAGTAGGGCAGTGGCCTGGGCTTTGTCGCCGGCTAAAGACATCCGCTGCCCCCAGTGTTTTGTGTGCATCCCTGCTGCTGCTCCCTCTGGGCGACAGCTTCTGATCTCTCCCTTTTGCTGGCACTCTGGCAGAACAAGGCCCGTGTCTCATTTGTCTGGCTGAGGTGGAGGCTTTCAGAGTCAGGTGGCTTGGAAAAATGAGGCGATGGAAGAGGCTGGCCAGCAATTAGGTAATGCCAGCCTGCTTGTTGGGCTGCCCCTCACGGAAGCACAGGGGAGAGCAGGCACGTGGATTCTGGGGTTGCATGAGAGGAATGGCCACCGTGTGTTGGCACCGAGGGACCCTGGGAAGTAGCTGGTGACCCAAGGTCTCTGAGCCGCACGCGTGTCATGGGGTAGAGAGTGCCTCCCTCACTGAGAGGTACGAGGTCCTAACCTAATCACTCTGTGGTCACAGGTGACAGGACAGTTGGCCAGGCCGGGTTCCTTCCTTCTCTAGTGTGACCTCAGGGAAGCGGCGTGCACATAGGTGAGCTAACGCCAGAACATCAGCCCCCTGGCCCAGGGCTGGGTGGTGGGGATCCTCCAATCACTTAACCTCTCTGAACCTCGAGTCCCTCATTAAATAGTTTCTATTATTGTGTCAGCAGCTCTTCAGAATAGCCTTACAAAAAAGGAATTATTAGAAAGTCCTATTTTACAAATGAAGAAACAAAAGCTTTGAGAAGCTCCCTTAACTGTGTCCCTGGGACACACAGCTAGTGACAGAACCTTGGCTTGAGTTTGGATCCTCTGCTTTTGGTATGGAATCAGGGGAGGTAAGGATCTCTTTACTTCTCTTTACTTCTCGAAGTTGTTGCGGAGGGCAAAGGACATCCTCCATTCAGCTGTTTAACGGACTTTCTTTGAGGGTCACAATGTGCCAGCCTCCGGGCTTCGTGAATACTGGTTACCTCCCTTCCTCTTCCCCAGCTGCTGCCCACATTTGGACTTTTTTTCAGTTTATTCACAAGAAGTAAAACTCAGATTAGTTCTCCCTATGGACAGCACTGTCCAGAAGCTGGAGGGACTTTGGGAATGGGCAGGGAGCGGCTGGAGTCTGGGATTGGCGGGTCTTCTTCACGCTGGAGAGCTCTGGCCACAGAACGCCAAGCGAAAGCAGACGGTCTGCTCTGAGCCATAGGTGTTCTCCCAGCTCGCTGGGCACCGGAGCATTCTTTGTGGGCTGTCCTTGGAGGGGGGTTTGAAAAACAAGGATAAAGAGCTGCCTTTAGAGCTGGTTGGCCAAGAGCCAGCCAGAAAAAACAGTTTTCCCAAGATTTTGTGGGCCAGAGGCCGTGTTTCCCCTGCGCTGCCCTAACAAAATATCATAGCCTTAGGGGACTTCAACAGCAGAGACTTCTTTTCTTACAGTTCTGGAGGCTGGAAGCCCAAGTTCAAGGTGCCGGCAGGGTCAGTGGCCGGCGAGAACTCTCTTCCTGCCTTACGGATGGCAGACTTGAATTGTCTCACGTGGCAAAGAGAGGGAGAGTGGAGTCAGCTCTCTGGTCCCTTCGCAGAAGGACACGATCTCTCCTAACCCTAACTATCTCCCGAAGGCCCCACCTCCACATACTAAATCACAGTGGGGTGGGGTTCAGGCTCCAACACAGGAACTTGGCGTGGGGGAGGGGCACAGTTCAATCCACAACATTTGTGTCCTTCTCATGTGCAAAACATATCCATCCTACCCCAGCGGCTCACCAGCCTTGCCTCATTCCAACCACAACTCTAAAGTCTCACCGACATACCATCTAAACTGATACGGGTAACTCAAGATGCGATTGACTCTGAGGCAATACTCTTCACCTGTGAGCCTCTGAAACCGTGTGGGTTATGGACTCCCACTATACACCAGTAGGACAGACACGGTAGGCCTTCCTGTTCTGAAGGTGAGAAGCAGGAAAGGACTAGCTGGTAATGGGACCCCAAGCAAGCCGGGAAGTTCACAAGGCAAATGCCACTAGATCTTAAAGCTCAAGAATAATCCTCTTTGGTTCAACGCTCTGCCTTTCAGACCCATGGAGGCAGGGGTCCCACCTCTGTGGCTGTACCAAGTGGGGGTGAGAGGCTTCCTGCAAGGTGATGGCCCAGTCATCTCTGAATGGCCTGGAGGGTCCTTCCTTTTCCTTGAAGGACAGTGCACCCCGCAGCCAAAGAGCCCTAGGCTCTGGTCCTGCAGCATATGGGAAGTGTGATGCGTCTCCTGCATTCTGTCCTGCTTTCTCTTGCTCCCTCCATGCCTTTGCTGGTGTAACCCCGTCGCTTGCCTGACCGCCACTGAGCTAACTGATTGGATCTGTGCTCACAGCTGTGTTCTCGAATGGTTGCTTAGCCACACCCGTAGTGCTCAATTCTGAGCAAGCTTTTTCATTTTCTTGCGATGATGGCGGACTGACCCTTTTCTAGACCTCCAAGCTCTGGTTCCATTTTGCTTAAGGGTTCCTTCTTTAATTCATGTCTCTCTTTTTGCATTTTACTGTAAGGACTCAGGAGATACCCAGGGGTTCTCTCAACATTCTATTTGGAGATCTCCTCAACTAAATTCTATTTCAAGCTCACAATGTTCACCTTTCACAAACGCCAGACCACAGCTCCTCCAAGCTCTTTGCCACCTTATAACAAGGATCAGCTTTTCTCCGATTTCCCATAATGTGATCATTGTTTACATCTGAGACCTTACCAGGATTGCCCATGAGGCCCGTAGTCCTAGCACATGCCTCAAAATTCGGTGTGAGAAGAGTGACCACACATGAGACCAGGCTGCCATGTGGGAGGCCAGCTGGGGCAGGGAGGCTGAGCCTGCAAACCCTTTCCCTGCATTTGGCGCACAGCCAGCCCCTGGGCAGGGAGCCACATTCAGTGTCCATCCCTTGAAGCCTGTCTGCAGGTCACCAGGGCACTCGATGCTAGCATGTACTGAAGTCTTTTCCAAAGCCCCTCTAAGCTATCCTCTATAAACACCACTTTCCAAAGGCCCAGCAGAGTGGCAAGCTTTCTGGTAGAAGGAGACTTTGCACGCACAAGCGGGGTGCTGATGGGAAGGAAGAATCTCAGCATCGCTGTGTTGGTGGGTCAGGAGAGCGGGGAGACCCCTCCCGTCCTCGGTAATACCGGTAACTGGACAACACAGACCAGCCATCTGGTGCCCAGGCCTGGAAGCCCAAAGGCGGCCCCTGCGTTCAGGTCTTGCCCCTTGCCGGCAGTGGGACCTCCTTATCTCTGTTTCAATTTCTCCCCGAGACAGGGAGATGATGATAATTCCCATCTCGTGGAAGGGTGGTAAGAAGTTCATTCATTTAAGTAAAGTGTTGACACTAGTTTATGGCCCATAGTAACTGCTAAGAAAAAATGTCAGCCATGATGGTGCGCTCCTGCGGGCATGCGCAGTTACTGTCTGACAGCCAGTCGGGAGCCAGGAGGCAATGAACAGGTGTGGTCAAGAGGGAGAGAAGACGCTCACATCCAGATGGGGCGACCATGGTTTCCAGCCTCTCTGAGCCTCAGTTTCCTCAGTTGTAAAATGGAAATTACTTAAGATAACACTTGCAAATCTTTTATCCAGAAGCAGTAAGTATAAAATAAATATGCGCAACTACATTTTTCAGATAAGGAAATTGGAGGCACACAGAAGTCAGAAACTTGCCCAAGGTTACCAGCTAATAAGTGGGAAAGCTGAGATGTGAGCCAAGGTCATCTGCCTTCATTGTAGAAAATAGAATTTGTTCATTCTTTTTTTTTTTTTTTTCATTTGGGTCTGTTAACAGGATAATGTTTGCCGACCAAAGGAATACATTTATTCCTAAACCAAATTTTCAGTAATTTTTTTTCTCCATCTTTTTGTGATAGACCATAAACCTTCAATGTAGAAATGATCTAAAAATCCATTTGAGGAGACCTCTATCTAGACATGACAGAATCTTCTGGGGGTTAATGCCCAGAGTGGCTGATTAGGCTTAAGCTACAGCATGCCCAAATCCACAAACCAAACTAGACGGACCTCCTGTTCAAACTCAGGTGTAAAAGTGCCAGCTGACACTGTTTATTTCAGGTGGCATTCAAGACCACAAAAGCAGAAAAGGGGTTGAGAAGCTCTCTGGGAATCTCTGAAGGTGGATTTGACCTGGGCTTAAAAAGTCAAGCTTGGGGGCCTGGTGACCCTGGCTTGACTCCTACCTCTGTCAGCCCACGCTGGGTTGTATCTCCCCAGGCAAACTCAACTTTATTACTCAGCAACACCCATCTGTGGTTAACATATCTATGTTAAGGGGAACTTCTACAAAATCAGCGATTCTCAAGTGCAGACTACCAACCGCATGCTTCAGAAACATTTAGGGTACTTGTTAAAATGCAGATTCCGTGCTTTACCCCAGTTCTACTCATCTCATCCTCTGCGAACAAGGCTGGGGAGGGTGTATTTCCCACAAGTCCTCCAGATGACTCCAGGCCAACGCACTCAGCCAGGACCCCACATCCCAGGCAGGTGTGGAGACATGGAGGAACCTTTCTGAACCATGATGCTACAGATCTGCTGAGCAGATCATGATCCCCTTAGAAGTGGCATCCTCAGGGGCAGGCTCCTGCTCAGGGCTGTGTGAGTGCGGGGGTGGAGGGGTGACCTTGGTTCCGGACTTGGACTTGCACCCCGGGGAATGAAGGGCTTTGTAGAAGAGAAGCCCCTTCGCTGCCTTTAGTCCCTGGCATCGCATAAGATAAGCCAGCTTCAGGAAAGGAACGAGTTCTTCCGGGAGGGGGCCGCGTGGCCACACAGCCAACAGTCCGCGGTGACTCAGCTGCGGCAGGCTGGCGCCCGGGCCCGGGGCTGTGCCGCACGGGAAACAAAGAGCCGCTCCAACGCGCCCTCCCCGGGCCGCGCCGCACCTGCCGGCCTGCCGCGCCCCACGCCCCACGCCCGGAGACCGCCTCGGCAGGCGGCTGTGTGGCCCGGCCGCCTGGGCTTTCCGCAGAGACCTGCGGGCTCTCCCGGCCGCACCCCGTCCCCCGCCCTCCAAGTCGCCCCCTACCAGTCGGCGAGGAGCCGGAGCCACCGCCCCGGCCCGCGCCTCAAGGCTCTGCGCCTGCGCGTGCTGCTCCCCTCGCCTCGCTCCCCCCGCGCTGGGCTCCCCGCGCGGCTGGGGACCCCGCGAACTCACCCACCCGAAGCGTTTTCCAGGCGTCCGGAGAGTCGGGGTTCCTGAGGAGTTCCTCTGCCCCCGAGTCTTTGTGCAGCCAGTGTCTGTCCAGCCGCAGGCACCCAGATTGTCACTGTCCGGGCAGCGGGTCTCCCGGCCTCCCCTGATGCTGGTCTCTCCGCGCCCCTTGCGTGGCCCTGCTTTGGGAGGGAATGGCAGGTCGCTGGTGGCTTCTACCTGACCCAACCTCTGGCTTTCCCTTTCTTCCTGCCAGTGGCTCTCAAAGGTTGCTGCCCCTTAGAGTCACCTAGGGAGCTAAAAACAAACGGACAAACCCCTGTGATGCCCAATCCGAACCCTGGGTGTGGGACCCCAGCGGTTTGCCAAGTTCCCGCAGGTGATTCCAGTGCTCAGCCAGGGCTGCGGCCCACGGCCCACGGACCTGGGCTTCTTAAACTTTAATAGGCATCGAAATCACCTAGGATCTTGTTAAAAGGCAGGTTTCGATTCAGTAGGTCTGTGGCGGGGCCTGAGAGCCCCCATTTCTAACCAGTTCCCTGGTGTTGCTGAGGCCACGGGTCTGGGGGTACATCTGGGGCTACAAGACACTTCCGTAGACAATCCTTGTCCCTTTACCTTTCTCTTGTGTTGTAATAGAGACGATGTGGGCTGCAGAGCAGGTGGGCAGGGGCTGGAATCCCACCTTTGCCTCTCTCTAGCTTGGGGAAGTTGGACCCTGGTGTTTAAGTGTGAAACGGAAGTATGATGGTTACCTTGCCAGTTTCTGGCAAGCTTGACATGAGATAACGTCTGGAAGGTCTCTGGCACTCAGTGAGCTCTCAGGGAAGACCAGCTCTGTGAGAATGGCTAAGCTCTCCATTGACCATCACGGCAGAATCAGCCAGGAAATGACAAGTAGAGGAAGAAGTTTTCCAGGCTCTCTCTTCCTTGCTCTCTGCCCTTCTAGCAGGACTGCTGGGCTGAAGCCAAAACTCAAACTGTCCTGGGGTATGGGTGGGGAGCAGAGGGAGGGGGTTGGTTTAGAGGAATGGAGTACATTGACAGTCCCCATGGGAGCACTGAGGGGGATAGTGGGTTCCTGGGAGTCCTGAGTCCCCGGGGAACTGCTGGAGACACTGGGGGTAGCAGGAAGAATGACCTGAGCAGCTGGTGAGAGTCACAGAGGCTAGAGAGCAGAGGCCACCAAGTGTCAGGATCCCAGGAGACAGAGACGCCGGGAAGGGGACATACCCAGGAGAGAAGATGATTATACATGGGGAGCTTCCCTTCTCCTTCTCATTGCCCTTCAGAAATGGTGTAGCAGAGTGAAGTGTGCAGGCTTTCCCCAGAGGCTGCCCAAGGCTGTAGCCTGTTACTAGTCATGTGACCTTGGGCACGTTGACTTAAGCTTTCAGCCTCCATTTCTTCATCTGTAAAATGGAGTTATAATCACTTACTCTAAGAATTGTCATGAGAAAAAGCAAGGCATTCCTGTAGAGTCCTCTGATCAGTGGCTGACACACGGCAAACCCTCTGAGGTGGTTGGGTATTGTGATTTTTTCCCTCATTGGATAGATGAGTAAACTGAGGCTTGCAGAGTAAAGTTACACCCAGGTCTGTGCTCCCTCCCTCCATCACATAGGGAGAAAAAAATCACACAGGGGTTTTCGAAGCTCCCCAGATGGTTCTAAGGGGCAGCAACCTTTGAGAAGCACTGGTAGAAGGGGAACGAGGGGAGGAAGCTGAAGGCTGTGGAAGGTAGAAGCCTCCCGTGACTTTCCGTTCCCTCCCAAACTTCTTGAGTTCCCATTAGATCAAACACCCTTTTTAAACCAACTTTATGACTTGGTAAAGGGCCCACCATGCTTGTTTGTGGTGGGCTCCAGCCTGAATATGTCTCCTGTGGTAGCCCAGGAAAGGGGTTGGAAGTCAGAGGCTCTGGATGAAAGCTTCGGGCCTCCTTTGGGATGTGTGGTGGTGGCCCCGTGCAGTGACATTGTCCTTGTCCCAAGATGCGTGAATGCTTTCCTAGGACCTGTCCGAATGCAAGGCACACTTAGGATGTTCTCTTCTTAACTCACAGGACGTTGAAAGACTGCACTTTCTTTTAAAGCACTGGGCTCTGATGTAGCTCCAATGGGTAGCTCAGTAGGCAGGATCTTTGAAAACAAGCTTTCTTCTCTACAGAGCCCATAGGCTTCAAGCAGGCAAGGAGCCCGGAGCTGAGAAGTGGGGCGCCTACGGTCCGCTCTGAGCACTGCTGGCACTGTGTTCCCTGCATCGTTCTGTGATCATTGTTTTTCACGGCCTCTCCTAGACAGTCAGCTCTGTGAAGGCCAAGAACTGTGTTCCACTCCGCCTCAGGCTTCCATCACCAGCAAAAGGCCTGCCACCTAACCAGTGCTTGCTAAACGCTCATTACCAATACAAGAATAACTGAGCTGCAGGAACTGGGGCGGGCACCTCACTTCTGTTTTCTCCTGGACTTCCATTGTTTCATGCATAAAATGGGGTTGGGTCTCTTGGGTTCCCTCTGGCTCTAATAGTCACTAAGCTTGAATTATTCTTCATCTAGTCATAATCTACTTCATTTTTCCTTCCTGGGTGCATATTTCTACATTGGACCTTGAATTTTTTGTTTGCTCCTTACTCAGTTGAGTGGATGAGCTTTATAAAATGTGTGCAAATGTCCTGCTAGTTAAGGCCAGAAATTCCTTTATTTTCTCACTAAATTCTTCTTGGTGAGGCTGGCCATCTGTTTTTGTGAGAGGCACACTGGGCTGATCATTCTGGGCTGATGGAGGTGGTTTTCTCCTCCCCGATCGTCTTGGCAGCTTCTGCAACATCTTTGGACACGTCACTTCTGTGGCCTTGGGAGGGCAAACACCCCCGATCACCTTGCCTTAGCTGGGATTCCCTCTTGGCAAAGAGAACACGCAGCCTGGCCCAGATTACAGGAGGTGCCACTGAAGCGTGATGTGGGCAATGGACTCAGCTGGTCACACAGGCCCACAGAACACCATCCCCCATGGGAACAGATGAGGGACATCACCCCCATTCCCATTAAAACGCCCTCTAAATTTACCTGTTTGGGCTGAAAGAGTCAACAGAGAACGTAGATTCTAGAGGGGAAATTTCCCCTCCAGGAAAGCTGCCAGCGTGAGGTTTTCTCTGATATTTCTCTAATCCTTGGATATCTGCCACTGGCAAGTCACCATGAGTGGTACAGGTGCTGCTCCTTTCATCAAGAGGTAGAGTTAATTCCTTTCCCCCTTGAATCTGTGTGGGCACCGGGACTGGCTTTGACCAATGGAAGGAGACAGAAGGGATGCTGTTCTGGTTCTGGGCCGAAGCCTGGCATTCTCCAAAGCCTGAGTCATGAGGTAGTGTCCAGGCTATCCTGCTGGGTGGGGAGCCAGCAGCCAGCCTTGAGGCCCCGAGGGCATCTGGTCGACCAGGCTGACCCCCACACGGAACAGTCTTGACACAGCACAGTGGAACTCTGCCCGAAGTCCTGGCCCGTGGAATCGGGCACAATAAAATAGTGTTGTGGCTTAAGCTGCTCAGTTTTAAGGTGGTTTTTCACATAACAATAGGTAACTGAAACATCATACCAATTTATTCATGTGCAAGATGGTGGGTCTGCTCCATCTTTGAGGCTAAGTCAATGCCTCATAACTAGTATCAGATTCTCTTGCTGTAAATAAGGCTTTTGCTATCTGGTGTCCAAACAAGGGTTTGGAATCAGAAAAAGTGCCCCTGAGTCCTAGAGACCACCAGCACTGATGCCACTGACACTCATGAAGGAAAACAGAGGAAGGTACCATCTAAGAGCATTGGTTTCAAAGTGGGGCTCCCTGGCTTTGAATTCCAGTTCTGCCACTTTCTGGCCATCCCATGTGGGACAAGTTTCTTTCCCCAAGTCTCAGTCTCCTCATCTGTAAAATGGGGATAAGGACAATGCCTACTTATAGGATGAATGGGAGGACTGGCTAAAATATTGTCACCTGTCGCTTAACATGATGCCTGGAATGTAGCGAATGAATACCATGACTGCCGAGAAGGTATTCAATAAATGGTAGCGTTCCCTTTGTTGGCTGCTATAGTATTTTTGGCTTTTCTATCTGTCCACAGAGGGAGGGTAAATTAACCAAAACATGATAACCTAAACTTGCCCCGGCCAATAAAAAAATAAATTTACACATTACCAGGGGCACTCCTAGCATTGTTGCCTATTTTCTTTGTAGGTTAAAAGAGAATTCAAATGATTTCTTCTGCATTAAAGAAAAGAAAAATACAGACTGCAGAGGAAAGGCAGAAGGAAAATGTTGAACAATGATTTGCCTCCATTTCTAAAAAGATATTTATGATCAGAGGAAGGATGGACAAAAAGGAGTAAAAAATTAATTTGTGGCTTTGTCAAAACCAAGCACAAGAAAGCAGCACATTGGTTAACACATTTTTAGAGAAAAACAACAGTGGAACAAGAGAAATCAAAACCTAACCTTCTACCATCTGCCACAGATGATTTTGAGCTCCCTACCAGAATCTCATTAGCATCTTCTAAGAGGCTGGTTGTGCCGCCAGCAAAACAGTGGTGGAGAAAGGGCCACTCCCCCACAGGGCTCACCGTCCACCTGAGCCTGCTCCGCTCTGGCTATGGCTCTGGCTCCCACTGTGGCAGGGAGGTGGCCAGGCAGAAACTCCGACCTCTCTCCCAACTCCCTCCTTCTTGCTCAGGAATTCCCTAGGCAGACAAAAGCTCTGTTTCAGCAAGGAGAGAGTTACCCTTTAAAAACTCAGCTCCAGGCAGCAAGAACAAGGAGGAGGAGTGATTGGCCTAGCGAAGACAAGAATAACACCAAAAACCCACATTTGCTTCTAGTTCTGGGCCTCCTGGGTCTCCTCTCTCCTGGCTACAATTTCAAGTGCTACATTTTCTTGAGCTTTTAAAACCTAGGCCTGCCAACCCCCCTCCCTCATTCTTCCAACTCCTTCCAACTCCTTATTCTTCCCACCTTGCTTCCCAAAGGAAAGCAAGACAATATAAGACTTGTTCTCAAGTGGCTTTCACCAACTCAGGAGCTGTGAAAAGAATTTAGAGCTTCGAGATGAAAATCTCGCAGGAGGAAAGGGGGCCAAATCCAGATGATTCCTCAAGAGGTTTTAAGGAATTCTGATATTTTCCGCCATTTCTTTAAATCTTCCTTTCTGTAGAAATGGGGGGAGGATGGAGCCTGTGTGAATGTGTGTGTGTGTGTGTGTGTGTGTGTGTGTGTGTGTACATACATATATACACAGATACACATGAGCACACACATATATATACATATGAATGAAGCAAAAATATCACCCAGTGATCTACTCTCTCCAGGAAGACTGGAAACCAGAAGATTCTGGAAATCTGCTAAATCTTTCAGGGACCCATAAGTCACCTGGACCTTTAACTGAGGCAAGAACTGTAGAAACCCAAGTCCAAAAGGCTACTTTGTTTCTGTCCAGTAGGATTTCAACCCAGAGTCACCTGACTCCTTTGCCCCAGTCTCCTTGTCTAGAGATGTCCTAGGTCCTTAACCAAAGCATTGCCTGTTAGGGATCCTCTTGTCTCCAAACACTCTGCCCACATGAGCGGAGGGCTCCTTTCTTATGGGGATCCCCCAAGGACTCCAGAGTTCAGGGTAGGTTTATAGGGCAGGTGATAAACTAAAAATAGACCACATACACTCTAAGTCACCAGTCAGTGTGTTTAATGCCATAAGACCTCGGACTAGAACTTTCAAACTTCTAGGTTCATCATTCATGAAGTAAATGACAACACTGAATTACTTTAGGAGAGTCTCAACCAAGGCTGTGAAACTTAGCATGAGTGGAACATAACAGGAATTAGTCCTTTATGATTGTGAAGAATTCCAAATAGCTTAAGCAAACAGAGGGAATGTATTGACTCCCCCGCCCAAGCCAGGGAGAAAGCTGCAAAAGCTGTCTCTCTATGGGTTTTGTTCTCTCCTAAGGGCTGATGGGCAAAGGGAGGTCTGTAGGCAGACAGCTCCGTGCTTACGTCATCGTCACTCAGCATCTCCTGAGGAAAGAAAGTTGATCCTCCCAATATCTGTAAAGCCACAGGACATTTTTCTGGCCAGTATGTCTGGAATCAGGCATCTACACTTTAGGCAACCACTGAGGACAGGGGCATGGAATCTATGAATGACACTGGATGAGGGAAGGGACAGGAACTTCAAGGAAGGAAGGGTGGTCATTACCAAGAGCAGGGGGCAAGGGACACTGTGCTTACACACAAAAACACAAGTGTTTGTCCCACGTGCATAAAATACATTCAATAGTCACTCCAGCTTTCTCTTCTCTTGCCTTCAGACTCAGCTTTTCGGAGCCTAGGTGCTAATTGGAGGAATCCTGAGTCATGGTTCTGATGCATGTTTTCCCACACGACCAAGCAATTCTCTGATTTTTGGCGGACCCTGAGTGGGTGCCTACAATTCAGCTCAGTTTCTGACACTACCCAGAGATAGCATCAGCTCCCACAGGTGAAAGGCTCCCTCCCACAAGACTGCCCCCTCTTCAGATGTCACCTGCTAGTTCAGCTTGTCCCCTGTACTCCTAACTGGCTATAAATTGGGGGTTCCCACAAAGCCCTCTTCGGGTTTGATTAATCTGCTCCAGTGGCTCAAGGACTCAGAGAAACATTTACGTACATTTACTAGTTAATTATAAAGGACATAAATGAACAGCCAGCTAAGAGGTCCATAGGGTGATGTCTGGAAGGGTCTGGAGCACGGGAGCTTCTGTCCCCATGGAACCAGGGTGCGCCACCCTCCCAGCACACAGACGTGTTTACCAACCAGAAGCTCATCAAGAGTCCTGTCATTCAAGAGCCCATACGGAGTTTAATCTGCCGTCACTCACACCCACCTCCTTCTCTTTCCCACAGGTCATGAGTGAGCCTGAAAATTCCTGCATTCTGATCCCTGGGCCTTACTGGTGACCAGCCTCCTCCTGAGGAAATCTAGCAGCCCCAAGCTAAATCACCTCATTAGCATAATCTCAGGTACCCTCCAAAGGGGCCCACTATGAATGACAAAAGATATTCCTGTCACTCTGGAAATTCCAAGAGTTTTAAGCAGGGGTCCTGCATATACTTCTGTACATTTTGGGGGCTCAGGAGTCCCTGTGACCTCTGCCTGCCCTCCCAGTCCCCATGACTGACCTGATCCCCAGGTGATGCAGCTCACTTGCACCAAGGAGGGGACCCAAGTTCATCGGCTCACTGGGCCTATTGTCGGAAAAATAGGGAGGAGGCCGACCTACTCTCCTCAGACCCAGCCTGACACCCCCCTGGCGGTGGCTCCCAGAGCCAGCTCCCCTGGCCATGCAGATTCGGAACTTTGAACCTGTTCTCACCTCTGAGGCCTGCTTGTGCTTAGCCTGTGGCTCATGGAATGATGTGAGCTAACACCAGTGTGTGCCAACCGTTGTTCTAAGCACTTTTGTTATATTCTTTTATCTGATACTCACACTGCCCTATGTGGTATGTATACGGTTGTCCCTCCCTTACAGATGAGGTAAAGGGCCACCGAGAGGATAAATAATTCCCTTTAGGTCACAAGGCATCCAAGTAGCAGAATTGAGAAACCGCAGGTATTAAAGGGGCGTGGCTACGCACACAGAGTCTGAAATGAGACGGGTTTTATCATATCTTGTGCCTTGGGCAATTTGCTTAGCTTTTCTGAGCCTCAGTTTCCTCGTAGTAAAATGGAACTTGAAATTTTCAGTATATTCCGAGACTTTTCCTCAGTATATTCCGAGACTTTTCCTCAGTCCCCTTCTTGGCCTGTACTCTCCTCCTAGGTGCTCCCGTTCAGACTTGGACCTTTTATGTGCAGACGATTGCCAAAGTTAGATCTTCAGGCTCGTGATTTCCCCCCAAACTCCTGCCTCTTGAACATTTCCACTTGAATTTTTGCATCTCACATTTAGCAAAATGGAACTCTTGCTTTTCCTCTCCAATTCTCCCCTGCTGCCCGCCCCCACCCCCACAAGCCCAGTCCTCCTGGTCTCAGTGTATGGTACCACCCTCTACTCAGCAGCTCAGGCTAAGAACCTAGAATTTAAATTGCATTCTTCTTTTTGCTCACCGCACAATCAATCTTTCATTAAGTCCTATTGGCTCAACCTCCAAAATATACCCTGAATTCTGGTCATTTTCCCAGTTTCCACTGTCACAGATGGAGTTTCGGCCCAGAACCTCAGCCTGGATAAAACGG
The DNA here is from genome assembly GCF_002288905.1 of Enhydra lutris kenyoni. Classification (NCBI taxonomy): domain Eukaryota; kingdom Metazoa; phylum Chordata; class Mammalia; order Carnivora; family Mustelidae; genus Enhydra; species Enhydra lutris. The sequence goes on along the minus strand of NW_019154098.1, from coordinate 36,774,941 downwards.
CCTTCTATCTAATGAATCTCCCTTAGTCCATCCCTGTGAATTAGATCATTTTCACGTCCCTGCTGACAGCCCACCCACGACTTCCCACTGCTGCAGGATAAGCATCTAGACTCATTTCCACGATCTATCCAGTCCTACTTCACCTAGGCCCTGCTTCTACCTCCAGACCCTACTACCTGCTCTTCCCTCCTGGTTCTGTGACAGCAGGTCGTTCACCTATTTTGGTCACATGCTCCATTTCCAGGGCCTAGAACAGTGCCGGCAACATAAAAGCAGCTTAATATGTATGTATTTGTTGTATGAATGAAGGAATTGCATGGGGGGCCTCACGGGCCTTCTCTCGCTCCCTCAAATCCACCATGCTTTTTCCTGTCTCAGGGCAGTTGTATTTGCTCTTCCTTCTCTGCTTCCAGCACTCTTCCTCAAGCTCTGCGTGGCCACACCCACCCCATCTTTCAGATGTGGACTGAGATGCAGCTCCTCAAAGAGACTTTTCCTGATACTACAGCAGAAGCAGCTCCTACTCCCTAGGGCGCCATCCCATTACCCTATTTTCCAAGCCCCTGAAGTTACCTTGTTTATTTCAGTCATATTGCCTGACTCTACCCCCCCCTTCCCCGCCCAACTCCCAGAAGGAGTCTTGAGGACAGAGACCTTGTCTGTCCACTCTTTGCTATATCCCAGCATCTAGAACAGTGCTTGGCACATAGTAGGTGCTCAGTAAGCGTGGTGAGCTGACCGATGAACACTTACCATTATGAGGAGTAAACATATTAAAACCACCTCTTCGGAAAGCTGAAAGTTTCTAATAAAGTGAAGCACCCCCTTAGAAGGACCAGCTATCCTACCCCTAGGTATAGACTCCAGAGAAATGAGCACCTACAGCCAGAAATTGCCTTGGACAAAAATGCTCAGAGCAGCTTTATTCATCATAGTCAAAACCCGGAAATAACCCAAATGTCCATCAAGAAGGGAACTGACAAATTGTGGCCTATTTATACAATGGGATAAGAAGGGCTTAACATAACTGAATCTCACAGATGACGTGTTGCTCAAAAGAAGCCACACACAAAAAGGACATACTGTGTGATTCTATTTATACGAAATTCAAGAATAGAGAACACTAATCCTGGCTATGCCCGGTGACCCCTTTCCAGGGCTACTCGTGGGCTGATTGGTGAGCACAGCCTTTGTGCTAGGCGGAAGTGAGACAACCCCTTCGGAGGGGAAGGATTTGCATTAACAAATGGCGGAGGGGTCAGTGCGGATACTGTGGGTGGAAAGAATGTCGATGGCCTGGGTAATTTTGGAAAGCTATGTGCAAGGCTGCCCTGGCCCACAAAGGTTTGTGGAACAGCTGGAAAAACACAGAACTTTCAAAGAACACCAAAGAGGATGCTGTGGCTTCACGCAGGAATCAGATCTCAAAATGTAAAGCGCACAAAGAGGGCGACCCTACCGGCGGCGGTCGCCACGGCCGTGGCAGGCAGGTGGGAGGGACCTGGGAGGCTGGGGGGAGGGGAGCAGCGGATCTTCTTTCTGTTCCCTGGGCCCTTGCCTCCAGGGCTGCCCGGGTGAAGGTGTTCTTCCATCTAGTGGGGGAGCAAAGCCTCTTTGGGGGGCCCCTTTCAGTTCATCTGAAACTATGCAAAGCGTGAACAAAACAGGAAGAGAATGGTTCTGTAATCCGCAACTACTTAATACGCAGGGAGGTATCTACTTAATAACCAAGAAATCAAGCTTTCCTTTATAAGAACAGCCCCCAGAGGCAGCGCACACAATGGCAGAGGCCCTCCGTCCCTCCCCCCGACCCCCGCACCCCTGCATCTACATTGCAGCCACTTCCCCATCGTCCATCTGTCCTTTTTGCAGCAACGCCTTCCGCGGGTTGGGAAACAGCCATCGAAATGAACAGTTCAGCGTGTCACCCAGAACCTTGTGAAACCTGAAGGAAAGCTGAATTCAGAAAACGTGACAGGTAGGGCCGGGCACAGCCTCCGGAACCCTTGGGAATGCAGACAGCCCCTCCCCCCACACCCCGCCGGGGCTGTATGGTTATGTTGGTAATTACGTTAATTATGCACAGGTATTTAGTGTGGTTTCTCTCTTCAAATACACTTTACCCAAACTGATAGAAAAAATTCTCCACCTTCTGGAAGGAACATTGGGAATGTGTTTTCCTGTTCTCAGTGATGTCCAGTTTAGAAAAGGGAATTTGGTGAGAGCTACTCAGAACAAGGGCATAAAGGCAAGAGAGGCTCCCATGTGTCCTTCTCCTCATCTGTCGGTTCAAAAACACGTGCCTTCCCACGGAGAGCTCCTCAGCCCCAAGACAAGCAAGTAAAGGAGGTGAGAAGTCAAAAGTTGGAGGCCCCGGAAACTTGGATTTCAGTTTGAATCGGAATTTTGCGTAGTCAGTAGCTACAGGTGTGAGTTCAAGAGCGTAACCTCTGAGCTCAGTGTCTGTGGGCGTGACAAGAGTCTGTGAAGAAGCAGCGATCAGGCAGCCAAGAGACAGGCCAGGCATCATCCCAGCCAAGCAATAACCTGTCACAGTGGCCCAGAGACCTGAAGGAAAGACCCCATCAAGCCCGGATCTTATCCATTAGGGAAAATGGCTGAAGCAAAACATGCTGACAATGAATTCTATCAAACCAGATGAAGCATAACTAGTTTTAGGTAATTAGATGAGATATAAGGTTTTTCCCCCCGTTCAGTCCTCTTAGACCTCTGAGGGACTTGCTCGCTTTCATCCCAAGGGTTTTGGTGTATTGTCAATCAAGATTCCTCATCACTGGGGTGACTTGGTACCCCAGCCCTCCGCAACAGGTGGGTGATCAGAATAAGAAGGTGGAGCAGGAGACAGGCCCAAGCAGGACAGATCCACTGACATGCGGGTGCTGAAAGAAAGAAGCTTTGTTAATGACTTATTTTTCCTACTGAGATTATTATGGGAGCGTAGACATCTGATGAGGGGGTAGGAAGAGCTTCCTGTAAGATGGGACCAGGCAGAGAGGAGCAATGATGAGAGTCTGATAAAGAGAGGTCTACGCAGTGGTTCTCAGCGTGGGCTGTGCGCTGGAGTCACCCAAGAGCCTGACACCACCAAGGGCTGGGGCCAGCCCCAGGAACCTGTATGGAGTCTGTCTGGGTGCAGCCTGGGCCTCCAGACTTTTAAACACGCTCCGGGTGATTCTTAGGGACAGCCACAGTCTGTGAACTGCTTTCTGGAAAAACCGCCTCCCACCCTTGGGGCCTTGATTCAACATCTATCTCCTCCTGGTCCTGGAACCCATCTCGTGCCCTCCGCTATCTGTAACTTTTCCTTTTTTGCTTAATTTAGTTGGAACTGAATTTCTGCCACTAGTGGCCCAAAACACTAAACAAAAACGAAATTGAACAAAAACAAAAACTAAACAGACTAATCATTGCTAACACCTACTCAGCATGAGTGACATGCTAGGCAGTTTGAAATGCTTTTCTTCCGTTAACTCATTTAATTTCATCCCTACATCCCCGGAATTAGAAAAACCATGATTATCCCTATTTTACAGAGAAGGAAAAGAGACTTCAAACGATGACGTGACCTGCCTGTCCCAGCCTGTAAAAGCAGAGCTGGAATGTGAGCCCAGAAACTTCCTTAATCACCATACTTCAAGGAAAGGCCAAGAAAGGAGGTACGTGCTCTGCCCAAAGCCCAGAAGCGGGGTCTCGAAGCAACCAGAATAGGAATACTTTTTTTTTTTTTAAGATGTATTTATTTATTTATTTATTTATTTGAGAGAAGGCCAGACAGAAAGAGTGCGCATGTGCGTGCAGGAGCAGGGGTGAGGGGCAGAGAGAGAAGCAGACTTCCCTCTGAGCCAGAGCCCTTCTGGGCTCCTGGGGCTCCTGGCGCTCCTGGGTCTTAATCCCAGGACCTGGGGATCATGACCTGAGCTGAAGGCAGAGGCTTAACCATCAAGCCACCCAGGCACCCCAAGAATAGGCATAATTTTATGAGGAAGAAGCTTTTTGGTCATAACAGAAAACTCAGCTTTCACAGTTACTTACCATATCAAAGAATGGAGCCAGAGCAGTTCCAAGCTTGGCATTCAGAGGCTCACTTTATGTTATCTCGGGTATCCCCTTTCACTCCACCTTTCCACTCTGTTCTCCTCTGTGCACTGGCCCCTTCCTCAGGCCGGCTGTCCTCAAACTAGCCTGTGGTGGCAGTCCCCCAGACAGCATCTCTTCACAGGGTGATCCCAGGCAGAGAGACCTACTGTTAAGGCACTGGTGTCTCTTTTTATTGGGTAGAAACACCTTGTGCCAAAGGTCTCCTGTAGGATTCCTCTCAGGCTTCATCCCAGGAAAGGGGAATGAGAACATCAGGGTTTGCTTGTATCTGCGGTTCTCAGTGGGGTGGTGAAGCCCTTTGGAGGAGCCCATCTTTAGCAGGTGCGGTGACTCAGAGAGCTCTGCCCTTTCATACCTGGAGATGTCCAGGCCAGCACCGGTGAACACCCCGCAGTGCATGGGACTGTCCATTCTTGCGAGCGGCATGATTTTTGAGCATCTCACTGAATGTTTTCACAGGTGAGGACACTGTTCAGAATGATCTGAGCTAAAAGCTACTTCTCTTTTATCTGTAAACCCAAAGCATTTAAAAAATACATTGTATTTTCCAGGAAAGCGACTACTGAGTATATCAAGGGAATGAATACCCTGCTTGGTTTTGTTCAAAACTTTTGGAAAAGTCGTTCACCGTCATAGAAAATGACACGAGCAATGTCCACACCACTCACGGAATCCGAGTCTCCACACGGCAAAGCTGTGTGGCCCTGCCCTGGGGGCCTCCAGATTCACAAGGGCTCTGGGTCTGCACCCTCGCTCCTGGAACGTTCTTACTTATTTCTTCCAAATATGGTCCTGCTGAGTGCTTGCCTGTTGAAATACACCTTATTTTATTGTAAGTTATTTTCCTTTTGAATTCTACTTTGCATCTCTGCTCTGGCAGTTGCTTATCCACAAGAGAAATTGATTTCTCCCGGTTCTGGAGGCTAGAAATCCAAGATCAGTGTGCCAGCAGATCAGGTTCTGATGAGGGTGTTGGGACAAAGTGGAGTTCTGGGACTGGCAAAGTGGGGGGGGGGGGACCACTGCCAGGCACTGTCACCTCCTGGGCCCTTTCTGGATAACCAGTGGCTTCCCAGCTTCTGCTGGTTGTGCACCCTGTGGACTAACGAAATGTCATACGAGGCCCAGGGGCAGCGCCAGTTAAAGGGGAACTGGTCTTTTTGGTGGCTGGGAATGGGAGGCCCAGAGGTAGCTCCCCACCTTTCCACCAGTCCCTCTGTCGTGGGGGCTCCCCTGAATATCTGCAGGCCTCTGACGCTGAGTCTCAGGGTGCCATCATTGCCTCAGCCACACCCCTTCCCTCTGGCTCCTCCCTGGGAATCAACCCCATAGAAGCTCCTACTCGGGGACTGGGTCCCCCTTGCCCTACCCCCAGGGGTGCACACAGGGAAGACTGCTCTATTCACCCAAGAGATAGGAAGGCCCAGGAGTTTGTGTCCTGCTGTGGGCATGACTTGCAGCTTAGGTTCCTTCCAAATCATTCTGCTTTTGCAGCTTAAAAGTGAGGGAGGGAGGTGCTTGGGTGGCTCAGTTGTTAAGTGTCTTCCTTCAGCTCAGGTCATGATCCCAGGGTCCTGGGATCGAGCCCCATATCAGGCTCCCTGCTCTTCGAGAGGCTTGCTTCTCCCTCTCCCACTCCCCCTGCTTGTGTTCCCTCTCTCACTGTGTCTCTCTGTCAAATAATAAATAAAATCCTAAAAAAAAAAAAAAGTGAGGGAGAGCAAGGTGAAGTCACAGTTAAAGAGGCAGAGCATTTAAAACAACAAGCACCCAAATAGGAAAACCCATCAAAATATTAAAAGCATTAATATTCATATTAATTTTAATAAAATAGTTTATAATATTATATTATTTTTATTTATAAATATATAAATAATGAAAATTTATAAAATTTAATTTTATATTATAGAAATACAAATACATTTATAAACATATCAGTAATTAATTAACATTATTATTAATGAACGAATATAGATATAAATTTATATTTATAAAATATAAATGATTTATTAATTATTTAGTAATTTAATAAAATATTTATATTAATATTAATTAATATTGAAACCATTAAAAATTTCATAAAACCAAGTCATAGGCAGATAAGGCCATCAGCTTTCCACTCTTTATGGCAAAACACATGGGTGTTTTGTTTCCATTCCTAAAGGGTGCGGGGTTCAGCATCCCTGCCAGGACTCTTCAGCTCAGAGGTGGTTTATGTTTCCCGCAGAGCCAGGGGCCCAGGACCACTCCAGCTACAGAAGAGGCATAGTGGCCACAGACCCAGGGCTTCTGGCGGTACTGAAAACAGAGATGTGGTCCTAGCTCCCACGGGCTACAGCAGCCAGGACTATAAGTCCTGGAGGTGTGGCTGAGGAGGCTCAGGACTAGGGCAGGGCCCTCCCTCAGCCTCCTGAGCCCCTGAGGCATAGAGACCATAGTACTTGCTTATGACCATCCATTTGACAAATATTTATTATTTTCTATTCTATGTCAAGCACTGTTCCAAGTGCTCAAGATAGGTATGGCTGAGATCCACATGGGGTGGGATGGACCTCAGCAAGTACCTCTTACAGATGTAGTACTTTTTTTCTTTATGCTTTTCTTTTCTTTCTTTTTTTTTTTTAAAGATTTTATTTATTTATTTGACAGAGAGAAATCACAAGTAAGCAGAGAGGCAGGCAGAGAGAGAGGAGGAAGCAGGCTCCCTGCTGAGCAGAAAGCCCGATGCGGGGCTTGAACCCAGGACCTGGGATCATGACCTGAGCCGAAGGCAGCGGCTTAACCCACTGAGCCACCCAGGTGCCCCTCTTTATGCTTTTCTATATACAAAAGGGGCTTGTTGCTTTAAAAATTAGGGAAAAGCCTACTAAAGTAAGTTATTAGAAACTGTTTTGGAATAAATGTCCATGAAGAAAGTAAAAATGTGAAAAGGAAATACCAGGTAATTTCACATCTGTAATAACCGTGGACTTTGGACTCCAAAGAGGCCTTAGGAGGTGTGGTCAGGAAATCAACACCAGATGGTTCTAGAGAGTTGCTTCTGAGCTGTTACTGTCAAAGAATTCCCAGGAGAAGAACCTTTGCTGTTGGTCAGTCTGGTCAGATTTCATTCACTGACTTGATTATTCATTCCAGAAACCGTTTTTATACGAGATTCTAGGCATACAGAGATGAACGGGTCGACATCCTGTCCTTGAGAATGCCACCTTCCTGTTGCATGCAGCTTTGCCAGCAGTCATGTTAAAGGTGCCAAAGGAGAATCAGGCAAAAGGTACAGAAAGGACCACAGAGGAAGGCAGGTGCTGTGTCCATTGGGCCGCCATCTTATCTTGTCCTAGAGCACACAGCCTGTTAGGTAGTAGGCACTCAACATACTACTGAACAAACAGTTGTTGGGCAAAGCGTCATGGATATGGCGACCTGGTCACCTGCGCCTTGAGAGATGTCTTTGCTTATTGCCACAGTTCCACTTGTCTTCATTTCTCCCTTGGCAGCGCGAGTAACTTTAAGGTGCCCTCTGACCCACTCCTAACTTCTCTTCACATTCGCTGGATGTCCTGCATTTTCATTTTTCCCGCAACGGTCCTTGATTTAATTTCATCCTCCTTTCATTTATACCTGCTCTTCCCACATCCTTTTCTGCTATAAAAGACCATGTCTTGTTGTGTCCTCACAAAGATGCAAAACAGTCTTCTAAAATCCTCTTCTGGTTCATGCGGTACGTTGTTTTCAGAAATACGTTCTTCCGCTAGATTTCAGGAGGACAGTGCTTGTCCTTTATCTGAAGTATTCTAGAACTTATCCTGCAGTGAAAGGAGATCTGTCCAGATCTACTGGCTGCCAGAAGATACAGTGGCCCTTTCTCTTGACACACCTCACTGTCCATTTGGATATTGGTGGATTCCTTTTCTCAGGTATTCAACTGGAAGGGAGTATAATGTGCATAGCTTGGAGCAATCTCTAATATCCGGAAAGCATTTACTCCTTTAGTTCACCTCAACAGGATTGAGTCAGAATTTTCTCTTACATCTAGTATCTGGCTTGTTGATGTTCTAAATAGGTGAAATGTGCATACACACACACACACACACACACACACACACACATACACACACACCCCTATATTCCCCAGAATATACTGTTACCAGAACTCTTCCTGTGTCTGTCATCCCCAAAGGCACCCTCCGTATTGGAACTATACTTCCCCCGGTGCACAGCTATCATCAGAAATAGGCCTAAGCACCCTCTGCCATCATGCACACATGCACACAACTTCCTGTCTATTGTTTTCTGGAAACATATTTATTAAACTAGGACTTGCAGTTTCTAAATAAATGCAGAAAGCGAGAGCTCACTGTTAGTAAGCTTGAGAAGAAGAGAATGGAGTTCTGCCTTGCAATGAAGAATCTGAGTATTTGAGAATGGATTACTGACATCTGGGGGCAATCCAGACCCTCTAAACCACAGAACAAAAATCTAGAGAGAGAAAAAATGTCTAGCTTCGGGGCGCCTGGGTGGCTCAGTGGGTTAAAGCCTCTGCCTTCGGCTCAGGTCATGATCTCAGGGTCCTGGGATCGAGCCCCACATCATGCTCTCTGCTCGGCAGGGAGCTTGCTTCCCCCCCTCTCTCTGCCTGCCTCTGCCTACTTGAGATCTCTCTCTCTATGTCAAATAAATAAATAAAATCTTTAAGAAAATGTCTAGCTTCCTTCTCTGGCATTATGGGCCTACTTCCTTTGAGGTCGTGGGGCATCTATTACCTGACTTAGAGTCTCAAGTCAGCCATCGAAGACTTAGAATTACCTTAGATTCCCTCCAAATTCAGGCAGTGGATTTTCCAATCGTTTTAACTTATGGTGGGATTATGAGTTTGTACTGTTTTGTGCATCCTGAATAGGTATTTTAGTAGAAAGTTGAGAGGTTATATTAGGTATTAATAATTCCGTTTAAAATTCCATTTAAAACCAAACTCCACTTAAAACCAGAAACCCTGAGGTATTACATCTGTATTCATTCATTGACTCATTCAACTGCTATTGATTGTTTACAAATCATGTGCCAGGCACTATGGTAGATGCTGATAGTGAAAACCCAGCCCTTGTCCTCTTGAAGGTTACAGTCTAGAAGATTTTTCAGACTCCAAGGAATTATAATACAATATGATAAATTCTTCATGATGAGATACAAGGATAGTCTTCTCTACCCTTCACTCTGGTTCATGAACCAGACACAGTGGGAGAAAACACTGGATTGAGAGGTTTGGGCTCCGTATTGAAGGTTCTTGAATATTGTGTTAATAAGTTTAGACTTTGTGTAAACCTGGCGATTCACAGACCTGTACCCCTGGGGCTAATAATACATTACATATTAATAAAAAAATTTTTTTAAATTAAAAAAAAAATAAGTTTAGACTTTAATGGGAGCCACTGAGGAATGTGGTATAAGGGAGTGAGTGGCCTGATTGAATCTGTGATTTAGGACATTACTCCAGTAACCAAGTAAAGGGTAGACTGAAAATGGGAGAGGAGTGGAGCAAAAAGTTCAGTCAAAGAGGCTGGTCCAGTTGTCCAGTGCAAATGTGCAATGCTGAGCACTTGAATTGAGTGTAAGAGCATTGGAAATAGATAGGAACAAAGTGAGTTCAAGAATCTGGTGATCAGGGTGCCTGGGTGGCTCAGTGGGTTAAGCCTCTGCCTTCAGTTCAGGTCATGATCTCAGTGTCCTGGGATCGAGTCCCACATTGGGCTCTCTGCTCAGCAGGGATCCTGCTTCCCCCGCCTGCCTCTCTGCCTGCTTGTGATCTCTGTCTGTCAAATAAATTAAAAAATCTTAAAAAAAAAATCTGGGGATCAGCTACATGTGGCTATGAGGAGTGGGAACACCAGAAATAACACAAAGGTTCTAGACCCCCGAAGATGGTGGTGTCAGCACCCAAGCAGGAAAGCCAAGAGCACAGGCAGGACCAGGAGGAGATGGATAGCATGGCTTTGGATGTGAAGGGAATAACACCATCCTGTCTACTCCTTCCTTCACACATTTATTCACACCATATTAACTCCATTCTGAGATTCTAACACATGAGGTGATGAAAGTTTTACAAAGAAAAGCCCAAATAAACCACCTGAAGAAGATACTGAGGCGGAATCAATATAATTATGCCAATTCATGATTTAATTTCATATGCCCTGGGGTCAGAGGCAGCTAAGCTGGTGCTTTTCAGCATCAAAATGTACCCCACTCCAAATGAAGCAATTAACTTTCTCTGTGCTCCTAAAGGGTACATATAAGTTGTAATTTTCCATGTGGAGCCAGTTGGGGCAGAAACGTAGGGGCGTTTGCCCAAATCACGAAGAGAGTCAACTGTCAAGGCAGAAACAATCTCCAGAAATCTGATCATTTCAACTTATAATTTAGAAACCAGTCACTAATTTGAAAGGGTAGGATAAGAATGAACTTGACTCTGCTTTAGATTTATCATAATCTGGTTCTAGTCCCCAGTATTTGGGTTCCTGATAAAATTCCACTGCGGTTTGCCCATCCTTTAGGTATTTGGGTATAATAAAAGAGAAGTCATGGATGAGTTCTGATTAATTTCCATCATGAGAGTCAACTCTTGATTTCCAGAGAGAGATAGGGAAGGAATGGCATGGGTAATTAAAATCCACGGATACCACAAACATCCCATTTAACCAGCAGTTTCAAATCCTCCTCCACTGATTTTTTTTTTTTTTTTTTCATTAGAGGTGCCAAGTAGGAAGGCTCAGCCCACCTTCCGGGGTTCGGTCTAACAAAATGTGAACTCATCAGAAGACAAGTAGGTGGGCACAAGAAGAACAATGAGAAGTTGGGGATTGCTGGCCTTTCTGAAAGAGAAAATCGGCCACTCTTTTTCGCTCTGTTGGCTTTATTTAGAAGAATCACAATATCAGCACTGTTGGTTTCAACTGGGGGCTGCCAGGCTGAATTCTTAGAAAGGCCAGCTCGCTATTCGCCACTGAATGCCGCTCATGGACAGAGCACGGAAAATGGGCCTTTAGTGACTTTAGGCAGAATGAAGTGACGGAGCAGGAGCTTACCTCCCATAGCTTCTGCTATGACACAGACACAACCCAGGCTGCAGCCACCAGCATTTTCGACATCCTGAGACCCGGCTCTTGCTGAAGGCCCTCCTACAGCCTCTCATTCGCTTCCATTCAAGGCTGCACGTTATCCAACAGAATCAGACCTTACTTCTCACTATTCTCCAAGTCACGTGCATCAACCTCTGCCCAGATTTATAGGCTGGTGCTGGAACATGTCTGTCCTTCTCACCAGCTTACCTTTTGTCCTATCATTCCTTAAACCCCCAAATGTAGGTATTTTTCAAGGTCTAGCCTTTTCATGGGAGCATCCCTGTTTCCCCCAGCTCGAAGTGAGCAGCCCTGTTTTCGTATGTCTCTTATGACACTTAACCACATTATGATTTCATTATATCACAGTAGCTTATGTTCCCTATGACTTTAATGTTCTCAGAAATGTGGATCATGACCCACAAGTGAGTTTTGAAATCCCTGCAGTGGGTCATGACCTGAATTTTTAAAAATTAAATAGAAAAAATAGAACATTTTAGAGTGCATTACACATAAACATATTTCTCACTTTGGTTTATGATCAAAAAGCTAGAAAGCCACTGCCTCACATAGTAATGATGTTCTCAGCTTCTATGTAACAGAAGGCCTTGATTCAACCAGCTTAAATAACAAAGGATACATTATCTTATATGATGAGAAGTCTAAAAGTGGAGGCAGCTCTGGGTTGCTTTATCATCAACTTACCAATATCAAGGACCCAGCTTTTTGCCATTTCTATCATCCTTCTGGCTACGTTCCCTCATGTTTGCAATGCTGGACTTCCTTGCATCATAACAACACCCAGAGTTCAAAAAAAGCAACTACTTATTCTCTGGATCTCTTTTCATCAGGAAAGAGAACTCCCAGAACTCCCCACCCCTACCAACTCCCAGCAGAGCTCCTTTCATTTCTCATTGAAATAAACTGAAATAAAATGAATGATATGCCCATCCAGGAGTGGCAAGGAAAACCAAAATTAGTTTAGATGAGGATAAGAGCACCTTCCCTGAGCACTTATCTGGTCAGGAAGAAGGGGGAGATTGATGGATCTGATGTGGGCAAGCAGAAGTATCAGCCAGCTCCCCACAAAGTGCATTGGGGTAGGACCAAAGTCTCTTTCTCTTCATATGCTCTGCAACGCATACCACGGAGCCAGTCTAGACAGTCACCTCAATTTTCAGTGATAAATTAAATCAATCACTGTGCCTCAAAGTATAAATATTCATGGGACGCATAGATCAAATATCCAATCTGACATCCTGGAGGCATCCTGCAGATATGATTTGCCAATCTGTAACTCACCAGAGGCTAGGATTCTCTTCTGTTTTAATTTTTCTATTGAATTTTTCAATACGAAGGGCTAGATTAGCCACACTGTACATTGTAATACCATTTAAATAATAAAATATGTATTTGTCACAATGCAGATGGCAAGTGAAGATCCCACAGATGGAAATGTGGCTCCCAAGAGGAGATGGTAAATGTGTGGCGGTGGGTGTGGAGAGATGGCTGTATCGGGCTGGAGAGACATTACGTCATCCCAGATATGGGCTTTTTTTGGGAAACTGGCAGGATTACTGCTGAATCATTCAGTGAGGCAAATTATTGGCATGTTAGTTGGACAAAGGTCCCTGTAATTAAGCCCTGGTACCACCACACTCCTTGACATCCTTCTGCTTCTGTGGCCATTTAAGGCCAGACTTGAAAACATGTGTACATACCCGTATCTGCAAGGGTCCATGGCTTTACAGTATGGCCAGCACTTTCTCCTCTCTTCCTCTACACAACACACGCACACGCACACACGTGCCCACGCACACCCCTTATCAGAGAAACCACAAGTTCGGAAACACTTGAACTGCAGAAAATCTTTTGCCTCTGAGATTCCTAGAATCCTTCTCTTTGCTGCTGATACACATGCAAGATCCTCCCACCTGTCCAGGAGGAAAGGGAAAATGAAAGTTGTAAATGTCTTGAAATTCCCCGAAAGGTGGCCTTGGTTCCGGAGTCACAGGGCAAAACTCTTCTCAGCTGCTAGAGCCCAGGATGCTGCAGGTGAATCTGGTTGTCCTCCTGGGGCAGGAGACCTGCCTCTCCTCTTGTCTCTGCTGCTAATTTATGACCCAGTTGTGAGGTTGTGTTGGGTGTGCGGGTCTCAGGCACGGTCCACGCTCTGCCAGAGCTTGCCTGAAGTTCCATGTTCAGTTTCAGGGGCCTCATTTGGAGAAAGTCTTTGGCAAACCAGATGGTGTGCTTGCTGCCAGAACACAAGGTGTCCAGAGACTGTGGGGAAATGATCCAGAAACAATACAGTGGTAGTCACTACCACTGTGTGGGGCTTTTACATATATTTCCACACTTGGTTTCTTTTCTCTATCAACCTAAGCTATTTACACACATTTTAAAGAGATTCTAGAGACCACAGACCAGAGAGATTGACATTCATGCCCAGGAACACTCAGAAGTGGGTTATTTAACAGATGGCTTAGGAACTTGGAAAAGGAAGTGGCAATTACAGAGGGTCACATGGCCTCACCCTCATTTCCTTTTTGCAGGGTGACCCATAATTGATAATAAGAGCTAAAGCACATTGAATGCTTCCTATCTGCCTTGCATTAGGCTACGTGTTCTGATGCATTTAAGCTTCTCAGAAACCATGTGGCGGGTGCTGTTATTATTTCCATTTACTGATGAAGAAACTAAGCCTGAGGGAGAGAAGTAACTTTTCTCTGTTGGTGGCTGTTTCTTGTTTTCCCTCTTGCACTTCACAGGGCTCGTTCATTCCCACTGTTCAGGATTCACTCAGATGCTCCCAGCAAGGATTTCTCCACCCATCCGTCACCTGAAATAGTCCACATCCACCTGCAGGTCATCTGTCACACTCCCCCCTTGCTCATTTCCTTCTAAGAACATCGTAGGGTCTTGTTTACTTACTGATTTGCTCATTTATCATCAGTCTCTACCATTCAGATACAAGCTTGCGAGGCAGGGACTCTGTCCCCCACCCCCGGTTGTCCTATGGCAATGTCGAGCATGGTGCCTGGAAAAGGTACTCAATACAAATTTGAATGAATGAATGAGTGGCATGTATGAATGAATGAGTTTAATTAGTCAATGGGATTTGGACATGAATTTGTCTAATGCCAGAGACCAAGTTTTCAGCCCCTGCTCACATGTTTACTCACTCCTTCTCTCAATATACATTCATTAAGTTATCAACAGGTGCTGGAGAATCAAATGAGGAGGACACAGTCTCTGCCCTTGAAAATCTCATGTATAAAGGGTGGTGGCAGTAGTTTGGAGGGGTGACAAAGTGGTGACAAGGCTTTTATAAAAAAAGCACAAATAAAAATATAATTAGATATGTCTTACAACAGACTTAAGTACAAAATGACACGGCAAGAAAAAGAAGAGACCACCTAAATGCCCCTGCCAAGGTTTGGAAGACCTCTACCGAGCGGGTGACTTTGAGCCTAACCTTGAAAGAGGACTCCGGACTATGGGAGAGGGAAGAATGTGTGTAGAAGCAAAGAGGAGAAAATTCAGAACAGCATAGAACTTGTCCCCTAACCTACACTGCTGAGTCATATTTTAATCATGGCGCCCAGTTGTTAAGAGGGTCACTGACCAATTGACCCCTTGGTAAAGACATCGAGGAGGGAAATCCTGCCTGGAGTGGTGGTGGGAGGTGCCAGGAAGTGTGTCTGAGTGGTCTCGAAGGTGTCCTCTGACTCTAAGAGTGACATGACCTGGAAGACTGTTTCTCAGAGGAAGGCACCAAAAGGCAGAACCAGAAACAGCCGCACTCCTGCCCCAAATAAGGGAATTTCCTACCAAGAGGGCTAACTATAACCACTGCATACATATTGGCTTGTAGTTTTCAAAACCTCTCCTCAAACATTACCTCATTTGATCCTCCAAAATCCTGCTAGATATGTTCTGATGCTTGGTGAGACCATTATTATTTATTGGATCAACATTTATTGAGTATCAAGGCCCAGACAGACCTGGGCAATACACGTGGGAACCCCACAGCCTCTGGCTCCAAAGCACCCATGTGCAAAGACACAATGAGAACACATTGTAAAGTGTTGTGACTCTGATCAGCATGGAGGGAAAAGAGTTAGCCTTGGGGACACAAGAACAGAGAGCGCTGAAGCAATAACTAGCAGCTGGGCTCCCACCTTGGGCAGTCCTGAGCTCCAACCCTGGCCCTACACCCACTTGCTTGTATGAGCTTGGGTAACTAAATGAGAGCATTAAAAATAAGTTAAATGAAAAAATACATGTGTATTAGAGTTAGAGTATAGTCTGACTGCTAAAACGATGACTCTTAAAAAAGTCACTTAAACAAAATGGAAATTGATTTCTCTTTCACATAGATATCCAGCCAGGGACTGTGGCTCAGCTCCAGGAAGTCACCCATCCCAAGCTCTTTCTACTTAGTTGCTCTGCTCATTCAAGGAGACCAACCTCATCCATCTGGTCTAAGATGGCTCCTCATCACAAGTCATGCTGTGTTGAGATGCAGCTTAATACAGGAGCTAACACAGTATCACAAGGACCTGGTCCTCTCCTGGCATGGCTCCCTTCTCCTCTAGATGTGGGTTGTATTCTCCCATCCGGGGCGCAGGATGGTTTGGGCAGCTGCAGACTTCATGAGCTGATAGCTTTAATGCTCACCGTCCGCGTTCCAAATGTTGACTGGAAGTCCTGGACATGACCCTCAGTAACCCACACCAATCCTAGTGACCAAGGGGGTAGGAGAAGTTGGTTAGCCAAGACTAATTAGGGCCCTCTCACAATGGCATGGCTAGGAATGGGGGAGGGATGAGCCCACACACAAAGTTCTCCCTACTATTTTACCAGGAGAAGGATGGATGGATGCAAGGTGGTGAGGGGAAAAAAAACCCTCATTCTTTCCTTCAATCAATTTTATGTATTTCTAGGGTACTGTAATCCATAGCAGTCGTCTTTAAATTCTACCCCAAAAGTCCCAATTTTGATTATGCCTCTAACAAGTACATTTATTTTTTTTTCTAAGTATACACATGTGCTGGTGGCACCCCAGTGTCCTTCCTTCCTTCCTTAGTATAGCGTTCCCTAATAGGCACATGGCATCCCAGAACAGACTACATTTCCCAGGATCCTTTACAGTGAGGTGAAGTCATATGACTAAGCGCCAGTTAAATGCCAAATGTGCACAGTGCAATTTCTAGGAAGTGTCCTCATGGGAGAGCCATGTAATTCTTCCTTTCTTTCTCCTTGCTGCCTAGAATGTGAACAGGATGGCTTGATCACGAGCAACAACCTTGGATTAGAAATATTTCTATACATTATATAGTTATATACGTTATAAGACATGTACCAAAATAGATATAAAAAAGTAGAGATAGAATAACTCGAAACAGAAGTTTTGTATTTTGTACCCCACTGGTAGAGTGTCCCACACTCTGGGCCTGCAGCCCTGCCCCCCTTCCTTTTAGAGACTGCTGGTCTCCTTGGTCCTTGCCCTGTGGTGCTCCATAAGGTCATGTTTGCGAGGCTGTCTGCTGCTTCTCCCTGAAGACACTTTGCTCGTGAAGGCAGGGGTCCTGAGCTGAGTCCTCAGAACCAGCCTAGTACAGCAGGGCCAGAATCCCTCCCACGTCCTGACCTCTGCTGCCTGCTGACTCTTCCGGGTCTGCATCTACCATCTGGACTTTGCTTTTGCAATGGGAAAAGCAAAACAGACCAGAAAAATCTGATGGAATCGATGAGATCAGAGAAGTAGGCAATTGTGATTGTCAGGGAAACAAAGACATGCACTTCTCACCCCTGCTGCTGCTTGCTAAGGGGCACCCCCCCCCCACAACCTCTCAGAGCTTGGACTCCTGCTCCGGTGGCCTGGTTCTGTAGGGAAGGAGCGGGAGGAGGAGAGGTGGAGGAGAGCAGAGAGCTTTGTTTTTTGAGAGCTTTCTCCAGCTCTCAGACCTGCTCTTCCCTGGAAGGCAGTGCCTAGGGGCAAGCACTACCGTACTACATCGGAGACCGGCAGAGCTCGCCCACTTCTAGGACTCCAAGTCCGAGGGTCTGCAGCCCCCCGCAAGGCTGTGGCTGGGAAACCAGACCCTGCCTGGTTTCTCCAGGATCTGGATGAGCCTATGGTCCCTGCCTCTACCACTCCCTTGAGGCATCAGTGTCCTGACTGTATCATGGCTTCAAAATTCCCTGACTCATGCCATCCTCCGATTTTTAAAAAGAGCTTATTCAAGTGGTGTAGGCTGCGTGCTCCACCCCTTCCCACTCAACCCTGCTATTTAACCACAGCATCCGTGCGTGTGTGTGCGTGTGCGTGTGTGTGAGAGAGAGAGAGAGAAAGAGAGAGAGAGAGAGAGGTCAGGGAAAGGCAGGATTGGAGAGGGGCAGAGGGGCTCCCAAACCAGAAGGAGAAGCCCTTGAGGATATCATTAGGAAAGCAATGTCCTGCGCTCAAACAATGCTAGCCCTTAAGCCCAGAGCCCGGCAGGTCAGAAATGCGGACCTCTGGGACCGCGCAGGTCTGCCCAGGAGAAGCCACCAAGCTGGGGGAGGGATGCTTTCCCCATCGCTTCTGATCCCACTGTTCTCCCACACTGCTAGGTAGCCAGGCTGTCATGTGATTTGCTAGTAACCATGGCAACGAACCGGGTCGGCGAAGTGTGTGGAGAGGAATCTCACAGAGCGATGACGGCGGGTGCAGGACAGGGTGCGGTACCCAAGGGCGCGGGCCGCTGGCTCCAGCGCCACGGGGGCTGTGGTTGGCTGTCCTTGTCCTTGGGGAAATAGTGACTTGCTCTCTTCTGGGCTGGAGACACTGGTTGTGTTGGTTCTCCTTCTGAGACTTGTCTCCTTTATTTGGGAACACAGTTTCTGAAGATGAAAGACAAAAATAGCTCTCTCCAAAGGAGAGGATGCTAAGGCACGCTGTGCTTTCAAGAGATGGGCTTCTCCCTGTCAAATGAGCACCTGCAGGAAGTGGAGGCTTAGGCCCCGTTCCTGTCGTCCCCCCAACCCCCCTCCACGGAGAAAGCCCCGAGGGAGAGGAGGGGGCGAACACCCCGCGGGCCGCCACAGAGCCAGTCTGTGTCTCCGAAGCCTGGACAGCAGAGCACCGGGCTCTGGCCAGCCCCATCGCCCGCACCCGCCGCTCCCCTACTTGCTCACAGAACCCGGGGCAGTGGCTCAGATATTCTTTGCTGCGAACAAGGACATAATTACAATTTGGGGAAACACATATTGTGAAGTGATCCAGCACGCCAGAGCGCGAAGGCCGCTATAGGGTAATGTGGGAGGGCGGCGGCCCCTGGGGCTGGAGCGCGGACCTGCTTGGCAGAGACCAGCCCTTTGGTGCTGCCTCCTCTGTGGGCTGCCCCCGGCTCAGCTGGTTCCTCCGTGGGTGACCCAGAACAAGTCACTTGGTATCTTCGGGTGTTAGTTTCTTCATCTTTGCAAGAGTCAGGGTCATATCTGCGCCGCCATTCCCACTGGACTTTTGTAACAGTCATGTTTGATAAGCCAAGGGAAAGTATTTCAAAACCATATATCCCTGCCATATAGCATCGTCCTTTTTCTTGGCTGTAGAAGTGTCCATTCTTAAAGGGTTCCGAGAGTTGGAATGGGCAAGCAATCGGGTCAAAGTTCTGGTAGGGCAAAGCTGCAGATCGCCATGCGGGGGTGCGAGATAACACATAATGGGTACAAAGCAAATAGCATGTTGCCTCAAATCCTAATGCTCCTCCTCATGATGATCATTTCCATTTGACAAATGAGGCCCAAATTCACGGAGCTGGTGGTAGAGTCAGGATTCCAATCCTGGTCAGTCTGATTATGAAGCTGGATCCTAACTGCCATGGGGGGCCTGTGCTAGGGTGGGTTCATGGACACAGTCTCCATGGGGTGGAGCTAAGGGAGCAGGTAGTTTCCTGGGGGGTTCACGGAGCACGGTGGGGTTGTGTGTGTATTCATAGAGCAGCATGGTGTGTGTGTGTGTGTGTGTGTGTGTGTGTGCGTGTATTCACAGAGCAGCATGGGGTGTGTATGTGGGTTCACAGAGCATGGGGGGGCGTGAGTGTGTGTGTGTGTGTGTGTTCACAGAGCAGCATGGGGTGTGTGTGTGTATTCATAGAGAAGAATGGGGGGTGTGTGTAGGTTCACAGAGCATGTATGTGTGTGTGTGCGCGTGTGTGTGTGTGTGTGTGTGTGTGTGTGTGTGTCTTCACAGAGCAGCATGGGTGTGTGTTCAGAGTAGCATGGGGTGTGTGTGCGTTTGTGTTCATAAAGACTCGGCCACCTTCCTTCCTTATCTGGGAGTTCCCCATTTGTTCCATGCTGTCACGGCCATCTCCTAGGGTCCTCACGGAAACTTCCAGGCAGCTGGGAGCAAAGCAGTCTGCCCTGGTTTCAGTGGTGGGACTGGAAGCTGGAATGGCGGGCGTGTGAGGCCGGGGAGATGGAGGGAGGTGACTGGGTGGTCAGGCAGAGGTGCAATGCACGCAGGTCAAAAGCCTGAGCACTGGCACATGTGCGGGGTTGGGAGGGTGTAGGGGGTGTGGGGGCCTCTCCTAGTGCTGTCTAACCTAGCTATGGTCGCTTGTCGCTCCTGACTCTTCATCCAGTCCATGGCCTGGGAGGCCTTCAGCTCTGGGGACCAGCACCCCCCCCCCCCCACCCCCCAAGCAGAAGGAAAGTGTGGCCAGGCTCCCTCCCTCCTGGGTTGCTGTGCCTGGACTGCTCCTCTTATCTCTTGGGTGGGAGGGGTGGAATAAGGATTTTCCCACCATTGCTAGCCCTGGGTTACTACACTAGTCCCTAGTGACTTCCTTAAACCTGTGCACCCTTCTGTTAAGTTCCTTTTATTAAACTCTCCTTAGTTACACAGCTGGAGTATGCTAATGCGTCCCTTCTGGGACCCTGCCTGATGTGGTAGGAGAAGGGTATTTCCCTCCCAGGACTGTTAGGGGAAGTAAATGAGCCAGCACGTGTGCCAAACCAGGAGAGCAGGTGCAGGAGAGTGAGTTCCCTTCCCAGGGCATTTGCAGTCACCAACCTGCTCCCTCCCCCCTCCCCACCCCACAGGGCTATAGTAATCTCTCCCCCCCCACTGCTGGGACTAGCAGGGACCAGCCTGGCAGGGTGCTTTGTCCAGCAGCCCAGCCTCCATCCTTTCCCAGCCTTGGCTGGTTTGCAACAGGAAACAATGCATGCTAAATAATTTGAAGCCTGTGATTTTTTTTAATGGGAAAAGGAAACCAAACATTAAGTTCTTTGAAATCACAAGTGATAAACATATATAACTGTTAGTTGTTTATCCTAAAAGTATCAATTAAGTCCTGGCCATATGCAAAAGATTTAGCAATGAATAATATAGATCTGCCTTATTTTCTCCAATAGCTTCCTCTCCAGCAGAGGAAACAGTGTTAAACAAAGGCACTAGGCCTTCTTTTCCCTTTCACTTAAAATTGTGGCAGGAGGATAATGGTGGTGAGGGAAGTGACTTTTAATTGACCACTTAACGGGGCACCACGGGGCACCAGGCCTGTGCTAGGCATTTCATTCATATTATCCCACTTAATCTCACAACATGGGACAGGCAGACTTTTTGCACGAGAAAGCTGAAACCCAGAGACGTCACAGGACTTACTAAGGTCAATGACCATTCAAAAAAAAAAATAAAAAACCATTTATTGAGCACCTACTACCTATCCCTGCTTTTTAAGACTGTACAGATAGTAGGAGAGATAGGTACATGAACAGAGACTTTTCCAGCAGTGCATTGTGTGCAGTGAGAGTGATATGTTCAAGGCATTATGGGAGCACTCAGGAGGGATCTGCAACCCCACAAGAAATGTCAGGAAAGACTTAGGGAGGGCAGCTGGGAGGATGCGGAGGCCTCAACTGATTTTTTTTACAGATAAATTGGTAATGGTCAGGTTGGGTAGGGTAGTAGGGGAGAAGAAGGTCTCTCAGGCAAAGGGAGTGCCATAAGCAAAAACAAATGAACAAACAAAAGATGCTACAGAGAAGGGAGTATGGACTAGGGGTTGTGGGTAGAGACCAGGTCCTGACAGAATTCTATTTGGTCTCAAGAAATGTGGACTACAAATCCCATAGCTTACCCTCTAGGTAAAGAGCCCAAACAGGGAAGTAATATGGTTAAATCTGCATTTAGATAGGTCACTCTGGGTGTTACAAGGAGGACAAATTAGAGGCGGACAAGAGTGGGAAAAGAGACTTTTTAGGAGGCCATCAGTAATCATCAAGGCAAGAAATAATAAGTCTCCAAAGGAGGTCAGAGGTCCAAGTGATGGAGAGAAGGCAACTGTTTTGAGAACTACTTTTTAAAAAATCTCAGAATTTAATGGCTGATTAGTGTTGAGATACCTGAGTTAAGGAAGAGGGAATGAGAGAGAGAGAGAGAGACTCCCTCCTAGTCCAGAAGAAAAACAAGTTTGGGAGGCATGGTGGCTATTGTCTTGTCTGGGACCTTTGTATCTCTCGTTCCACTTTGTTCTGATTACAGACCCCAAGGAGTGGAGCCGTGATCCAAATTAGGTGGGTCAGATTTGCTCCCAGGAACTGAAATCTGTGCAGTGGTGTTGTTCTTGTTACCAGACACCAGGTTGCCCATTGATTCTCTTGATTCTAGGAACTGTCTTGTAACCCTTCCAATTAGTTTCTTCCATGCACGGGCAAGTCCAGGTCAGTCGCTGTTGCTTGCAACCAAAGAGCCCTATTGAAGAGAGGAATTCAGCCCCAAACCTGGTGGGTCTCAGGACCATGTGACATCCATGGGAGGACGAGCACCTCCAGGAGATAGGAATCAGAGGGGAAAGGTTTGGACTGGAGTTACTGGCATTTAAATTGGGTAAATATGGCCAGAACTAAGAATGAATCAGCGCTGAGAGGGGGTAGGGGAGAGAATGCCAGTGAGCCCCGGGCAGTGCCCAGGAGAACAAGCAAAGTCTGGCAAGAGGGAGATACCAGAACATAAATGTTCAGAGAGAGCCCAGGACAACTAGGAAAGGCTTGATTTCATAGACAGAGTAAGAGTTTGAAGACTCAACAATAGAAGATTTCATGTATAGCCACGAGACTGAGTAAACTGGGCACTGGCCCTTGGACTTGACGTGGAGATTGTTGATGAGCCACAGGGTAGAATCCCTAGAGGGCAGGGCTGGAGTAGGAAGCCAGGCGGCCTAGGAGAAGGGAGGAAGACAAGGTAGTGGCTCTGAGAGTTTTAGGGGAGATTAGATATGAGCGAGGACAGAGTGGTGGGTGGGGGCAAGGTCAAGGCAGGGTTTATTTCCAAGGTTCCAATGCTCCTATCAGTCAAAACCTGCTCCCCTGTGCCTGAGAGAATGGGGCTTCAGTTGGTGGAGGTAACCTCTACAGAGCGTTCTTTGCAGGTGTGGTTTTGCCAGAGGTCCGTGCATCATTGGGGCAGAGGAATGTTTGGAAACCTGACCACGTACATAGCTGGCGGATATCTTGTACTTGCTTCCTGCCTGACTTTGCTCTAGACAGGTCCAAAGCCAATACAACAACTAAGGGAAAAAAAGAGGAAAACCTCAATCTGCTCTTTTGTATTCAAACTAAAAATCTCCCTGCTCACCACCCCCAAATTTGGGGGGTGGAGAGAATGCTCAAACCATGTCTGAGAAATTAGTATTAGAAGGAGAGTAACTACCCTTGTGTTCGTTGAAGAGTGTGTTCCTACAAAGAAGGCATGACTTGGCAGGTGTGTTATGCTGACTAATGCTTCAGATATATTTTTCTTTGGATATTAACTGGCAAAGGATGAAAGGAATAGAGTCGACAAGATGTTTTAAAAATCATTAAAAAATTCCCTGAAATGGTAAAATTTGTTTATGTTCACTGAAGAAGGTTTGGAAAATCCAGAAAGACCTAAAATAGCCTGGAGTCCCACCCATAGTAGTACCATCTTGGAATATTTCTTTCTAGTCTTATTTCTAGTAGCAGGTCTAATTTGGGTAGTTGTTTTTATGGCCAATCTGTTGCAAGGCTGACCTCAAGAGTCCCCGTACAACAGCAGGATCCTCTCTACAGTGTGAGAGGGGAAGGGGGCACAATGGAAGGTGCAGGGAAGAAAAGACCACCTGCTGGTCTAGTTTAAACTTCTATGGCATAAAACAGCAATAAAAGAAAGACTGAGTATGTCCCAGAGTTGGATCTGGAACACAGATCTCCCGACTGGAGTATCAGAACTCTGCCTCAGACGGCACAAGTGTGCCTGGGTGTAAGAAACCCAACACCCTACTTTTAATTTCCACGTTGGAGTATCACTTTCACTGTAGTTGCCGTGGCAGATTGAGTTATTATTCCCTAGTCTTTGTTCCTCCTATTATGTGACCCTTCCAGTGCCTTCTGGCAGAGTTTGAGGATATGTCCATGCCCCCATTGTCTTTGGACTTGGCCACATGGCTTGCTATGGCTAACAGGGATTAGTGGAAGTGAGGCAAACAGGAATCTTAAAAATGCTTTTGTGGCTTGGCTTAGTCTTTTGTATTTCTGTCACCTGCCACCAGATGAATTGGCCTAGATAGCCTCTCCTCCCAGAATGAGGAGACACTTGGAACAGACCTGAACACAACTGGCAGCTTGGAGCCATGCATATCTCACTCCTGCTACCCTAGAGAGTCCGAACCTCCTGCACGCCCATAAGCAGTAAGCAAATGCCGACTCTTGTAATGTGTTGAGCCTGGCATTGTTTGTTACACAGCATTTTCGTAGCAAACACCTGACTACTGTAATTGCTTGAATGTCATTGAAGCTTCAGTCATTTTTGACATCTGCATGTCCTTTATCCTCATACCTATTCCTTGTCAAGCCCTCTTTACCTCCTTTGAATTATCTTCCATATCTCTTCCCCAACTCCCTTTCCACCACTGACATCCTTTAATGCTTAGTACCCAGATCCCGGCAATGGTTTCCTAATGAACACTTATCTCTTTTCCATCCAATCTCCTGAACAGCAGTGCTAGATTCGAGTGCCTTATAAAACCCCTGCACAACGGGAAACTTCTGCTCAAAAGGAGGCAAAGGCTTCTCTTTTATTCAGAGCCAAAGCTGCCCAGCAACTCAGAGCTAAATTTTGTGCACAATTTTAATAACCAGCCCTGCCTAGCATTCTGATACAATTCTGTCTTCTGCCTTCCCATAGCTCTTGTCTTTTACAGTTGACCCTTGAATAATGTGAGAGTTAGGTGTGCCGATCGCCCTGCACAGTTGAAACTCTGTGTGTAAATTTTGCCTCCCTAAAAACATAACTACGAATGGCCTATTGGCCAGACAACTTGCTTATCACATAAACATTTGGTTAGCACCTATTTTGTATGTTATACATGTTATCTACTGTATTCTTACAATAAAGTAACCTAGAGAAAAGAAAACATTGTTAGGAAAATCATAAAGAGAAAATACATTTGCAGTTCTGTACTGTCTTTATTGAAAAAAAAATCCACATACAAGGGGACCTGTGTACTTCAAGCCTGTGTAGTTCAAGGGTCAACTGTAATTGAGCCTCATCTCACCCACGATTCATATATATAAATATATATTATATACATGTATTTTAATAATAATAATAATAATAATACTTATCTAACCCTTATTGAATTGCTTACTATATGCCAGACATCACTTTAAGTGTTTTTCATGTTGAACAGGTTAAGATTAGATTCAACCATGACTAATAAAGCTCCCCCCAGATAGTTTATCCAAGACAGTTGTTTGTTATGTACAAGTACAGAAGTAGGTGACCAATGACTGGTATAGTGGCTTTGCTCATGAAGCCTTCAGAAACACCGGCTCCATCCAGCTCACACCTCCACTATCCTTAAGAGCGTGGGCCTCATTCTCATGTCCAACATGGCAGCCAGAATGCCAGACATCACACTCACCGTTCCAGGCAGCAGATTGAAAAAGGGACAAAAGAGGAAAAGGGATCAAAGAGTACATACCAGCTGGCCTTTCCAGGTAGCAGACCCATAATATCCGTTTATATCTCATTGGCCATAGTTACATGGCCATATACAGCTGTAAGGAAGGCTGGAAAGTATAGTCTTTATTCTGGGAGGCCATGTGTCTAGCTAGAAATTGGGAGTCATGACCTTGGAAAAAGAGGAAAAAAGAGTACGGTGGGGCAACAGTCTCTGTTTCAGATACATTCCCTTATTGAATCCTCATGACAATACTATGAGATGGAGAATATTCTGCTCATGTTTCAGAGAGGAAAACTGAGGCATAGAAAGGGTAACTGCCTTGGCCAAGGTCACATAGCTAGGATGAACTCAGGTGACCTGAGCTCTTCACCCCCATGACTTCCATGGGAGTGAGGCCGGCACAGCTGACTTGTGTATTCCCTCAGCTAAGCTCCCTTCTGTGCCCTCCAGGTCTCTCCAGGGCCCAGGATCAGGCTCTGCCTGTTCCCGTTCTTCCCGATCTCCTCCTGGAAATCGTCCCCCCTATGGGGGGGCAGCTCTGTCCTGGCTTCCAATGCCCAAGGGGCAGAGAAACAGTCTACACAGCATCAGAGTACATATTCCAACCAAGCAGTTCAACATAGTGATTAAGAGCTTGGGCTCTGGAGTCCAACCGAGTGAGGTTTGAATCCTGTGTGACCTTCCTCAAGTCACTTGACCTTTCTGATCCTTCTATAAATGGGAAGTAGAGAGAACCAGCCACATAGGACCCTTACAAAGGACAAATGAGATCATGCATGAAAGTCCTCAGGCTACTGCTTGCTTGCACAAAGCAGGTACCCGGTACAAGGAAGCTTCTGGGACTGTGCCGACATCATCAATGCTCCTACCTTCCAAACAGGAGTACTTTAGATACACCGGAGAGGGAGAACCTCACTGGAGGCTCTTTCCAAGGGTGTCTCCCTCTGTCCTACCAGGGATCTGCAGGGGCTGCTTGGGTATGTTCATCTATGGTTCTGACCCTTGAGACATGGCTCTGACCAACCGTTAGGAGCCACAAGATTGGACGCCCTTGATTTGGAATACAAACTGGCCACCTAGGGACTCTGGTTAGGGGCAGAAATGCTACTATTTAACAGATGTGAAATATCATTCTTGGACAGAACACAAAGCAACAGTGCTATCTGCCAAAGGGAATGATTTTTATTGTTACACAGAACATATCCTATCAGAGCCCATATAAATCCAGAGAACAGTTGCATTTGCAGAACAAACAGATTACATACCTTTGATGACTGAGCAAGGGGCAGGGGAACACAGGCCACATTATTTTAAAATTTAGTCATGCTTTTACTGAATTTAAACGGAAACATAAATCAGGAAGGAGAAAGAAGAAAACACGTGTTCATGAACAAAATGCCTTCTCAGGAACAGAGCCCATTGTGACGCTCATTGTTTTACCCAGAGAGAACTGGGTTCTGTTTGCTGGGCTTCGGATGCAGCAAAGCCCATGACCATGGCAAAGGCAGGGCTTCCTGGAGTCTTCCTTTCTGAATCTCCAAGGCAGTCACGCTCCTGGGCTCCCCAGATCCTCCCTCCCCTACCCCAGCTCCCTGCGGAGAAGCACACATGTGGTCAGCCAAGCTGTTTTTCTCTCTTCGTTCCTTGCAGTCCCCTTTTTCTGCTCCCACCCTTACTGCCTCACGTCAGCGCTAGTGTTTAATTCCCTGACAGTTTCCAGTCTGTCTCCTGTACCTCTTTCTTTTTTTCTTTTTTAAAGATTTTATTTATTTATTAGAGAGAGAGAAAGAGAGAGAGCGAGTGAGCTCACAAGACAGAGCACAAGCAGGGGCAGCAGCAGAGGGAGAGGGAAGAGCAGACTCCCCGCTGTGAGCAGGGAGCCTGATGCAGGTTCCATCCCAGGACCTTGGTTGGGATCATGACCTGAGCTGAATGCAGACGCTCAATGACTGAGCTGCCCAGGTCCCCCTCCTGTACCTCTTTTCTCCACCCCACCTCCCATCACCCGGCCACCAGTCTGAGAGGCTGACATTTTGTACATCTTCCCTCTGAGTGTAAATTCTTTGTATCATTTTTGACTATTTTCAGAGGTGAAGAATTCTAACTCTCAAGACAGCCTGTTCCTTCTTTTTAAGTTTAAAATTTTTTTTCTACTAAATCCAAATCTGTTCTGAGTAATTTCTATTCAACTGAGAATTTATCAATCAAATCCCCCCCCTTTTTTTTAGTCAAAAAACCCCCTTTTTTGTTTTTCTCCTCACATGGAATATGAGACTTGTCTTTCTCCTCATGGTAGACTGTGAATTGCCTTCCCAGTATCTGTTTTCTCCTTCAAAAGTAATCATTTTAGCTGGGCATGGGGCTACCCAGTGAAAGACTACATTTCCCAGACTCCGTTTCAGCTGGGTGTGGTCACATGACTAAGCACAGAGCAATGTGATATGAATATAAGCAACGTAAGCAACTTCCTGGTTATCTACTTAAAATACCTGAATGCTTTGTCTTGGTCTCTTTCTCCCTTCCTTCTGGCTGGCAATGGTGAGAACTGGAGTAGTCATCTTGAACACGAAGGGGAAGCCTCCTGTTGAGAGCAGAGCGGCTTGGCTTGGATCACCTGTCTACCTTGACTGCTGAGAGAGAAATGAACTACCACTGTGGTAAAGCCTCCACATTGTAGACTCTCTCTGGTATGGCAGCTTAGCCTGTACCTTAATATCCTCTTCTCCACTTATGATAATCCTACTCATTCTGTAAGGCTTCATCCAGGCAGAAATGTGCCTTTTTCCATCCTTTGACTCCCTAAGTCCTTTGACCTACCTCCATCCTACTTTGGACTACTTTGGTCTGTATTAGTCCTACTTGCTCTTTGCAGCTCAGAGAAGACAGGAGCCAAATCTTAATCATTGTTTTATATTACACAAAGCCTTACACACTGCCTTGTACCTGATTTAGCTTATTGATTCTTTTTTTTTTTTTTTTTAAGATTTTATTTATTTATTTGAGAGAGAGAGAATGAGTGGGGTGGGGAGGGACAGAGGGAGAGAGAGGAAGAAGCAGACTCCTTCCTGAGCTGGGAGCCTGACACGGGACTCAGTCCCAGGACCCTGAGATCATGACCCGAACCGAAGGCTGGCCCTTAACCGACTGAGCCACCCAGGCGCCCCCTGTTTGGTTCTTAATAAATGAGTTGAATGAATGTATAGATTATTCTAAATTGTCTATATACACAATGAATTATAATAAAAGAGCAGGTTGTCGTATGTAGTTATGTAACCATATCCCAGAACTGCTAGATGAGAGATCATTGTCAAGCCAGAGAATGAGGTTCCAAGCTACCAGTCTTTCTCCTGTTCAGCATTACTATTGGCAACTTCAGCGAAACGGTCAGTACACCCATGGTCCCTGTGGATAACGTAATGGGAAACCAATAAACTAGATAAGAGAATCAAGAACCGAAAACATCTGTAGAGATAAGAACAACGGATGAAAATGTAACCTCCATCAATAAAGTTCTGAATATCAGTTCAAAAGTAGGCAAAAGGAGAGGATGGAAGAAAACTCAATTAAAGATTATATTTTTAAAAGGCTTCAGGATTTTATTTGACTGGATGAGTCAAGGCTATGATATGATGGCCAAAAAATGTTAGTGCAATTTTGGGCTGAATAAATTTACTCAACCGCTACCTACTCAGTGCCCCCTAAATGCTCAGTGTTGTGTGAGAGACAAGGATGAGCAAGGTGCAGGCCCTGCTTTGAAGCTTACAAAGCCAAGGCACATATTCCCCTTATAGCACAAGGCAGACGGCCTTTGGTGCTGCAAGAGCAAAGAAAGAGGTGGGAGCTTGGCCCAAGTGTGACCCAGAGTGAGTGGTTGAGTTCAGCTTGAGTGTGGGTTTGTGAAGAGCGTGGAACAATAAGGTGTGTTGGGGGGAGCAGGGGTCCAGTACCAATCTGTAGGGGGTCCTTAGTGCCAGGCTATGGAGATTGGGATTTATGTGAAAAGAGAGACAACTGAAGAATTCTGTAGGGGAAAAAAAATCAGTGTTTTAAGATTTCTTTGGAAGCAGTCTGGTGGGCAGATCAGAGTGGGGAGACAAACAGTTTAGAACCAGAGGCATCTCTTTAGAGACTGTCTTGTTCAATATCTTCACTTCATAAGAGGAGAAACTGGGGCTGAAGGTATAAATCATGTATCTAAAGCCTCAGAGCTATAGCAGAGACACAGCAAAACTGCAATCCAGGGCTGGTGGCTCCTTTGTCCAGGGAGTGACAACAACAGCGATTAGACCTTGTATAGCCGTTGGGGATTGGGAAGGCATTTCTGGAGAGACCTGGGGCAAGGAAACCAGTGAAGGGACTAGGTCCACAGTCAAGTAAAAAATATTGAGTCGTGGGAGTAGAAAGAGGGTGAGCTGTGACAGAAATTGCTTGGATGCTGGGAGTTGGGAGGGAAGGAGCAGAGCCAAAGATGGCTGAATTAGGGGGCCTGGGAGACAAGCAGGACAGCAGTGGGACTGAGGGACATTGGGAGCATAATGATGAGGAACAGGCTGCAGGAGTTCCACTTTGGGTCCCATTTTAATAAAAGAGGCACTGACAGCTGGACTGGTCCTGGGAACGCACGTCATAGGAAGGAGTGATGGAACTGCTTAGTCCTGGAGAGACCTACATTGTCTGCAAAGAGTGGAGCTGAGATTGAGGGAGGGATGTGGTGGCTGGCTTCCCATACCTGGAGGCTTCTCCGGAAGTCTGTGAGATTGCCTCCTACTTAGCCTGATACCAGGGGAAGCCAGCCATGTAGGAAAAGGCATGGAGAGGGCGTGGACCAGACCGTCTCTGCTCTGTGAAGCAACGCTGTGGAAGGAACAAAGGTTTTGGAGTCACATAGACCTGGGTTCTCAGCTCAGCTACGAGCTGTGTGACGTTGGGTGAGTTGCTGGACTGCTTTGTGCCTCAGTTTCCCCAGGTCCACACTAAAGAAGCCATATTGGAAGACTCTGAAGCTCTGGTCAAGACACAAAATTTCTTAAAAAGAAAAGGCAGCTGATGTGCCTAAAGTAAATGGGTGGAAATTTTGGGGTTGTCTGATTTGGATTTGGCTCCTGACACTGTACTAATATTGGCACTTACTCGCGAACAGCCAGCCCGCTTCTGTGGCACTCCATGATGGCGTGTAATGATGGGACGGAGCTGACATGTTCACAAAAAGCACTTTTCTCTGTGGGTAGGAGTGGGAAATAGTCCCACTTAGCTGATATCACTAATTTTTAAAGAAAACCATCTGAGCTACAGAGAACTGAAGAGGGACGTGGGAGCTATGAGTCAACCACTGAATTTCAACTGCCTTAATTTTACATTATAAGTGACACAGTTTTAAACTTTCTTAGATTTTATAAAACTTGTGATTTTTCTTTAAAAGAGCTCATCCAGATACATGTCAATACGTGTTAAAAATACTGAACATTTACTCCTATCTTGAAGAATCCTTAAAACAATGATTGTGCTCTTAGCTATTTTCAATATAAGATCCATTTTCTGGCAATCTTATAAACTGAGAACTACTTTCTGTGCAAACTACCTTCTTCCAACAAAAAAACAGTTCTGGCTACCCTTACAGAATTTTAAAAATTCCTTTTCAAGTTATTTGGTAAGGGATAAAGTTGCCTAAAAGCATCCAGCATTTCCACTAGAAATGAAATATTCAGAAGGCTTCTGGATAAGCAATATTTATATATAGATTCTTAAATCTTAAATTATCTAATTCTTAAATAGCAGAAATGAGAGACTTGTCTCCCTTTACTGCAGTAGATTCAAAGTGACTTTACAAATTTTCAGGTAGAGAACTAAAATATAAGACCCAGAGATTACATAAGAAAAATCCCTGCTTTACCATCCTTACCTCAAGGCAAAACAAGACCCAGAGGCAGAACCGAATTTCAAAGCCTGACACAGAGGATTGTGGAAAATAATTCTATCAAATCAAAGTTGAGGGAAATCTCAGGACTGTGGCAGGGAGAAAAGAACATTGTTAAAAATAGACACTCATTCTCTTTTAACCACGGACAGTTCTTGAACATCTTACATTAGCAACCCAGATCGGACCCAGTTTTAATTCGTTCTCTGTCACTTAACCGTTCCTAGCTCAGTTTTTGCAGCACCGAAATCAGGGTGACAGGACATCGTCTTTACTGGCAGGGTGAGCCTGCGGGCAGACCGGGCAGACCGGAGACGAGGCTCAGGAGGCGCTCTGTGAAGCTCTCGGGGCTCTCCCGTGACCAGCGGGGGCCACTGCCCGCGGGGAACGCTAACACCTGGAAAGGACCAGTTGGCCAATAACACGCGCTGTCGGTTTCCAAACTGCAAGTGGCATTCAGCTTGAAATAGCATTATTAAGGGAGAAAAAAAAATCTGCTCTGCAGATCAAGACAACGATATGCTGCCCTTTCCTGGCACAGAGCTCCTGCTTCAACTAATTAAAGTTCCATGCAGGTAGAAGAATGCGCGACCCGAGATCCGCCCTGTGGACCTAAAGGACGGAATTGTCTCCAGCATTTTTTTTTTTTTCTGGTAATAGAAAGCAGCATTCTCTTTGTTTAAAAAAGATGAGTGGGGGAGGGGAACGAGCAAACGTAGGTGGGTTTGCTCAAACGCTCCAGAAACTGTTCTCCGCAGCTGGAGGGATGAAAGGGAGGGGCGCTAAGGAAAGAGCGGGCCCCACGGAAAGGTACAAGCAAAGCAACCGGGAACTGATTGAAAATGCTTTGGTGCCAGAGGAGGCATGGGACGACAAGGACGCAGAATGTGCGCTGGTGCGGGGGCACGTGGTAAACAGGTTTCTCCTTCTAATTAGCTCTGTGGCTGGGAGCACCTGCTTCCTCCAGTTTCTGCCCATTACTTCCAGCCCAGAATTTTGTCTGTGGTGCTGGCGCCATGATGACCTAAAGAGGTTTTGGGTCTGCTTGGATTGGGCATCGGGTAGTGACTCTGTTCCCCTTCAAGGCCACCTCACAGACCCCAGGGCCCAGACCCCCGGATGGGCAGCCCCCAGGGCCAGGGGTACAGGGGCGTTCCCTCCAGCCTGACTGATGCCCTCTAAAGGAAGGCCAGGGACAGCACAAGGCTTTTTGAGGGTGACTTAGATCCTTGAAGCCAGATGTCGTTCTTTGCATGAGATGATGATTCCTCCCTCCCTGAGCCGCCCACTCCCCCTTCTTAAATGTGGTATTTTCCAGGAATATGCTGGAGAGACTACTTGCTGTTCTCCAGTGTCTGTTCTCTTCCTCTCTTAATAGAATCTCAATTTTTGCTGGTTGCCCAAAATAAAGACATTTCCCAGCCTTCCTTGTGGCTGGTGTGTGTGTGTGTGTGTGTGTGTGTGTGTGTGTGTGTGTAAATGCGGGGTGCAGCTTCTGGGGAGGGTATGCCCCTGTGCCCGGCCTCTCCTCCCTGGCCTGAGGTTAGTGGCTGCAAGGAGCCATCTGGACCATGCGGATGAGGGCCCACCTGCTGAGGATGACGAAGCAGTAAGACAAGAGGTGCTTGTGTCTGTGACACCTTGGAGTCACCTCACTGATCCTAGGCAGCAGACCTTCAAACTATTAGGTAAAAGAAATAAGGTTCGATATCGTTTACGTCTTTGATACTGTAGGTCTCTGTTAGATCCAGCTCACCGGTAGTCCCGCAAACCCGCTTTTGGTCTCGACTTTGCCTTCTTACTCTGATGGGCACTCAGAGAATCCATTTAACTTTGTCTCCATCTGAGGGAAAGGCATTTGTGAAGGACCCAGCAGCTCTTCAATAAATCTGGGCTCTTCAAAAATATTCCAGAAAATTTATGATTGGAAAATAGAGCTACTTAGTAGAGATAAAAATGTTGTTGCTGCTGTTGTTGTTTTAACGGGAGATTCTTTGGAAAGCAAACATCTCCAGAATGCAGTCTTCAGCTAAGTCTGCAGGGTACGCTCAGAGCCTGTGTGGTCGTTAGGAGGAGGTGAGCTTGTGCAGAGAACACGGAGGCACAGTGCACGACAGCAGGCTGGGCCCTGGGGATCTACAGCAGGATAAACACTGTCCGGCTCTCACTCAGACAGCTCTCTGTTATCTGTGCGAACACTGAGCACAAGTAAGTCACCAGAGTTGAAGCTGAAACAGCTGAGGTGGGCTAAGAGCCCAATAAGCCAAAGTCTGTTACATATTATTGCACAGCCTTACAGGGAGAGGGGGAGGTTTTCGAGGCATAATGTGGAGGAATGTGTGTTGGGCTATTCCAAGCGTGGCCAAGAGACATAATAAATAGATTTTCCACAGGAACCTATATAGTGTTCTCTTTTAACCATAGTTGTTTCATCCTAATTCTGAGGACACGATCTCTGATGAAGAGGAATATATATATATATTCATTCCGTGGTTAGAGTATAACATCATTTTGGATAAAATTCTTTACATAAATTCATTTTCATAATAAAAAGTTTCACAACTATAACTTTCAAAGAATCTTGATACTAGAAAGATGAGAGGTCCCTTTGGATGTGTTCAAGCAGCTGTAAACTCACATAAATCATGAATCTCGTCAGATGTAGAGATGACCTCCACCTCCAGCAACCCCGATCTACCCAATGGTCTACTCTTCCTACTGATTCCTTTTTGAAGTCACACAAATTGTCTTTTTAATTAAGCATGCTATAATTTTTCCAGGAAACAGATTCAATCTTACTGGCTTGTATTGTCCATGAGTAACCTTTTGGACAATTGGGTTGACATTTCCTTGATTTCTGTTTTTTGGCACCCTCCTTCCTCATTCGCTGTTAAGAACTTACGGCTGCTCAGTTGTATCTGCAAATCTTTGCAGTGCCCTGAAAGCAAGTTTTTAGGGCCAAGAGACACAAATCTATTTTGTACAGCTACCTATATAGAGTGTCCTCTTTTAGCCAGATTGGTTTCATCCTTTCCAAGAGCTATCTTTGATGGAGAGGAAATAAAAAGGAGTTATTTGTTGATTTAAAGGTATCACGAAGAATGGAGCCTTTGAAGAAGTGTTATACTTTTCTAATGTTTAAACATGGGTGGTTCTCCACCCTGGCCTTACATCAGAACCACTTAGAAAGATTAAGACAAAACAAAACAGGAAGGAAAAAAAAAAAAAAAAGGCCTGGGTCCTACCCCAGACATCCTGACTTAATTGGTCTGGGGTGGGGCCTAGGCATTTGTATTTTTCTAATGTGTTGAATTAAGAATCACTGCAAATATACCCATTAGAAAAGTTATGACTTTTCTTTTTTTAAGGCTTTGTTCCATAGGAAATCGTGTCTGCTGTCCCATCGGTTAAGTCGTGGCACAGCTGTGGTGGACAAAAAGAAATATTCAGGCTGTAAGCCACCTAACCTATTCATGGGGGCCTTGGGCAAGAAGAGGTGGGGATAGACGATGTAGCTCTGTGGTTCAGAAGCTCTATTTTTGGATAGAAGCATCTGAGAACCACGTTTGAAGTAGAGATTCCCGGAGCTCCATCTACCCTGAGGGATTCTGAATCGGCTGGGGACAGAAGGCAGGTGGGGACGACCAGGAATCTGCGTTTGTTACCTGCAGGCCCAGCAATGCCAATGCTACCGCCTTAGCCAGTGGCACCTGTTGTCTTAGAACAGGCGTGGAACACGGTTATAGTCAGAGCAGAACTTTTCAGTGTTAGATGTGACCCTGAGAGGCCAGCGATGGCTTGGAGTTCAGCAGATCCACAAGGAAAAGCCTGATCCCGGACTACAGAAACAGATACTGACAAGGCCACGTTTTCTGGAAGGTCCCCAACATCTCCAGGTTGTTTCTTTGCCAATCCCTGCACAGCGGTGTCCTGCAATGTCTTGGCACTTCTGTCTTTACATCACGCCCCTTTCTTTTTTAAAAATGTGTTTAAATTCAACTAACATAGAGTGTATTATTAGTTTCAGAGGTAGAGTTCAGTGATTCATCAGTCTTATGTAATACCCAGTGCTCATCACATCATGTGCCCTCTTCATGTCCATCACTCAGTCACCCCCTCCCCTCCAGCCAGCCCTAGAGTTTGTTTCCTATGATCAAGAGTCTCTCATGGTTTGACTCCCTTGCTGATTTCATCTTGTTTTACTTTTTCTTCTCTTCCCCTATGCCCTGTTTTGTTTCTTAAATTCCTCATGAATTAGATCATTTGATAATTGTCTTTCTCTGACTGACTTATTTCACTTAGCATAATCCCCTCCAGTCTCACCCAGTCATTGCAAATGGCAAGATTTCATTCTTTTTGATGGCTGAGTAGTATTCCGTGGTGTAGATATACATCTTCTTTAACCGTTCATCTGTCAGACATCTGGGCTCTTTCCATAGTTTATGCCCCTGCTTTCTTTACCTTTGCCTCCAAACACAATTTCTAAGTACTGACTAGCCCTAGTTGGAAAGCCTCAGCTTCCCTGGCTCCCATCCTCCTACAGATTCTAGTTCTTACCAGTGTCTCCCAGTCGGGAGAGAGCTCCATCGCTGGTCCAGAGTACCCCAGAGACTTCATTCTGTCATTCGGTCACATGTCAGTCATGTGACCATGTGACCCAACTGCCTTTTGGAAGGCTCTGTCTCTCTTACACGATGGTGCCTTCTAGTTTCTGGTCATGAGATCCTACCCAGGGTCTCCTAAACTTTCTGTAGTGTGCACCTCATTCAAGCTAAGCCTCCCAGAGGCCAGAGCTGGACTCCATTCTGTCTAGGAGCCAAGTTGTCTGCTCACCCAGGCTCTTCCTGCTAACATCTGGGCATGGCTTTTTCTCTTCTTGTTTTCCCACCACTCGCCCACTGCCAGCCTGAATACCTTTCAACATGGAACTCCGAACTCTGTGAGGAGACATTTTCTCCTTCTAGGAGAGAAGTGTATCTAAATAGTCTACTGTCATTTTTCGTTCATCATCTCAGAGATGAAATTATCAACACATCGAAAATGTACCAAATGCACTCTTCTAGCAGAGCATTCTAGTAAAGGCTCAGAGAACTGAAACACACTTCTGTTTCAACCACATCTTGCCTCTTTCTGGAATCAGGATTAGGAAACCATGGCCTACAGAAGCCTGTGGTCTCCAAGTACTTACAACCCCCACAGGGAAATCACTTCTGATCGCTTATTTCACTTCTAATTTTTAGACATACACACTCCTCTGACACCCCTTATCTTAGGGCTTCCATATTCCAGTCCTTAGCCCTGTTTCTGGGGTGCCTGGTAAATTCCAGAGGCTAACTTCTCAAATTCTCTTTCCCTGATACAGTCTCCTAACTTGAAGTCCCATATATTATTCCTTATTTCCCATTTTTCCAGGAAAATTAAGGGATTCTCCAATTGTTCTACATCTGTGTCACACATTATTTTCTTACCAATACCATGAATACCAAGGTTTATGGTTTCACCTGAGCCATTCATTTTCTTGCTCTCAAACTGCAGTGGAGACTTCTTGGGGAAATTATCCAATCTCTGACAAGCACGTTTTCCCAGATCTTCTTAAGTGAACTTTGGCTCTTGCTAGAAGTCCACTGTTCTGGCATGGCAGTTGTTCCCCAGGTCATCTGCTTGCCAGAGACGATCAAGAGTTTGGGAAACCCTTGCAAAAGAAATGGCAAGAGAGGGTTTTTGGCTCACGACCTTTTGCACTGTGGGTAGCTGGCTACCTCGATCAGCAGTGTATGGTGCAGCTGGGTCTCAGAGGACTTTGTTCCTTGTTCCAGGGTCTGTTTTAATGTTCCTAAGGCCCAAAGGCTGGACCTGGCCCTTCCTCTGGTTGCTGCTCTCATGTGCTGAGGAAGGAGAGTGCTTCTCCCTCTTGCTCTTACGGATCTTTATTGAAGTCCTCTAAGGCTGGCCTGGCTTAAGTCCCCACTCAGCACCCACAGAGGAGCTTGCTTCATCACATCAGAGCTAGGTCAGAGACATGGGACTGACACCACTCAGGATCCCCTCCCAAGGACACCCACCTGCTCCCAGTCACCCCCGACTGTCCTGAGCCGGCAGGAGTCCGTGCCACCCCGGCCGTCTCTACCCAGTGGATAGGGCAGGTTCTGCCCTTCTTTTTGTTTGAGAATCTAATCTCAGCCAAGTGGGATGCAGACTATTAGTCCCAGTGTTCTTTTTATAACTTGTTCTGTTTTATTTAAGGATTTCATTTTTAAGTCATCTCTACAGCCAATATGGGGCTTGAACTCACAACCCCAAGAACAAGAGTCACATGCTCTACCAGCTGAGCCAGCCAGGAGCCCCCAACTTGTTCCATTTTATTTATTTTTTATTTTTAAAAATATTTTATTTATTTATTTGACAGAGAGAGATCACAAGTAGACAGAGAGGCAGGCAGAGAGACAGAGAGAGGGAAGCAGGCTCCCTGCTGAGCAGAGAGCCCAATGCGGGACTCGATCCCAGGACCCTGAGATCATGACCTGAGCCGAAGGCAGAGGCTTAACCCACTGAGCCACCCAGGCACCCCAACTTGTTCCATTTTAAAACAAACAAATATTTAAGATTCCTTGGAACTCCACATCCTCCTCCAGTGACTGGCCCATCTCTCAGTTCCCTTCACAAAATAACTCTTGAAATGGCCACTCTATCCCTGCTGTTTCTACCTTTCTTCTTTAGCCCATTTTTTGGCTTCCATTGGCACCACTAACTTGAAGGTGATCTTGGTAAGATCACCAATGCACCCATATGCCACCAAGACTTGGCTAGCGTCCTCTTACCGGCCCTCCTCTCTGAGACCCTTACTGGTGAGCACCCCCTCCCCAAAGCACCCTCCTCTGAGCTGCTTGACTCCCTCCTCCCCTGGCTCTTCTCTCCTTCCCCGACTCCTTTTCCTCAACTTCATCTGAATGTTAGGCTCCTTGAAGTTCCTCTCTTTTCTAAGTGATCTCACCCCAGTCTTACAGTTTTAAATACCTTCTTCAGGTCGACAACTGTTTGTATCTCCAGCCTAACCTCCTCTCAAGAATCATTTCTGCACGTGGACACCTGTGCTCCAAGTACGATGTACTTGACATTGGCACGTGGCTGATGGGCATCCAAGCCTGTCCAGAGGGGAGGTCTTAACTTCCTGGCATGCTCATCCTCCCATTCGTCCCTCACCTGCTTCCCTATTACATTGGTTTATGGCATTACTATCTGGCTGACAAAGCCAGAAACCTGACAGCTTTGATTCTTCCTTTTCTTTCATCCACAGAGAAGTCATCAGAAAGCCCAGTCAATTCTAAGATAACTTTTAAAACAGTCCACTTGTCTACTGACACCACCCAGGTTCAAGTCTCCACTGCCATTCCCCGGGATTGCTGTTAGTCTCCTAATTCATCTCCCAGTTTGTCTCCCACTACCATGCTTGCTACCTTCCAGATGATTCTCCACACAGCAGGAAGGTGTGCACCTTACAAGATCTAAATCGGGTGGCATCCCTCCCCTGCTCAGAACATCTCCCAATTCTTCCCACTGCATCTGAAAGAAAGTCCAAAACCATCACCACAGCTGGCAAGGACTTGCCTTCTCTGGCTCCTGCTCACCTCCAAACCTCACCCCTGCCACCCCACTCCTAATGCTCTCTACACTCCAGCATGCAGGCCCTTTCCATTCCCACAGCAGGCTAAGTTCTTTCCTGCCTCAGGGCCTCTCTACTTGCTGTTTCCTCAGCAAGGCCCAGGTCATCTGGCCTCCAGAGAGGAATCTGATGGCCACCCTCTCTGGAGAAGGACACCCCCATGGTACTTTCACAGTGCCCTACCCTGGTAAAAGAACCCTTCTACCAACCCCGCGTAGGGCTGCACCCCCAGTGCGTGACCTAGGTAATCAGTACTGAATGATGGTCTAGAGGTGGGTCTGTGGGCCTACAGATTGCTAAGGACCTACCACCGTGTGCCACAGCTTCCCAAGAAGGTATGTGGTTTAGGATCTGTCCCCTCCACGCACCCCTCCCCGAGACCATGGGACCTGGTGGACAGCCCCAGTTGTGGCCCCTCTGGATCCAGCAGTCTTCCTGCTGAGGCCAGCCTCCTCCTGCCCGGCCCTGCACGGGGCTCCTCTGCTGGGTGACTTCTGCTTGGGGACACTCCATGGGCCGGGCAGCTTTCTCACAACTGGGCTGCATTCTGCCACTGCTTCCCAGTTCTTCTGTTCTTAGCCTTCCTCTCTCACAGCTGTGAGAACTGCGAGGTGCTCTGGAGGCTTGCCAGGCCTATTCCCACCCTCTCCCTTTATCCTTCACAGTCATGTCCCCTTCTCTGTCACACTTCCAGTCCGGGCTGGGCATCAGTTTCCCAGGGGCCCCTTTAGATCCTTGAAATATTGATACTACAAGCCATGGTCCAGAAAAACAAGCTCTTGTTTGATACTGTGCATAAAGCCACCTGCTCCCTTCCCATGCCTCTTCCAGGCACGACCTTCACCTCTGAGAGACTGAAGTTCTGTGCCCGAGAAACTTCTGCTTTACCATCAGAGGCTCCAGATCACGAGATACATCCCAGACTTCATTTAATGTATTTGTTCCCACCGGAGCGAGCGGGCAAGGCAACCACTGGCAGACACGGCCAGTTCTGCACAACTCAGGCCCATGCTCCCGAAAGGCAGGGTCAAGTTCCTACTTAGCCGTCTGGAAATCCCTCAGTAAGGTACATCACCAGGTTCTGCCACTTGTTTGGGACTACTGACATTATCTTTGTCGCTCCTGGTGACTAGAAGGGTCCACGAAGCTCATTCTCTTGAGAGGGAGAACCACATTTGATTTTCTAACTTGTGTATGTGGCACCTTTTCACAAGGTGAAATCAGTCTTTAGTCCTGCTTCTGTGTAAGCCCCATGAACACCAACGGTCTGCTTTATCCACTACTGTATCCCATAAAGGCGTTCCATAATTGAGCACATTGTCCTACAGTTGCTTTCACATTTTCTGGAAGTCAGAATAATCAAGTGACCTTCCCCAAATCACACAGTCCTTTCCAACAACTCAGATACCAAATATTCAAGCAGCTTATCTGCCTGGGTCAGAAAATTAGATTGCTTATTGTGTGTGATTAAC
Source organism: Enhydra lutris kenyoni (assembly GCF_002288905.1). NCBI lineage: Eukaryota > Metazoa > Chordata > Mammalia > Carnivora > Mustelidae > Enhydra > Enhydra lutris. The sequence continues at coordinate 36,734,685 of NW_019154098.1, read as the reverse complement.
ACTTATTGGATACTCTAAGCACTTAATGCTTACATCACATTTAAGAGGTAATGAACTCTTATTATCTCTGCTTTAACCAATGACAGAATAGGTTTGGCTCAGTTAGGTGACCTCCCTGAAGTCACACAGGTAAAGGGCAGAGCTGAAACTCAAACACACGTGAGTTCAGAGCTCACGTTCTAGATGCTTGCACCATACTGCTTCCTCCCAAATGACAAGAAACAATCACTCCCTTCAAAACAATCAGAACTTAAAGGAATGATTGGTTAGATCTTTAGGAGACTAAGGAAAGGTCAATAAAACATCTGGTAGGAGCAGTAAATCACAGAGCAGAATGACACTGTGCCTTTCCTTAGAAGAAAAGTAAGTGGGTGTCAGCATTCACACAGCAGCTCGATAAGATCAACATGGACAGTGCCCCCGTCACTGACAGCATCCTGCGGACACTAACGCTAAATGACCCAAGGTACCCACATCAAGATCCAATGATGAATGGACAGAAAGGGGCAGTGTCCTCTCAAGCTGCGAGAAAAGAAAATTTGAATATATGAGAAAGAGAAAAGGAATGTAGGATAATACAGAAGAAGAGTGAAGGGAGTTAAGCAGGCATGTGATTTTTTTCCAGAGGCTTGGCATTCCCAGTTCTGCATTTGACCATTTAAGTCTCACATCACATTTCCTATGTTCAGTATTAAGGAAGAAATTGCCAGATGTTGATTTTGGATTAATCACTGCTGTGTCATGCAGCTCTTGTTGACGTAGCAATGAACATTCAGAATACAGCATCAGTAGCCGGTGGGGCACGGGCTAATCAGACTGGATCCTGGGCCACAGTGCTGGTGCAGGGTCCAGCGAACCCCTGTTCTGTCGTCCCTTTTGTTGCTGGATCATGAGGGGGTTATGGAAAACAGAGGGGCAGGGTGGCTGAGGAGCGGACCCCATCTGGAATAGTCAATGTGTTATTCTCTAGGAGGCAGAAGTATTTCAATATGGTCACCGGCGGTGCCACACAGGCTGGGTAGCGACTGATCAGCTCTGCGTACGGGTTATTTGGGCACTGGTTTCAACGCTTTTAAGTGAAATGTTTGACACTCAACTTTTTATTTTACGTTAGATAAAATTACTTTCGTGAACAAGCAGCTTAGAATGAGAGAGGCAATCCTCTGTATTTTGACCTAAGTATTACTTCATTGTCTTGGTGCCTTAAACCATTTTCCTTGAAACTCAAATTTTTTCCTTGTCATCGGTCTTTCCCCAGGGATCTGATGATGGTTACAACAATCCCACAACAGGTAGCTTGACTCTTGGGGGCCTGTAGTTAGACTTTTAAAAACAGAACAAGAAAATACTAGGAAACCACCAGTTCCTTGCTCATGCAATCCAACATTCTTCATGGAAGCGGGTCTGGAGTTGAGCTGCACGACATCAAGCCGCAGGCCTCCCTCCCAGGGGGAGTGTACACCAGCGGGCTGTGGCATTTCCTTGAAGGGGCAGGCTCTTTAATCAGAGCCTTTCACTACAAAAGCCCATTAAAATCTGGTTTTATATTAAGTTGGAGAGTTTCAGAGTTAGAGCTTTTAAGGTGCTTTAAATCACAGAGGCCCTGTTGAAGGTCAGTAGGTTGACCGCTGGTCATAGGAATTTTCCCCTTTAGACCACTCAAACATAGTGGCATTTTCACTTTGGAAACCAAAACCCAAACTAACCAGTCCACCAGTCAACAACTCAAAACCAAAACAAAAGGAAAAAGTCTCATAGTATGAATGGAAAAGTAAGGGGCTTTTACTTATTTTATGTCTCTGTTGCTTGAAATAATTACCACAAAGCACAAAGTACTTTTATAATCAGAAACTAATTACCCCAACAAGACTAATGGAGAATGAGATAAATGAAGAAAAGCTCCAAAGCATTTAAGAATTAAGGTATTTCACAGGGCACCTGTGGTTTATAAAGCCTCTGCTTTCAGCTCAGGTCATGATCCCAGGGCCCTGGAATCGAGCCCCGCATTGGGCTCTCTGCTCAGCAGGGAGCCTGCTTTCCTTCCTCTCTCTCTGCCTGCCTCTCTGCCTACTTGTGATCTCTGTCAGATAAATGTAAAAAAAAAAAAAATTTTTAAACAAAAAAAAAAAAAAAAAAAAGAATTAAGGTATTTCCCGTTGCTGGTCATTCAGAATATTTTGGTCCGGCAATGAATTTGCACCCCCCTTTTCCAGAGTGCTACCTCTCAGATGGCCAAGAAGAGCCATGCTTTAGGGTTTTCATTTCTACCATTTAAAAGCTGGAGGTCATCCTCGTTTTAGAGAGAACAGTGAGATTCACAGACGTGCAATGATCTGACTACCCAAAGCCCCTCAGATTCTACATGGAAGGGATAGATTCAGAGCGAACTTAACCTGGCAGCGAAGCCCACGCTCTCTCTCCTGCATCCGCGATCCTATCCGCACTGCTCCCAGCAGTGCTGCTTCCCGATTGCATCCAGGACACACAGGCATGTGTAGTGTCACAGAGGGGCTCCCTACCCACTGCCTGTAATTCGAGCTCCTTCTCTCCCTCCGGAGAACTCGCATACCGGAATGCTGCTGAGTGGTGCTCTTGAAGGCGCCGTCTCGAATCCATTCTAATCCCTCCGTCTACAAACTCTCGCGCTCTACAGTCATGGTTAACTAACACCTTGCCCTCCATGGCCAGAAGCCACACACCCGTGCCCCCGGCACGCCACCTTGGAGAACCACCCCGCACTACACCCCAAAGGGCTGCAGACGTTACAGGAGCGCTTTAACATTTTTAAACAATCTTCCTTGCAGTGTTACCGAGAGCTTCGGAATGGCCCCTCAGCCATTTCCTCGTGCAAGACACGTGGGGACATGTGGCCTCATGGCCCACGTCAAAGGACAGCCAGTGCAAAAGCTGGTGTTTGTATATACCTCTCACTCAGAAATGGCTTCTAGGAAGGTTTTTTTTTTTTTTGGGAAAATAACCATTACATTTGATTTAAAAGACTAAAATAAATGTCAGAGTTTAAATGATTGGCCAGAAGGGGTAACATAATGTCAGTACATTCCTACTCAACTGAGAGTAAATGAGTCACTTGGTATGCTCTATTTTCACGCTACCAACAATGGTTAGTCAATGTTACATCACTGAGGGCTACAACACTGAAAACGCAGGTTAAGAGGCTATATTTAAATATGGCATATTTGTTTCTAATTATTTTACCCCAACATTTTAAATATAGATTAAGTCAGTTGTGGCTAAAAAGCGGACCACCTCAGAGCACATGTTACACTTGCGTGCTTGTGCCCAGCTACACACGGGCTCACCCGGCCGACAGCACACTCTGGCCTCTCGGAGGAAGTCCGATTTAGGCCTGGACATGCGCCATCTGACACAACCTCGGCTTCTCAAGTCAGTGGTCCACATCTGCTCCTTCCTTGCTACCCAGTTTCCAACCCTTCTATTTTCCCGAAACCACATTTCCTTGACCTCAAAGCAGCGTCTGGGATGCTGACCACTTCAATTCAGAAATGTGTCTAACCCACAGACTGGCACACAGCAGGCAGGCAGTGAATGAATGGTAACTCACACCCCTGGCTACCCAGCCTTTGCTCACTCTCCTCATAGGTCTCCTGGAGCCCATATTATCCTGCTACTCTCCCCAGTCCTGTCAACTGCTCTTTTAGTTACCGTTCCCAGCTCCTTCTCTACCCATCTTCTGAATGTGAGGGCTTCCCAAAGTTTTATATGCAACTTTTTCTTCTTTTGGCTATATATTGCCTTAGAAATAATCACCACTGGGGTGCCTGGGTGGCTCAATTGGTTAACCAGCTGCCTTCCACTCAGGTCATGATCCCAGGGTTCTGGGATGGAGCCCCGCACTGGGCTCCCGGCTCAGCGGAGAGCCTGCTTTTCCCTCTCCCTCTGCCTGCCGATCTGCCTATTTGTACACACACTTTCTGTCAAATAAATAAATAAATAAATCTTAAAAAAAGATAAAGAAATAATCCCCATGTCTACAGTTTCACAGATCGCCATTATGCACATTAAGGAAAATCTCTCTTTACTCCTAAGTCCCAGCGTCATATTCCAAACTAAATTGGGTAACTATGCTGCCCTGTGCCCTTTACCAAAAATGCTGCCACACTGACTTTATCTTCACCAGCTGACTTTTTCAAGGGCAGACTGTATCTTATACTTTTTATAGGCTTTGCTTAACGTTTTATATACAATGTGGACCCTATATACATTTCACTTGCTTTTATTGATTTATAGATCTATGCATCCCGAAATTGCTAGAATCTCTTCAGCTTAAAAACAACTAGGAAACCAAGGTTCTAAGTTCTATGCCGAAGAACAATGCTTCCTCAAATAGGGTGTGTGTGTTCTGAGTGCTAATACACAACGAATTATTGGACTGTGAAAAGAAAATATTAGAATGTTTTTTCATCTCATTCTAATTTTTAATTTAAGGTCTACTTTTGTGATGGCTTAGAGTTATAAGGAACACACATATTTATCATTTATAAAGACATTAGTAGTGTATAGTCAAGAATTTCTTTACTCACAGAATTTTATAAGTGTGGAGTCCACTGACAAGAACAGTTCTGACCTGAACTGTATCTATGAATATGGTATACATACCATTCACCAGGTGACAAAAAGAAGCATTTCTAAACTAAGTTTGACATCGAAGAGCCTATTAAAATATTGAACACAAACATCCCTATAGTTGGATGTACATCTCAAGTCCAAATGTGATAAAGATATCCTAACGCCTATCCTGACTCCCCATATAAAACATACAGACATCTTTATTTGTTCTCATCTTTTTCAGATCAAATAGTTTTCATGCGAAAGTAAGTCAATATAAGAGTTTTTCCCACTACTTTTTTCTATTTCCCTCTTGACAAATCTCAAAGTACAGAACTGTCCAATATATCCTGCACAGTGAATTACTTGGTATCATTGGATTACTGGATGAGAAGGAATCTTAGAACTGATCTACTCTACCTCCCTCCACATGCTAGAAGACCCCACTGCATTGTCCCAGGCATGACCAGACAACTGCCTTGCTAAGAACTTGAAGGCTCCTGGATACATCCAGGAGTTATTTTTTTCCCCAGGATCTTTTAGATGTGCTCTCTCGAACAAAGATCAGCTCTCCAATTGTCTCCCTTGGAACCACAGTTTAAAGTCTACTCACCATCCCAGACCTCTTCCCCCACGGAATGGAATCTAACCAAGCACTGTTTCACTTAAAAACAACAAAATCAAAGACAAAGAATCAAACCCCAATTTTACATGAAAACTGGCTATCAATGAATAAAGAAGACTTTGTGTGATTATGTGTGTTCTCCTAAACTAAGGGTGCATTCCCCCTCCCGCCCCCCTTTTTTTTAAGTAGGCTCCATGCCCAGCATGGAATCCAATGCAGGTTTCAAACTCAAGACCATAAGATCTTAGATCAAGACCCGAGCCGAAATCAAGAGTTGGATGCTTAACTAAGCCATCCAGGCGCCCCAGCATTCCCACCTTTTAAAGCAGAGAAATTACACTGGACTCATAATATGCCTGTAACAAACTAATACATTGGCTCTCACATTAAAAAAAAAAAAAAAAGCAATGACAGATTCCTATCCACATTTTGGACTTGTACAATGCACTTTTTATTAATCCTAACTGGTTTAACATTTATTCCATTTAAACTAATTTAGTGTTTCGGCCTAAAATCTTTCTGAACTGTAATTGTCTATTAGCTTCCCTCCATACTTTTTGCCACCTGGAAACTGCAAACTGCTA